>NC_081358.1:82740655-83067701 GCF_030684315.1 Stegostoma tigrinum
TCACCTCTTATGCTTCAAAACTCCAAAGAACACAGGCCTAGTCTGTCTAGCCTTTCCTCATAAAGCAATCCAATCATTCCAGGTATTAGTCTAAAAAGCCTTCTCAAAACTTTTCCCAACGTATTAACATCCTTCTTTAAGTATGGTGACTGGTATTGTATTGCCCCTTCACAAAATCATGGTGGCTCTGCCCGATTTCCTTGAACTAATCTAAGTGCTCTGTTATAACATCTTTAATAATAGCTGAGAGATAATGGGAACTGCAGATGCTGGAGAATTCCAATTTAATAAAATGTGAGGCTGGGTGAACACAGCAGGCCAAGCAGCATCTCAGGAGCACAAAAGCTGACGTTTCGGGCCTAGACCCTTCATCAGAGAGGAGGATGGGGTGAGGGTTCTGGAATAAATAGGGAGAGAGGGGGAGGCGGACCGAAGATGGAGAGAAAAGAAGATAGGTGGAGAGAGTATAGGTGGGGAGGTAGGGAGGGGATAGGTCAGTCCAGGGAAACCAGACAGGTCAAGGAGGTGGGATGAGGTTAGTAGGTAGCTGGGGGTGCGGCTTGGGGTGGGAGGAAGGGATGGGTGAGAGGAAGAACCGGTTAGGGAGGCAGAGACAGGTTGGACTGGTTTTGGGATGCAGTGGGTGGGGGGGAAGAGCTGGGCTGGTTGTGTGGTGCAGTGGGGGGAGGGGATAAACTGGGCTGGGGGAAGGGGAGATTTTGAAACTGGTGAAGTCCACATTGATACCATATGGCTGCAGGGTTCCCAGGCGGAATATGAGTTGCTGTTCCTGCAACCTTCGGGTGGCATCATTGTGGCAGTGCAGGAGGCCCATGATGGACATGTCATCTCGAGAATGGGAGGGGGAGTGGAAATGGTTTGCGACTGGGAGGTGCAGTTGTTTGTTGCGAACTGAGCGGAGTTGTTCTGCAAAGCGGTCCCCAAGCCTCCGCTTGGTTTCCCCAATGTAGAGGAAGCCGCACCGTGTACAGTGGATGCAGTATACCACATTGGCAGATGTGCAGGTGAACCTCTGCTTAATGTGGAATGTCATCTTGGGGCCTGGGATAGGGGTGAGGGAGGAGGTGTCGGGACAAGTGTAGCATTTCCTGCGGTTGCAGGGGAAGGTGCCGGGTGTGGTGGGGTTGGAGGGCAGTGTGGAGCGAACAAGGGAGTCATGGAGAGAGTGGTCTCTCCGGAAAGCAGACAGGGGAGGGGATGGAAAAATGTCTTGGGTGGTGGGGTCGGATTGTAAATGGCGGAAGTGTTGGAGGATGATGCGTTGTATCCGGAGGTTGATAGGGTGGTGTGTGAGAACAAGGGGGATCCTCTTAGGGCGGTTGTGGCGGGGGCGGGGTGTGAGGGATGTGTTGCGGGAAATACGGGAGACGCGGTCAAGGGCGTTCTCGATCACTGTGGGGGGAAAGTTGCGGTCCTTAAAGAACTTGGACATCTGGGATGTGCGGGAGTGGAATGTCTTATCGTGGGAGCAGATGCGGCGGAGGCGGAGGAATTGGGAATAGGGGATGGAATTTTTGCAGGAGGGTGGGTGGGAGGAGGTGTATTCTAGGTAGCTGTGGGAGTTGGTGGGCTTGAAATGGACATCAGTTACAAGCTGGTTGCCTGAGATGGAGACTGAGAGGTCCAGGAAGGTGAGGGATGTACTGGAGATGGCCCAGGTGAACTGAAGGTTGGGGTGGAAGGTGTTGGTGAACTGGATGAACTGTTCGAGCTCCTCTGGGGAGCAAGAGGCCGCGCCGATACAGTCATCAATGTACCGGAGGAGGAGGTGGGGTTTGGGGCCTGTGTAGGTGCGGAAGAGGGACTGTTCCACGTAACCTACAAAGAGGCAGGCATAGCTGGGGCCCATGCGGGTGCCCATGGACACCCCCTTAGTCTGTAGGAAATGAGAGGAGTCAAAGGAGAAGTTGTTGAGTGTGAGGACGAGTTCAGCTAGGCGGATGAGAGTGTCGGTGGAGGGGGACTGGTCGGGCCTGCGGGACAGGAAGAAGCGGAGGGCCTTGAGGCCATCTCCATGCGGAATGCAGGTGTACAGGGACTGGACGTCCATGGTGAATATGAGGTGTTGGGGGCCAGGGAATTGGAAGTCCTGGAGGAGGTGGAGGGCGTGGGTGGTGTCACGGACGTGGGTGGGGAGTTCCTGGACCAAAGGGGTTAGGGTTTGGTGACAGATGTTAAGCTAACTGTAGTTTTTTGCTTTCTGCCTCTCTCCCTTTTTGAATAAAGGAGTTACATTAGCTAATTTACAATCGAAAGGACCTTCCCCAAATCTAATGAGTTTTGAAGATCAAAGATAACTCTTCAATTAGCTTATTAGCTAACCACTTCTTTTCAGACTGTAGTATGAAATCTGTCAGGACCTGGGGACTCATCAAGTCACAATTCCAATTCATTACTATTCCTTTTGAGTCTCTCCCTCCCCTTCAATTCCTGATTCACAAATATTTCTGGGATGATACTTGCACCCTGTGTAGTGAAGGCACTCACAAATTATCTGTTAATTCATGTGCCATCTCTTTAGCTTCCATTACTAATTACCCAGTCTCATTTTTTATAGGGCCAACACTTTCTTTTGTTAATTCTTCCCACTTAAAAAAAAACTATCTGTTTTTATGTTCTGGGGTAACTTTCTCTGATACTCACATTTTTTTTTGTTCACATTGAAGCATCAAACATTTCCTATTCTCTGCAAAAATGATCCTGAGCTTCCAGTTGCCAGCTGCTTCAACACAGCACCATGTTCCCTGGCCAACTTTCCTGCCTCAGGCTTGCTGAAGTGCTTCTGCGAGGATCAGTGCAAGCTGGACAAACAGCATTTGGTTTTCTGCTTGGAGACTTCACAGCCTTCAGGGCTCAATATCGAGTTCAATAATTTTAGAGCCTGAACACTCCTCCTTCCAACACTCCAGGCCATGCCATGACACGGGCTGCTTTCAGCACAGCCAACCCATTTTCGTTTGCTGATTGTCCCCATGATTGGCTTTAGTCTCCTTCCTTAGCTTGCTATCAGCCATCCCTTTGTCTGCCTAATTTCTTTTTTCTCCACTCACTCCTTTTCCCCTCCACCATAAGTCATCAGCATAAATACCACTTTGCCCTCACTGCCATTAGTTCCAAAGAATGGCCACTGGACCCAGAACATTACCTCTGCTTTCTCTCTCCACAGATGCTGCCAGAACTGCTAGTTTCTTCAGCAATTTCTGTTTGTTTTTCAGATCTTCAGCATCCACAGATCATTGTTTTAGTTTAATGTTTCCTCGTCTACTGTTTCTGAGCAAATCTTTAAAATTCCCTTTTGGCACTTTGCTATGTGGATGACCGCCTCATCATGAGCAAAATTGCAGGCCTTCTGCTGATAACAAAAAGCCTGTAAAAATGATGTTCTCAATATGATGCTGTTGAACCTGAAGCGTGTATCATGTTTTATAAATGATAAAAAGACATGCTGTCAAATTACCTCAGGGTATCTGTAAAGCTGCAGCCCGGCAGGGATGATGGCCATGACAAAAACATGTGTAATAAGATAAAATTAAAAAGAGAATCTGAAAAAAAAGTGTAAGTTATCTTTGTGGAAATAGTTTCATTCATAAAGTATGCACAAACAAAATAACAGGAGCATGAATCAAAAAATGAGGCATAACGTATGGTGGCCCTATTTTTAAAATAGCATTGCAGATATGATACAGTTAATCAGCTCATGTCACTGCCAGCCTATGTGGTTCATTTGTTGGCACTCTGACTTAAATAGTGGGTTCTGGATTCCAATCTTACTCCGGGATTTGAGCATAGACAGGCACTCAGTAGTGCAATACTGAGTAAATGCTGTCTTTCAGAATTAAGAGAACTTAAGTTGACGTCACTTATTGTGGCTTCAGATACAATTAAAAGATTCAGCATTCCTATCTTGAAAAAAATAACAATAAAGTTACCCTGGTGTCCAAGAGCTCAAAAATAGATGAGTTTGCCATCACTGCATTGCTGTTTGTGGGAGTGTCCAGCTTGGTTTCTGCATTTGTGGCATTAAAAATGGCCAGATTTTAACACCACATAATTGACAATAAAACACTTCAAGATATCTGGTTGTCATGAAACAGGCTGAACATATGCATCTTACTTTTCAGAAGGTTCAAAACTTTTGTTCAAAACCAATCATTCAGTTTCACTAAGTCATGTTTGTCACTAATAAAATGGAGAGCTGGTTTTCAATGCTCACTAGATGCAGCTGCTGGTTTATATGAGAAGTCTGTGTGACATTTACTACATTCAATCAATGTGCACTTTCTGCAAGGACAAGATCACAGACTTTGTGAAGATGAGTAGCATTTTTCAAGTTCAGTGGGACACTAATGACATATATAGATTCTGACTTTGAAAAGTACATTCTTTTGAGGTACTGGTTCACAGAATCATGAGGGGCATAGATAAGGTGAATGACAAGGGTCTTTTCCCCAGGTGGAGGAGTTCAAAACTAGGGGCAGGGGCATATTTGTAAGGTGAGAGGAAAAAGGTTTAAAGAGGACATGAGGGGCAACGTTTTACTCAGAGATTGACTCATGTGCCAGAGAAAGTGATCAATGCAGGTACAGTTACAACGTTTATAAGACATTTGAATGAGTTTATGAATAGAAAAGGTTTAGAGAGCTATGGGACAACTGCAGGCTGGTGGGAGTAGTTTAGTTTGGGAACATGGTTGCATGGACTGATTGGACCGAAGGGTCTGTTTCCATTTTGTATGACTCTATAGCTGTATTCTTGTTGAAAAGTGAATCAAGTGAGAAAGAGCTATTATCGTAAACATATTTGACTTTGATGTAAGCAATTCAAGATGGAGTGGGAAACCCATTTTGGCTTGGTAAAAGTGTTTGCATATATCATGATGGGAAAAAGCTGAGTGTATATCATCAACAGCAGATTGAGTCCAGCTGAAGATATCAGAATTTAGCTAATAAAATTAGGACATTGATTCCAAGATCTTAGAAGAATACTGAGCTAAAAAAAAGACAGTTTACTCGTCATAATGATATTGTATTGGTAGAGAGTTCTTTGTTAAGATAAATCAATATCATACATGTTTTAAGTACATGGTGTACTTAAGAAATGGTGTTGTCACCTTGGAGCCAGAGCATTTCACACTGAGGGAAGGATAAAAGAATTGCTGTGATAATGGGAACTGCAGATGCTGGAGAATCCAAGATAATAAAATGTGAGGCTGGATGAATACAGCAGGCCCAGCAGCATCTCAGGAGCACAAAAGCTGACGTTTCGGGCCTAGACCCTTCATCAGAGAGGAGGGTCTAGGCCCGAAACGTCAGCTTTTGTGCTCCTGAGATGCTGCTGGGCCTGCTGTGTTCATCCAGCCTCACATTTTATTATAAAAGAATTGCTAATGGGTGGGGACGTATCTTGGTACATCATGATACAGGGAACTAAAAGTCCAAAAATATGCAAAAGTAAAGTAATGCTTCCTAGAATACTTCCACACTTTGCAAATCGAAATAAGTGCCTGACTGCTAGTTGTTAACAACTTCAGTTGTTAACAAGAAATTGGTAATATGATGTGAAAGCAACTGTGCTAGCTTTAAAAATAACTAGGAACACTTTTAGATCAAAAAGAAACAGAGAGAAGAGATTGCTGCTAATTAGTTTAGGTGCTAAGAGAACTGAAAAGAACATCAAGGTAAGAAATGTTAAAAATAATTTGAACTTGGTAAATGGGTAGGAGGGTAGGAAGAAATAAATCTGGGATGTGTCAGATCACTGGGGAAGAGATAGGTTACAGTTGGATATGGACACAGAGTCTGGTGACCGTGAAGAATCAATATACTAGAAAACTTGAAAGGAAACAAAGCTACATTAATCTATTCAAGGATTTAGATTCCTCAGGAAACAAAGCATACAGAAAAAACTCTCCCTCCTTATTTCAGGTCATCTTGTCAGAAGGACTAAGTTATTAGCATAGTAATATAATAGTTATAAAGTTTCAATGAATAGTGCTACATAAGAACAAGCTAACATGCAGCACACACATTTTTCAGACTGACAGGATAGATGACAAATTTCTCTGCATAATTGAGAGGGCTCAGTGATTTTCCATACTCCAGAGAAGGTTTCTTCAGCCCAGCCACCAGACTTGTTCATCCTTACTGTAGTTATGACCATATCAGAAGGGATCAACTGGCTTCTCTTCGTTAAACCTCCTCAATCACTAACAACAAAGGTTTCAGTTATTTTTGGACAGAAACATAGTTAACTGTTTTTGCTGCGAACAGCAAGGAGCCAATTAACAAGATTTTATTGAGTCAAAGAAAGACCAAATTTATTAACTGCTAAACCGAAGGAAAATCATAAGAAGTGTGAGATCAAAGCATTCTGCCTTTGTGCGGCCAGTCAGCCTCACACACATATGCATAGATACCCCAAGTTCAAATTTAAAGGAGAATAGTATTCAATACAAAGGAAGGTGTAAAAATACACAGTTCAAGTTCCTTTGGATGTCTTTGAGGCACAAGGGTTTGACCGGAGGCTGACGGTGCTTAGCTCTTGTTGGTTAATGTTGCAATTACCAAAAATTCTCAGTTGCTTGATAATTTTCCCAATTGCTGTTTCTATGGGAACCCACCATCAACTTCTTGAAAGGGAGAAATGGGGATGCCACTTCTCTTCATGACACGGTCATGTGTCAAGGCCCAGAATATTGCATTCGTCAATGTGTTCTTGAGATCATGATAGGTTTTGATGCATGAAAACCTCACTGTTGGCCTGCAAGAGGTACAATCCAGCTTTGTATAATACAAAGAATTTCAATGGTCCACTTTCCAAATTCCCCTATATATTGGTGGAGTTGTGAGGATGTGTTCAATTCAACTGCTTGCAAAATAGATTTTAGATTTAAGCTTTTTATTCCAGTAGTACTTGAAGTCAAGATGTCTTATCTCCATCGTGAGCTATATATTCCAGAAGGTGAATTTGGTTGTTATTAAACTTTTGGCGTTTCTGGTATTCAGTCCTAGCCATTGGACCTTATTTTGCAGATTCCTCAGAATTTGGTTACTTTCAGGTCAATTGGCTTTGGTAGCCATTTTGAAGTGTTCTAGCTCATTTTGAACTGTTATTTTTCTCTCACCCCCAAAGTCCACAGCTTTTAAATTACTTTATGGACTGCAAAGATTAATAATCTCTACTTTTTATGTCACGATGACTCAAGAAGCCCCAGAAATTTCATCTACACATCTTCTCGTTCCTGGTATTGTTGCTCATCACTGACAGGGCAGGAGGCTATCTTAGCTAACCTTTTTACAGTGCTATGTGCCTTGTCCCATTGCTTTAATTTGTGGTCATAATTGAAGTGAACCAACTTCCCTAAAAATAATCAAATTAGCTGTCAAATGAGTTTGATGTCATGCGTGATTTCCCTTCTCCATTGGCTTGTTCCACCAATAATACCTCGTGTGAGACTTGTCACTCAGTTGTTAAGACCGTTACCTCTAAATCACAAAGGGGTGAATTTTATGGAACCTTCTGGTGTAGGAGGTGGGAGATGTATATAAAATATGGTGGAAAACTAGCACTGAATGTTCCTGCCCACTCCTGACTCAGATGCAAAATTGGCACCCCAGTTGCTGACTCGAAAAAATAATTAATGCTAATCAAGTTTATTAACAATATAGTTGGTTTGAATGCTACTCTGCCCCTGCCGTATCCTAATCAGTATGGGCAGGCAGGTGAGAGTGGGAGGTTGCTTTTTTCGAAAATGTGGAAAGCAAGGGGGCACATAATTAGGATACCACTTTCCTAGATGTTATCTGCCTTTTTATGTCTCCCCACCTGACCTCCAACCTCATTTCTCACTCCCCCTACAATACCCTTCCTAGGCTACCCAATTCTGGCCTTGTCCAAAACACAGGATGTGTCTCTCTCCAGTGGCCATGACCTCTTAGTTCCAGGGCGTCCTTGCAATCCCAGCAGTGTCTATCGGTTTGAACTGTTAGAGATGTTGCTCAATTACACAGTTAAGCAGATCTCGAATTTGAGGCTTCTCTCCCTCTGCAGCATGGAGATCCCACTCTCTGTTTGTCCAGGTTACCAGCACTATCGCAACTCTGTGGGGCAGGCCTTTTAAAGTTCTTCAGTTTGCAACTGACTTTGGTAATGGGCCAGTGGTAAAGCAAGCAGTAACTTCTCCCCAGCCTGTCAAATTCAGCACAAGAATCTGAGTTTGAGTCCCATTCCTTGACTTGAATGAATGGATAAAGGTTGAAACTCCCATGTAGTACTGTGGGAGCACTGCATAGTTGGAAGTGCTCTCTTTCTGTTACACCATCATATTCAGGCTCATCTGGTTGGGCGGGCATAAGGTGGCATTCATAAGTGTGGAAGGTGCCTTGTCTCAGGAGCCTTAGTGAGTGGTGAGATACCTCCATCTTGGACAACAGTTATCAACATTTCAGGAACTCTTCATGGGCAATGACCAAGCCTTCTCCCATACTGTTCGTAGACGTTGGCATCAGACTGGTACTAACCTCATTGTACCCCATGCCACAGCTTGATCCATTTACAGTACTGTTTTGCATGTCAGTACAATTTGGAGTACACCAACACCTACCATTGTCATGCTGCTGCCTGGACACTTTGTAAACAAGAAGACACCATCATCTCAGGGCTCTTCACTTTCTCTCTTGGTGCTCACTCGCTTTACACCTACTTGGATACTTATGATATCTCTGCCTTGCTTTGCTTTTTTTGCTCTTTGTCCCCTTGCCACTGTACTTCTCTCTTACTTTGTTATTTCATGTAGTCACAGACAGGCAGCTTTTAGCAGTCAAGAGGGAGGAGATGTTTCTGTACAGCGCCATGCTATGTCAATCTCACATTTGCACCATGAGCCAGTAGTGTACACGACAAACACACTGCATGTGCATCAACCTAATGGTCACAGCTCACAGTCTACAGGGTGTAGGCATCAGTCAACCCAAGAAAGGCAGCATTCAGTGTGGGATCCTGACACTGTAAGCGAATGGGAAAAGTCCTCAGTCTGTCTAGGGACATGAACATGGTCAGGAAACAGAATGGGATGGTCAGGGTCAGGGGTCCAAAGCACTGCAGTCCAGGTAACATTCATTAATGTGGAAGGTGCCTTGTCTCAGGAGACTTGGTGAATTTCTGCAGAATATGTTCTAGATGGTAAACATTGCAGATACTGAGCATCGGCAATGGAGGGAGTAGATGTTCGAGGATTCATTGCCAACCCAGCAGACTGCCTTGTTCTGAATAGTGTCAAGCTTCTTGAGTGTTGTTAGAACTGCACTCATTCAGGCAAGTGGAGAATATTCCATCACAGTCCTGACTTGTGCCTTGTAGATCATAAAATCATAGAAACCCTACAGTCTGGAAGTAGACCATTTGGTCCATCGTATTCACACTGACCCTTCAAAGAGTATCCCACCCAGACCCACCTCCCTACCCTGTCCCTGTAACTTTGCATTTCCCATGGCTTGTCCACCCAGCCTGCACATCTCTGGGCACTATGGACAAATAGCACGGCCAGATTTTTGGACTGTCAGAGGAAACTGGAGAACCCAGAGGAATCCTACACAGTCATGAGAAGAATGTGCAAACACCACACAGACAGTTGCTGGAAGCTGGAATTGAAACCAGATGCTTGACACTGTGAGACAACAGTGCTAACCACTGAGCCACTGTGTTGCCCTTCTTGGGCAGATGGTGGGAAGACATTGATAAGTTGGGAGGTGTGGGATGCCTAGTGTCTCGCTTGCTGTTGTAGTCATTGTGTTTATATAATTAGCCCAGTTCAGTTTCTGTTTAATGGCAATCGTTGGATGTTGGATAGAAGGAAATATATTGAGGATAATGTCATTGAAGGTCAAGGGGAGATGTTTAGATTGTACCTTGTGGAATATATTCGTCATCACCAAGCATTCTTTGGTGCAAAAGTTATTTGCCATTTTTCAGTCAAGTGTGGATATTGTCATCATCTTGCTGGACATGCTTCAGTATCTGAGGAGTCATAAATGATGCTGAACATTGGGTAATTATTGGCAAACGTCTCTATTTCTGTTTGACATTAAGATGGAAGGAAGGTGAATGATAGTTGGACCAAGGACAATACCCTGACAAACTCCTGCAGAGATGGGCTGGACCTAGGATGGCTGAACTCCAACATCCACAACCATCTTCTTGTGTGCCTGATCTGACTCTAACCAATGGAGTTATTTTCCCTGATTCCCATTAAGCCCAGTTTTGTGAGGGCCCCTTAATGCTACACTCTGTCAAATATAGCCTCGATGCCAGAAGCAATCACTCTGGCCTCCTGTCTAGAATTCAGCTCTTTTATCCATGTTTGAACCAAGGCTGTAATGAAATCAGGAGCTGAGTGGCCCTGGCAGAACCCAGAATGGCTGTCACTGTGCTGAAAGGGTGCTGCTTGATAGTACTGTTGAATACAACTTGCATCACTTTACGAATGACTGAGAGTAGACTGATGAGGTGGTAATTGGCCGGGTTGGATTTTCCCTGCTTTTTTAATGCGGGAAATACTTGAGTAATTTTCCACATTGCCCGGTAAATTCCAGCATTGTGACTGTACTGGAACAGCTTAGCTATGAGGGAATGGAGTAGGGGATGAGGGGAGCAAGTCCTGGAGCATGAGTCTTTAGTACTATTGCCAGAACGTGGTCAGGGTATAGCATCAGCAGTATTGAGTGTCTTCAGCCTTTTATTGGTATCGTGTAAAGTGAGTGGAACTGGCTGAAGACTGGTATGTCTGATGCTGTGGACCTTTGGAGAACGTTGAAACTTGGCACTTTTTGGAAATGCTTCAGCATTATATTTTGGACTGATGCCCTGGGCTCCCCTATCTTTGAGGCTGGGGATATTTGCGGAGTTTTATAATTGTCCATTATTATTCACAACTGGATGTGGTAGTAATGCAGAGCTTAGATCTGATCCAGTGTTTGTGGAAGCATTTAGCTCCGTTTACTTTCTTCTTATGGTGTTTTGCATTTACATAGTCCTGCTTGGTAACTGGTAACCAGACTGATAGCTCATCTTTAGGTATACCTGGTGCTGCTCCTGGCATGTCCCCCGCACTTTTCACTGAACCAGGGCTGATTCCTTGGATTGATGGCAATGGTTGAGTGGGGGGCTATGCCACATCACGATGATACAAGATAACGAAGTATAGAGCTGGATGAACACAACAGGCCAAGCAGCATCTTAGGAGCAGAAAAGCTGATGTTTCTGGCCTAGACCCTCCAACACCCTTTTCTGATGAAGGGTCTCGGCCTGAAATGTCAGCTTTTCTGCTCCTAAAGATGCTGCTTGGCCTGCTGTGTTCATCCAGCCCCACACTTTGTTATCTCGGATTCTCCAGCATCTGCAGTTTCTATTATCTCACGATGATACAAGTTGCGTCAGAGTACAAATCTATTGCTGTTGATGGCTCACAACACTTCATGGATGCCCTGTCCTGTGTTGTTAGATCTGTTCAATGTCTGTAACATTTAGCACAGCGATAGTGCCACACAACATGATTGAAGGTATTTTCAGTGTGAATGCAGGATTTTGTCTGCACAAGGACTGTGCAGTGGTCACTGTTACCGATATCATCATGGACAAATGACAGGAAGACTAATAAGCATGAGGCCAGTTTGTTTTTCCCTCTTCAGTGTTTCCTGCGTAGACCCAGTATAGCAACTAAGTCATTTAGGACCCATCCAACCCAGTCAGTAGTGCTGCTGCTGAGCTTCTCTGGATTGAAATTCCTCATCCAGAGTATATTTTTCACTCTTGGCACTCTGTGTTTCCTCCAAGTATTGTTCAACATTGAGGAACACTTATTCATCAGCTAAGGGACAATAACATATGGTGATTAGTAGTTTTCTGTATTTGACCTGATGCCATGAGATTGTATGATTAGGGCTCAGCGTGACTCCTTCCCTTCACAGTACCACTGTGCCAACCCCTCTGCTGGGTATGTCCTGCTGGTGGGACTGGACATATCTCAGTTGGTGACGGTCGTGTCTGGGACATTGTTCATGTGGTATAATTCCATGAATCATGAATTGGGTGGCACGGTGGCTCAGTGGTTAGCACTGCAGCCTCACAGTGCCAGGGACCCGGGCTCGATTCCAGCCTCAGGTAACTGTCTGTGTGGAGTTTGCACATGCTCTCCATGTCTGCATGGGTTTTCTCCAGGTGCTCCAGCTTCCCCCCACAGCCTAAAGGTGTGCAGGATAGGTGGATCGGCCATGCTAAATTGCCCATAGTGTTCAGAGGTGTGTGGGTGATAGGGGAATGGGTCTGGGTGGGATGCTTCAAGGGGCAGTGTAGACTTGTTGGGCCGAAGGGCCTGTTTCCACACTGTAGATAATCTGATGAGCACAAACGTGTCAAGTGTTGTTTGACTAGCTGTGACAGCTCTCCCAATTTTGGCATTCGACCCCATATGTTAGTAAGCAGAGGTGACTGGGCTGTTTTTAATTCCCACGCAAGGTGGTCTGTCCATTTTCACTTTCTAGCATTGTTATATCTGAATGATTCACCGGGTCATTTTAGAGGGCAGTTAATAGTCACTTATATTCCTTCTGGACATCTATCAGAATTTCTGCCAATGATCAATGGAACTATCCTTGCCAAGTTCATCAAGTAGCAGATCACTTCTCCAGGCAATCAACTTCATAAATATGGCAACTGCAGGCATCATAGAACCCCTGCAGTGTGGAAACAGGCCCTTCAGCCCAACAAGTCCACGCCAACCCTCAGAACATCCCACCTAGACCCAACTCCCCATAACCCACCTAACCTAAACATCCCTGATCACTACAGGCAATGTAACATGGCCAATCCACCTCGCCTGCACATCTTTGGACTGTGGGAAGAAACCGGAGCACCCAGAAGAAACCCATGCTGACACGGGGAGAATGCGCAAACTCCGCACAGACAGTGGTACGAAGGTAGAATCGAACCCGGGCCCCTGCTGCTGTGAGGCTGCAGTGCTAACCACTGAGCCACCGTGCTGCCCAATGCATCACCCAAGCAATTGTTAGCACTTTAAAACTAGGAATGAGATCTACTTTCGGATTGTGCAAAATATCTAAATACCCACTCGCAGATTCTAAATGTCAGTTTTGAATATTGCAATGGTTCATGGTACCATTATTTTTCACTCGTCTATTATCTATGAATTGAGCAGAAGAAAGTGAAAAACAAGAGATTGGATCTTACTGGACAAGGCATATTGCCGCACCCAGCTGTGGCCTGCTCTAAACTGGAGAAACCAAATGCAGACTGGGTGACCGCTTTGCAGATCACCTCTTGTCTGTTTACAAGCATGACCCCGACCTTCCCACAGCTGGCCATTTTAACAGAGTCCTGCTCACATGCCCACATGTTTGTCCTCAGCATGCTGCAAGGTTCCAGTGAATCACAGCGCAAACTGGAGGAATATCTCATCTCCAGGCAAGGCACTTTACACCCTTCTGGTCTTAATATTAAGTTCAACACCTTCAAATTGTGAGCCATCCCTTTTTCACAGGTCTACTTGTTACATTCTCTGTCACTAGGTCCTCCTTCCCCTCTGCCCACCCCAGTGAGATTATTTGTCCTTTCAAGTCTGGTGTTTAAACACACCATTGTTCTGCTATTCTCACATTTCAATCGCTTAAGCTAAACTATCAACATCTTTGCTCTAACAGACCTTTACACCCCAACCAGCCCCTGCCACCCCGAAGTTTAGCATAATTGTTGTCCCCTCACACTTCACTTCAGTTCTGATGAAGAGCCATCTAGACTCAAAACATTAGCTTGGTCTGTCTCCGTGGATGCTGCCTGACCTGTTGTGATCTCCAGCATTTGTTGGTTGCATCGTATATTTGTTCATTTTCAAGTATCAGGACTTAACTTCCACTTTAAAAAGCAGGATAACTATCAACTGAGAACAGCTGCTTAACCAATACTGGGACACAATCAATGCTAATTTTCAGTTCTCCGGTATTTTAAATAACTTGCTTTTGAATGACGCTTACTAAATTTCAGCATGAATGTTGCAGTTCTGATTACAGGATGAATGCACTTTAGTTTGTACGAATGTGATAGGTCGTGATTGAAAGATGGAGTCATACTATTGCAGGCTACTTGCCTGATTGTTGATCAAAAAAATGTAGGTGAAAAAGTTCTCAAATCATTGAGAAATTCCAGTTATCTAAATGGAAAATATTTGTTTTAGCTACGATTCCTTCCTGAAATGATTCCATGAACACAACAAAAAGAAGGACAATGTCAGGAATGCCGAATTATTCAATGCAATCAAGTGCAGCAACAAATCATGAAATTATGTAAAATAGGGACACATATGTCATGTTTGAAAGCTAAATAAAATGTCTCTAACTTTTGTTATCCTAGAAAATCTTTTGTAATTCTAGAATCAAAAATGAACTACATTACAAAATTATATTACATACCACAACCACTGGGGAACTCAATTACGAGGGATCATGAGTTCAAAGTGAGAGGAGGAAAATTTAAGGGAGAAATGAGTGGAAAGTTCTTTACGCAGAGGGTGGTGGGCACCTGGAACGCGTTGCCAGCAGAGGTGATAGATGCAGACACGATAGTGTCTTTTAAGATGTATCTGGACAGGTACATGGATGGGCAGGGAGCAAATGGACACAGACCCTTAGAAAATAGATGATAGGCTTAGATAGAGGATCTCGATCAGCGCGGGCTTGGAGGGCCAAAGCACCTGTTCCTGTGCTGTAATTTTCTTTGTTCTTTGTTCATTACCACATGAATATTGAAAACAGGTTTCTATCCATTGAATGAGCAGTCACGATCACTTTGAATTCATTGCAGACCTTTTAAAGAAAATTAAAGAGCACAAAATGCAGCCTATCCTGTAATTAACAACATGTTTATCCTGTTTCCAGCCATTTTGTTCAACCATTTGTTCAAATTGGGGAATCAAAATCATAATAAAGTGAACAAAAGCAAATAATTGCCAATGCTGGAAACTGAAAATAAAGATAAAATGCTGGAGAAGTTCAGCAGGCCTGGCCGCATCTGTAGACAGAAAAAGAGAGTTTGCATTTGAGTCTGATTAGAATCTGATTTGAGTGCAGTTTAGAGAGATTTTGATGAAATATCTTTTCAATCAGGGAGTGGTAGGTGCCTACAATGCATTGCCTAGGAGCGGAGTTTAGGTGGCATACCTCAAAAGTTTTAAAAATACTTGAAGTCATAATACTCAACATGATGGGCCTAGTGCGGTAAAGTGTAGTAGCATACTTTTGGTGCAACCGATTTGATGGGCCAAAAGAGCTCTTCTGTGTGATTCTGTAATGACATTTCTTCAGAACAGGGTAGAAGTAAGGGGAAGATGGGAATGAAATACACTTTAGCAGTCATTTTAACAATCACTCTACACTAAAGAAAGAGTTTACTGCATGAAAACCTTGACACTGACTGCAACTCATTATGATTAGCATTGTGTTAAACTGGTCTACCTGTGAAAAGATCTCAAAAGGTTTCTGAGTTTGGTGTGTTTTATCTGGGTAAAAAATGATACAAACAGTATCTCAGCATTTGTCTGTTAACAATTGTCCTATCATTGTGCTGTTTGAATGGATTTCTGGAACAGTGCCATTAGATCACAAGCATCTCAAGTTGTATAAAGAAACTTACTGTCACAGAATGAACAACACAAAATGACAGAAGATTTTATGGCATTATTTAGTTTGAATCAGTTCTTTACTGCTGTGCTTTTACAACTAATGTTTCGTTTTTCTAGAGTGCTTGATCTTCCATTTGTAGCAAACCCAAGGGATTGTGGTTCTTGATCACTGGAAGCAACTCCAAGCACAAATGATTATTCTAAGTTAACAAAGAGTATGATAGGCTTTCATTTTGAAGTAAAAAGACACATTACAACATTACCACATATTTGGGGGGAGAATGTATGAAATAAAGTTAATCCCACCTGTCGGCCCAAAAAATGAGTGTTGGGAAATTGAAGTTTTCCGGGACAGTAGATCATCTTAGGACTGGCTTGGTAGGATTTATACTCTCAAACAGCTTCCCAGAACACGTGGGTTCCTTTCAGTATAGACATGTCATTCAAATCAGTTTACAATCTTGGTATTCTGAAGTGAGTGGCTCTCAGCTTTCTCCATAAAACTTCACCACCTTTAAGGTGCAAAGCAGGACCCTGGATAAATGCAGCTGTATCGCTAAACATAAAGCAATCTGTTCAACCAGCAGCACATCCACCGCATCAAACATTCACTTCCTCAACCACTGGAGCATGCTGGCTGCAATGTGTGTTATCCATGAAGTTCAATTCAGCAACATTCCAAGGCTTCCGCAGTAACAC
This sequence comes from Stegostoma tigrinum, assembly GCF_030684315.1. Lineage (NCBI taxonomy): Eukaryota > Metazoa > Chordata > Chondrichthyes > Orectolobiformes > Stegostomatidae > Stegostoma > Stegostoma tigrinum. The sequence continues at coordinate 82,757,061 of NC_081358.1, forward strand.
AACCCCAGCTTGTGACTTGCAACTTCTGGAAGGACAAATGGCTACATGGAGAGATAATGGGAACTGCAGATGCTGGAGAATTCCAAGATAATAAAATGTGAGGCTGGATGAACACAGCAGGTCAAGCAACATCTCAGGAGCACAAAAGCTGACGTTTTGGGCCTAGACCCTTCATCAGAGAGGGGGATGGGGAGAGGGAAATGGAATAAATAGGGAAAGAGGGGGAAGCGGACCGAAGATGGAGAGTAAAGAAGATAGGTGGAGAGAGTATAGGTGGAGAGGTAGGGAGGGGATAGGTCAGTCCAGGGAAGACGGACAGGTCAAGGAGGTGGGGTGAGGTTAGTAGGTAGCTGGGGGTGCGGCTTGGGGTGGGAGGAAGGGATGGGTGAGAGGAAGAACCGGTTAGGGAGGCAGAGACAAGTTGGACTGGTTTTGGGATGCAGTGGGTGGGGGGGAAGAGCTGGGCTGGTTGTGTGGTGCAGTGGGGGGAGGGGACGAACTGGGCCGGTTTAGGGATGCAGTAGGGGAAGGGGAGATTTTGAAGCTGGTGAAGTCCACATTGATACCATATGGCTGCAGGGTTCCCAGGCGGAATATGAGTTGCTGTTCCTGCAACCTTCGGGTGGCATCATTGTGGCAGTGCAGGAGGCCCATGATGGACATAATGTGGTATACTGCATCCACTGTACCCGGTGCGGCTTCCTCTACATTGGGGAAACCAAGCGGAGGCTTGGGGACCGCTTTGCAGAACACCTCCGCTCAGTTCGCAACAAACAACTGCACCTCCCAGTCGCAAACCATTTCCACTCACCCTCCCATTCTCTAGATGACATGTCCATCCCTTCCTCCCACCCCAAGCCGCACCCCCAGCTACCTACTAACCTCATCCCACCTCCTTGACCTGTCCGTCTTCCCTGGACTGACTTATCCCCTCCCTACCTCCCCACCTATACTCTCTCTACCTATCTTCTTTACTCTCCATCTTCAGTCCGCCTCCCCCTCTCTCCCTATTTATTCCAGTTCCCTGTCCCCATCCCCCTCTCTGATGAAGGGTCTAGTCCCGAAACATCAGTTTTTGTGCTCCTGAGATGCTGCTTGGCCTTCTGTGTTCATCCAGCCTCACATTTTAAATGGCTACATGGGCCTGGGATGATTGACATCTCCAATTTCCCCAACACACACCATTGTGGCTCTGACATTCATAAGCTTGCCTTTGTTGTTGATAGTTCACGACCCTGAAACACCCTCTCCAACTGTATTCTAAGATTACCGATACCATGTGATCTGCAATAATTCAAAAACAGAGCTCACCATGGGTACTTACTATTGCTACTTCGAATTGGCAGCAAATGGAAACCAAGCCACCGGAATTTCAAAAAGTAAGGCTGGATCCAAATGTTGTTTAGTCCCCAGAGAACCAACTGCAATATTTGTTAGAATAATGAAACAGTAGGTTTACCACAATGCAGACCGAGATCAAAATAGAGGAGACCATAAAATGTACATTATTAATATTACCGCAAGGGAGTTTAAGGAATATAGAGTGCTTCTGTGAGCCTTACAAGGAAATTTACTGCCTTTTTTTGATCACGTGGCACAGCCTAAAAACTGATCTCATGGACTTCCCTACTCTTGGTGGGCAGACTTGACACTATGTAAATTTATGCTCCTGTTAAGTTTCATCCTCGAAATAGTTGAAAAACAGTTGGCTGGCTTTGACTGACGTCTGGGTGTTAAATGACACTGAGCTAAATTATGCTGAAATTGCTTTTTTTAAAATTGAGTTTCTATAAAAATGCTACATGATCTAAAATGTGCATTTTAACTACATTAATTTTAAGCAGGTCAAACATGTTAACAACATTTATACATGCCAAGGAGAATACTGTCATGAACATATTTTTAAAAGTAATATTTATTGAATTTTTCAAAGCTATTTCAGAAAGTACAGTAAATTATTCATATCAATTTGGCAGCTGAGCAGATTAATTTTCAAGATGATACATGCTCCAATGACGCCTTGAGCTACACATCAACTCATTAACTTGTATCAATTTAATTCCAAAGATCTCAATTTTACATTTCAAAATGCACTTTAACATAGACAAATGGAGGGAACATTATGACTGGTCCATCCTGACTTGGGAAGCATTAAAGCAAATCATAGTCCATATCTTACATAGCAACTAATGGGCTGGGTTTTTGCTTTAAATCTGGAAATCTGTTGGCTAATATCAATAAATGTAACCAGAAATGTTGATTTGAAAATCTAATCAGTTTGTTAATGTCTTTCAAGGAAAGAATGAAGTTACCATCCATACCTGATCCATTTGGCTTATCTTTTCATTCTGCAATATGTGAACCAGAGTGACTCATATTCACATTGGTCAGCAAGCTAACATTTTCCTGAGATAGTAAGAACTGCAGATGCTGGAGAATCTCAGATACCAAGGTGTAGAGCTGGATGGACGCAGCAGGCCAAGCAGCATCAGAGGAGCAGGAAAGTTGACGTTTCGGGCCTAGACCCTTCTTCAGAAATGTTTTCTCAGAGGTAGCTCAGAGGCTCTCAAGAGGTAGATTAGTATGCCATTCATTGATTTTTAGAGGATTGCGTTTTCCGTTTTAACAGACTTTTATTTTTAACTAATTTTAGTTGGGTTTTGTTGTCGTTGGTGCAAAATGGGCTGAATCCATCAGGTTAGTGCCTTTACAATACAGCTCTGATCCAAGAGGAAAAGGAATGTTTCCTCCCATGCTAAGTAGCTGGCCTACTTTCAACTCCATGATTGATCACTCCTGCCTCAGCAATTTCTATCCTCGGGCTACCAGCCCTGCCCCACTGGACTCCACCACTGTCTTGGCTGACATGACCTTGTTCCACAATCAATCTGCAGCAGATTCTCTGGCCATCATCCCAACCTATGTAAAGCACTGTTCACCATCTTGCCAGACTGCCAGCTTCAGCAAGCACCAGTGGACCTCACTGACTACATGAGAACCCCGAACTGGGATCTCGTCCTGCCTCGCTATCTGCTATTTGCTCAATTATGCCCTGGCACCACAGAACTTTTCTCAAATGATGAGCACGTAGCCAGGCTGCCAAGCAGGCCGCCTGTTCAGCAGAAAGTCAGCATGAAAATGTAAAATACTGTGCCGATCTGGGAATGCTGATGATTTTGATAGAAAGAAAGGCCTGTGTTTACATAGCACCTTTCGTGACCACTGGATGTCTAAAAGCTTTTATAGCTAGTGAAGTACTTTTGAAGTGTAGTCACTTTTCTCATGTAGGAAACAGAAGCGCTGCAAACGTCCTGAATTAGATCACCTATTTTTGTGATATTGATTCGGGGATAAATATTGGTCAGGAGGACACAGAGGATAATTCCCCTGTTGTTCTTCAGAATATTTGACAAACAGCAAATCAGCTGAAAGATGACACCTCCAATGGCGCAGAACATTTCAATACTAGAGTGGTAGCCTTTATTTTCATTTTTTGTGTCAGCCCTGGAACAGGGCACGAACCTACAGCTGCCTTACTCGAAGGCCAGCAACAAAGCAACAGCTGACATACAGCACATCCCCAGTTCTCCCTCACCATTCTGAATGGGCAGGCTGCTAAATAGTGGACCACTAGTATTTTGTGCAAATATGATGAACAAGGAATATCAGCTTACGGTTACAATTCACATGCAAAGGACAAAAAATAATGCTCAGTTAATCACAGCAACAATATGGCAAATGCATGACCATAATGCAGTCGAGAGAAGCATTACAAGAACTTCCCAGACCTGAGCCTTTCTCCTCAATTTTGTCACCTCACTCTGCTTTGTGTATTTACCATTCTGCTATTTTAATTTCAATTACTTCATCCAACCCAATCAATCCAATGCTTCTTCATTTTCTTCCTATTCCTGTCTGACACATTGTCTTCTCTAAAAATAATCTTAAATGAACTGAGTTAATCCTCAATAAAACACATTATCTGGCAATTTGTATCACTCCTGATGTAGACTATGTGCAAATTGGTTGCAGTGCTTCTTATCTACAACTGCAAATAAATTTCATTAGTATGTTAAGAGAAATTGCTGCAAACACGCAGCAGGTCTGGCAGCATCTGTGCAGAGCATTCAGAGTTAATGTTTCAGATCCAGTGACCCTCCTTCAGAACTCTGAGCTCTCATTTCTGAAGAAGGATCACTGGACTGAAACATTAATTCTGATTTCTCTCCACAGATGCTGGCAGATCTGCTGAGCTTTTCCAGCAATTTCTGTTTTTGTTTCTGATTTCCAGCATCCACAGTTCTTTTAGTTTTCCATAAGTATTTTGTTGGGCTTATTGACATTGTGAAAGGTGTTCTTTCTTCTTCATTTTCCCTAATATTTCTATCTGACATTAATATTAACCTTGTGCTCTTCTTTACACCACATTGTTTCTTCCAGGTCTTTAAAGACTTTCACTGAGTTGTTGAATAAATATTTACTTTGGTGTCACTGCTATGCCTCTCACCTAATTGATACATTTAGAGTTTGTAATTCCCTAACCATAAAGAGACTCGCATGTTACTAACCTTATCATAAATTGTAGGACCTTATTGTTAAATTGATTTTTTCTCACTTGCTCTACAGTTATTTGCATCAAACCTGAATTAATGCTAGATTAGATCTTTTTAACAAGTTTGCTGGTTAAGTAGCTCGTTAGCTGCTATACTGGCATTATTGCTATGGATACAGCACTTGGTTCTTATTTTTGTGTTGCTGTGAATGAAATAATGCCAGAAATTGCACACTTCAAACTCATATATTCCTGTTATTTTCTTAGAGGTTTATTAAGTTGGGAAAAAAATTCTTTTCGAGAAGCAAAATCTCCTCCACTCATTAGTTTACGCCACAGCCAACAAATAAAATGTGCCAAATATTTAGAAATACATTTAACAGTTAGGTCCAAGAATGAAGGTGGAAGTAATATTTGATGAAGATAAAATGTTAACAATAGATTTTTGAAAGTCATGATTCGTTTTTAGTATCTAAGACTTCCATGGACTAAAGAGTTATTAAACAGAGGATTAAAACACTGACATAAAGTTGTCACAGCGATCACCTGACCGCATAAGTTAAGGCAAGATTCATGAAACCAATGTGGAATAAATAAACAAGGTAATTGCTGGAGAAACTCAGCATGTCTGGCAGCATCTGTGGAGAGAAAGCAGAATTAACATTTTACATGCAATGACCAATCCTCAGAAATGTTTTTTTAAAATTAGTTTTCTTGTTTAGAGGAATAAATAAAATTGTCTGAACCGAAATGAACATCTTATGAGAAGTCACAAAAACTCATCTATCCAGTCAGACATGAAAAAAATGCCCATTCTTTTTTTTTCAGTTTAAGATGAAAGACATTACTCACAATTAACAAGCTAAGAAACAATGAATTCAGACAAAGAATGTGTAAGTACAAATTCTAATATGTAAACCAACTTGTATTTCAATATACAGCATTTTGCAGTGCAGGGAGATGGGTTTTTGATGATATATTGGGAACAGTTTGCAAAAGAGCCTCTCAACATCTCAAGAAAGGAAGTGTCCAGTGATAGAACTGATGAAAAAAAATCAAATACTTAGCAGTTAAAGGAAACTAAAATATTTATGCCTCAAAAGTAGCATTTGTGCTACATGAATGCCAGGCAATGACCATCCCCCAGTAAGAGATAATCTAACCAACAACCCATTTAGTGGTTTACCATCACAAATCACTCACTATTAACACCCTGTGGGTTACCATTGACCAGAAGATCAACTGGACTCACCACATAAACACAATAGCTACAAGTGGCAGCCAGAGGTTAGGAATCTAACAGCGGATAATTCACCTCCTAACTCCCTAAAGCCTGACCACCATCTACAAGGTACAAGTTAGGACTGTGATGGAATGCTCCCGAATTGCCTGGAAGGGTGCAGCTCCAACAGCACTCAAGAAGCTTGACACCATCTAGAACAAAGCAGCCTGCTTGATTAGCACCACAATCACAAACATCCACTTTCCACCACTGACACTGAGTAGCATTAGTGTGTACTAGCTAGAACGTGCACCAGAGAAGTTCACCGAAGATCCCTAACCAGTATCTTCCTAAACTCACAACCATTTCTTTCTAGCAGGACAAGGGCAGCAGATACATGGGAATACCACTACCTGCAAGTTTCCCTCCAAGCCAATCAGCATTCTGACTAGGACATATATAGCTATCCTTCACTGTTGCTGGTTCAAAATCCAGGAACTGGCTCCCAAACAGCTTTATGAGTCTACCTACAGCACATGGTATGCAGTTATTCAAGAAGGCAGCTATCCTCCACCTTCCCAAGGGCAAATAGGGATGGGAAATATGTGCTGGCCAGCAAGCATCACCCACGTCCTACGGGTGAATAAAAATTCCATTTGCTACTACTGATTATTCAAGATAACACTTAAGCACAATTAATTCAGGTTAAAACATAATATCTCAAGGGCACCCCTCTCCACTTTATACTGTATATTCCTTTCATCTTTTTGTACTGGATGCAAGCGTGTTTTTAGCTTTTTACCTCTGTGTCTGCATGACGTTGAGTCTTCATTATTTTCTCAGGTTCCCAAATAATAGCCTTGCTCTTTCTTTCACTTAAGGAATCCTTACAATTGTTTCCTTGCTCTAACAACAGACCTAGGCAACTGCATTTTTCTTAGTGAGATGTAGATCCTTACGCTAAAAAGAACAAGAATGTTTGCTGGGGAGTTTGAAAAGAACACTGCCTATTCACACTTCTCACCTGGTTGTGATATGTTAAAATGCTTTCATTATCTTTTGAAATATCAGGATGTGAAGTGCATCTTCAGTACTTGAAAGATGATCAAGAGATTTTTGTTGAAAGTGAAGAGCTAACAGCATATATTACGAGGTGTTGAATTTAGTGCAGTCTTTTCTGTACTCCTCGTAACTGTTACTCCTGCCCCACAGCACTAGGGACCCGGGTTCGATTCCACCGTCAGGTAACTGTCTGTGTGGAGTTTGCGTGTCTGCGTTAGTTTCCTGTGGGTGCTCCAGTATCCTCTCACACTCCAAAGATGTGCAGGTTAGGTGGAATAGCAATGCTAAATTGCCCATAGTGTTCAGGGATGTGTAGATTGGGTGGGCTATAGGGGGATGGGTCTGGGTAGCATGCTCTGAGGGTCGGTGTGGACTTGTTGGGTCAAGGGCCTGTTTCCACACCATAGGGATTCTATGGTGATGATAATGTTTTCACTGCCCACATGGCAGTATTTGCTGCACTCTTGTGTGGCTTCCAAGCCTAACCTTTAGACAATTTTATAAGAATACTTCACCTTTCTGACCTCAGAAGAGATTCAGGTGGACCCATAATCTGTCATTATTCTTTGCAAGGCCAGCAAGCAAGTAACTTATTTAGGTGCAGCCAACACTTCTGCTCTGGAAAGCAACATCCTTCAAACCAACAGGATCTGCATGAGACATGATTTGATATAATTACAAGAAAAAATTGTCTTGTTTTTCTGGATATCTGTAAAGCATGTGGCACCAAGGGGCACTGGGTATGCAGACACAGGAAATCTGCATCGCAAGGTCAAGACTGACCTAGAACAAAACACAGGTGACCAACAAGATTCAAAAACATCACAACATTAGCAGCGATGATCATCATCGGTGTAATTTATGAGGTGAAATTGCACAGAATTTGTGGAAACTTTCTGTAATCTTTTGCAATTGTCTGAAGCTTGATAGTACTATGTGACTGATAATAGGCAGATTTTAGTTGAACAATCTGTCTTAGGTTGGTACACATTGCCAACTCTTGCTTCATTATAATATGTTCACCATTCCCTTGACGCTTGGTTCTATACCACTAAAAGCTTTGTTGTTTGGACCTCTGCCTCCTCATTGAAAACAACCTTGAGTACATCCATGACTTGCTGATGGCACTGCTATTCAGAACTTAGTTTTTATTTATGCAGAACAATAATTGCTGAACATTCAATATTTGTTTGATTCGATTTGGAATTGAGAATCTGCTTCTCCCTGCATAGCTTTTCACTAGCTGCTTGCAGTTGACAAACTTAATAGTCCATGTGGTTCATTGAACTAAGCTTGCAACATGGTATGGCTTTGTTGGAGTTGTTGGTAACTTTACTGCAGTTTTGTTCATTTCTAGTAGTTGTTGAAGTTTGGTTGACAGCAGCTGAGATACCAGGCTGTTGGTGACTTCTTCCTTCCTTGTAATGCTCTGACCTTTATCACAGGAAGCAATTTGTATTTCAAACAGAGTCATAGAGTCATACAATAATCACACCTGTCGATCCAACATGTTCATGTTGACCAAGTTTCCTAAACAAAACTAGTCCCACTTGCCTGCATTTTGTCCCTTTCCCACTAACGCTTTCCTATTTATGCTTGTATTCAAATGTCTTTTTAATGTTGTAACTGTATCTGCGTTGATGGTGGATGTTGCTGTTGTTGGATTCCATTGATGGTTTGTGGAATAAGCAGATAAACATACCACTTTGTCAGTTCTTCAACCAAAGGGTCATTCCCTTCAAAAGAAACAAAAGAGGTTTCATGATGATTTTCAGTTGAACCCAAGTGTATAGGAAGGTCCAGGATGCCTGCTTCTAAATTATCAACATAAGTAGCAACTTCACTCTCTGCCAGTCATCCTCGAAAGAGAAAACTAAGATCTAGAATGCCCTCTTGCAACTGGTCACAATACATCCTTTTATTTTTCCAGCTGCTTGCAACATCCCGTTAAAGAGAAATGAAATATTTTCAAGTTCTACATGCGATCGAAAGGATGGAGTTTTTATTCAGTGGTGCATTGAGTCAGCTTCAATAACTTCTGCACTGTTAAACGAAGAAGATTCAGAACAGTATAAGCATCTCCATTTAACACATTAACAGTGGTTAAGAATAGCACACAAATGTCAGTGTTCTATTTATCTGCCTCTCATTACAACAAGATATACCCAGCATCTTGCGTTGCCTCTGATTTTGATCCCTCCTGCGTTCTGCGTATGAGTGAAAGATTTTCAGATGAAGCTTGGTTTCAACCATGGTAGTTTTATTGCCTGCAACCATGATATCTGCTTACTAAAATTTGTCTTATAGGTCTGTGCAATTAGGGAAGCTGGAATCTTGTAGTCGATCAGTAATATCATAATAAGAATTCATCCTGTTCCGTAGCATCCTCCAATCCTTGAACACTTACAAAATGTAATTCATTAATTTGTGTGACTGATCCTCCTATGAAATCAACATCATCTGTAATACAGGCTCTGGAAAATGTTCCCACTACTGGGGTCCTTTAATAATGCCAACAGCACCATGATTCTCTCAGTGTTTTCTGCTGCTGAATTTTATCTGTGCCCTTTCAGTTTCCATCTCTGCACAGACCTCTAATCTACAGTGGTCTATTACACACTCTGGCTGACTGATATTTCTCAGCTTACTGTGCTCCCTGTTGCATCTTTTCCCACACTTTGTCAGTATTGTACAGGATTTCCCTTTCTACAGTCCAGTGATGAGATTGGCCTTGAAATACCCCTCCACTGTAGTGAATTGCTGCTAAGTTTGTATTGAGATTCTCACTTGACACTTGCCACTTGATATAAAAGTGACCATTTAGTCCCACAAGCCAGCTCTGGTATTCAGCAAGGTCATGGTTAATTTGCACTTCACTCCACCTACCTGTTCCAAGTCCCTTGATATGCTTACTAAGCAAAATTCTATCACTCTCCATCGTGCAAATTTCAATGATCATGGTCTTTAGAAGACCTTTTAACACTTATTGAATGAAAAAGTAATCTCTTCATTAATTTTGTACCAGTTCAATTCCAAAAAAATTAGTGATTTAAAGCAACTTTCTAGGCTTAATGATTGGCAAGAGATTTTGCAGTTTACATTTGATGCATTGTTTTTCCCAGAATTCACGTGATCCTCTTGGATCCTCTTGTCATGTCGTTTTTTCTCAGTACTTTGTGTCCTGCTGAAGTCAATTGCTTTTACTTTTTTTAGTCTGGAAACTGTCTTGCCATTATAATTAGAGCTGCTGAAGTGTACCAATGCTGTTGGATTAACAATTTGGGCGGAGATCAGTCTCACCAGATGTTTCCAATTTTGTACATTGCATAAAACTTTGATCAGGTGTTTTGTTGGACCTTGCAGGCTCTTGCTAAATTATAACTTTAGAAAGCATTTCACTCAGAAGCTTATGAGCCTGAGCACAATTTGTCTGATTTTCCAATTTGCCTATACGCAATGGAAGTTGGCAGGAAAAATAGTTTCTGAGCAAACAGAGTTGGCAGTGCCAGTTTGAATTGTTCCTGCTGGATTGATAATAAATGACAGTGGATCACTTGTCCATTTTACAGCTGTAGTCAAAGTCAATGGAGAGGAAAATGGGGCAAAGTGTAGAACTATCAATCGCCCCTCTCTATTTTCCAGCTGGTGCGAACAGGTATAATTAGGCCCATCACTACAAAGATCTCTGGTATATCTGCAAATAGGATTTATAGCATCGTTGAAATTTACAGTGCAGAACTCAATGATTCTGTAAGGATGCATTGAGCTTGTTCTGTCTTCCTGGCTTTTTGAAAGAACAGTCAGACTGAATCCCAAAGCTAAATTTTGTCTACGTTCTTCTCACTTCTTCATCTTCATGTAGCTGTCCAACTCCTTTTTAAAGTGATTTATGAAATAACTATGGCCACCTTAACCAACAGAGCATTCTAGAACTTGATAACCCTCTGAATGAGGGCTAACATCATGCCTTGCTCATCTTTCCTTTAGTTCTCTTGTGAATCATTTTGAATCTATGCCTGCTGATTAATGACATGTACCAGTGAGAATAATTTTTCATTACCGACTGTCGCATCATCTCATGTCTGTTAAACCCCTTCCCAACATCACTGTTCCAAGGAAAACATTTCCAACTTTTGCAATCTCTGCGCAGAACTGAGGTCATTCCTTGCTAGTAACTCCTTTGTAAGCCTTCTCTGCAGTGTTTTTTAAGGAATTTGCATCTTTCGTGACATGCAGATTCTATAACTCTCCACAATACTCCAACTAGCTTAGATGGTAGTTTACAAAGTTCAGTGTAATCTCCTTGCTTTTCTATTCTATTCAACTTCTGATAAGTCTAAATTTGCCAGATGTTTTTATCTAAAGCCAGAATTAAGGATTTCTAAATAGGGACTCCCGGGTCTCTCAGTTTACCCGCATCATTAAATCATATAAGTTATCACATATTCTCTTTCCAAAGTAATCCTCTCAAAATGTATCACTTCACTCATCCCCTTTCCACCATCTGTGTCTGTGTCTATATCATTCTGAAACTGTCCTTATCGCTATCTTTGCCATTTGCCAACATTAATATCATGTGTAAATTTATAATACAGCTCCCTGCATCTATCTAAATTGTACATAAAAATTACAAAGGTTAATGGATCTAAAATAGACCCTTCGGGAATACCATCTCAAACCAATTCCCAGCAAAGAAACATCAATCCACCACCAGCTTTATCACCTGTAACTGAGCCTCTTTCATGTCCACACCACTATTTTTCTGCAAATGCTTGAACAGTCCCTTGTTTGGCAATTTATTTATAGATTTACACAGATGTAACTTTTAGTTTATTTTGCCTGGCTATGCTTAGAAATGTTTCATCTAGTTTTGTCTGTTAAAATTTAGTTTGCTCAGTACTAAATTTAGAATAAAGAGTACAACCATTAATCTTCTATATTTGTTATTTGGAAGTTAATAATAAAGATGAGCAGAAACTGTCTGTACAATAGACTGCTAGACAAAACTGCTGACATAATGAGGTTGTGTCTACACAGTGAGGCAGAATTTTGTTAGCTTTTTAGAGGCTGCAATTCAACAAGAAGGCAGTGAAGGAATCATTAATTCTTAGCCTTTTGGAGAATGTATGTGGTAACAGTGTGACAACTTCAGCTTATTGAGGCAGTTCTTCCATGCTATTAGATCATGACTAAGATGTTTTATGTTGCAATAGGTAATGCCTTTGCCTCTGAGCAAGACTGAGTGTCAACTGAGTGTATGAAAGTTCAGTTGACCCCAAAAATGTAGACCGCCTTCCTTTTAAATTTTTAAAAGGGCAGGAGTGAAAGGCAATTTGTGGTGTAACCGTCGTGCATCAGAAAGTAGTAATCTTACCTTCTTTTCTACTTGATTGCATTTTAAAACCCTCCACCGCCTAATCACCCTCCTTTCAAGACATTTGAACTTCCCCTGCTCCCTTGATATTCTCCACTTGTGCAGGTTTGGCGTCCACTAGAGCCCCATCCTCAATTGGTTGCTGTCCCAGTAACATCTACTCCTCAGCCCTTGTGGTGAAGACACTGTTAGACCTGCTGGATAACCAGTTTGGCTAGCAGATCCAAACAGTGGGACTTTCTCCCACTGAGGGACAGAAAACAGTGTCGCAGTTTAGCCTGTCCACAGCATGGAATGACTGTGGGACAGGCTTCTTCTGAGTCTGTTGACTAGTCACTACTTCTCAATCAGAGGGCTCAACCTGTAAATCCTTCCAACATACACCAATAAAGCAGTTAAAGTAAGAGAGATTCCTGATTAGCCATGCTATGTGATGAAAGAAATTGAAGCCTCTGCCTTAACTATCCATTGACCCAATCTACGACGTAAATGTAGAAATATATGTTGCCACAGCAACTAAGACTCCTTGGAGTCGATTGGCTTAGTTGGCTGAATAGCTGGTGTGCATCAGATTGGTGCCAACTGCATAGGATTTGATTTAAAACGTGCCTGCTTACGCTATCTATTTGGCACCAATGCATGGTGAGCCAGACCTAGCTTCTCACGGAGAACTAATGAAGAGGAATTAGATCATGGCAAATCTGTGTCTTAGTTACATTTACTATTTATGGTACGCTTAACGAATTTTCTAAAAAGAATTGATCTCTCAGTTGCAGTTTTAACATCTTTACCTGATATAGCATCATAGCCTTTTAGGTGAGGACTTCAGATGTTTTTTCATGATTTTTTTTCTTGACATGAGTACAGAATAGCCTAGCTTCAGGATTATTTTTGCCCCAATGTCATTCTGATTCATCCCACCCAATGCCAATATATCCTCCTCCAGGTGATGTGCCCAGAAATAAGTGATGGCTTAGCTTGAATGGCTTTTAACCATAATGCAATGCCAACTCCATTCTGTTCTCCAACCTTGAGATAAAGAAAAGCCCATTGGTCTTTTTAACTGATTTTGAACCTGTCCACTAGCTTGGTTGATTTCTATACTTTCTAAAATAAATATGAATAGCTTAGACAGCCCTTCATCAAAACTAAGTTTAAATGTGAGTTCAGGGATTTACAATGCACATCAGTTCCCGCAGAGTGTACATATCACGGAGACCTGTACCATCTTGATGGACTGTTTCCCCAACATGGACACCCAAATGCAGATGGAACTAAGGAAAAGGGGTGGACAATTGGTTGCTTTTACTTCCTCTGGGGATTCCTGCCTGGACCAGTTAATGGACACTTTGGTCAGACCAAGGTGTAGGCCCATGAAATAGTCTTCCAATCAGTCCGTCCCTCTCCTCACAGGGCTGACATAGATTATGAGTGAGGGAGGGAAAACTGTTTCTTCCAGAAAATACATGTGACCAGGGACTCAGTGAAACTATTTAACATTTTGTTGCATGGGACTGCTTCGTGTAACACTCTCCACCTTGGATCCTTGACAGAAAGGGGGAGCATTCCATTACAGAGAGCCTTCCACTAGGGACATCCACCCCACTGCATTTGATGCCTGGGGTATGGTGATACTTGGGTTAAACTCTATTGAGAGAGTGGCCGACTGTCTCGTTGGACTATGGCAAATTTACCTTTATTTAACAGTAAGAAAAGATAAAGAAGTGCGCATTTGTAGTCTATATAGGATACCCGCTTCATGCCATTTTAAATCTCAAAGGGAATTTGTGAATGATTGCTATGCTTGGATCACTAAATCTTGTAATAATTCCATACTTTTTGCCATAAAGAAAATATTCTGATCTAACTGTCTTTGCTTCCAAATAGATAACTTCATTTTTCACCACATTTCATTTGCACTTTGCCCACCAATTTCTCTTTGCAACTTTGCATTTGCATCTGCAAATTGGTTGTTCCACCTAACTTCACATTATCAGCAAAGTTAGATATGTGATTCTCACATTTACTTGAGTAATTTTTAAGTATCATGTAAATCTAAGGTTGTCTCGGGACACCACAAGTTACTTCCATCCATTTGGAGCACATACCCACTTATTCAGACTCTCCATCTTTTACCTCCTAACCTGGTCCCCTCCCCTCTTTATGTAGGAAGGCCTAAACACTCTGTTTTGTTAATAGTCTCTCATCAGTAAGCTTCACATGGTCAGGAAGGAGTGATCACGTTCGGAGTGAGACGCAGCCCAAGTGAATGTATAGGTTGGGAATTGGGAAGTAAAATTACAGAAAGTTGCAACTCAGAGGGACTTGGGGGTACTTGTGCACAAAATACGGAAAGCTAACACACAAGTACAACAGGTAGTCAGGAAGGCTAATGAAATGTTGGCCCTTGTTTGGAGTATAAGAGTAGGGAAATCTTATTGCAACTGTACAAAGTGAGGGGAGGTCTGTGAGCGGATTTGGCCCTCTTATTTGAAGAAAGATATCAGTTCATTGGAGACAGTTCAGAAAAGGTTCACTAGGATGATCCCTGGAGGAATTGACTGATGGGAAAAGTTTGAGACACTACTGAAACAGTTCGGAAGAATGAGAGGTGATCTTGCTGAAACATAAGATTCTAATGGAACTTGACAAGAAAATGCTCAGAAAATGTTTCCCTTCATGGGAGAGTCCATGAGCAGTAGGCGTAATCACAGAATGAAGGGGGTCCCAATTTAAGATTGAGATGAGAAGGAATTTCTTTTCTCAAAGTATTGTGAGTTTTGGAACACTTTGCCACAGAGAACTAGGGGGGTACAGTGCTTGCCTGTATTTAAGGCTAAGATAGATAGATTCTTGACCAGTTGGGGAATCAAGAGCTATGGGCAAAGGCAGGAAAGTGAATTGAAGAGTGGCTGATCAGCCATGACCCTATTGAATGGTGAAAGCTCAAGGGGATAAACAGCCTGCTCCTGTTCTTATTTTTTATGGTCTTATGTGGGAAATTATTGAATGCCCTGACAGACAAAACTCTGTCCACCAGATTAATTAAAAAATTCTCAAAAATTTCAACTAAGTTCATGAGTCATGATTTACCCATTATAAATCCAAATTTATTCTTTTTGATCAGTTCATATTTATCCAAGTATTCAATTACTCTGTCCATAATAAATTCTGGTAATTTACCTTAAACAGATGTGAGACTCATAGGTGACAAGTTGTAGCGTCTTATATCAGTGGTGTGACATTGGCTGTTTCCCAATGGAAGGGAACAACTTTTGAATCAAAATGTTCTTGCAAGATCATAGTGTATCTATAATTTCCGTACCTACTTCTTTTAACATCCTAGGTTGGAAACCATAATATCTTGGAGAAAATGGGCAGAAATTTCCTTTTTGTAGTCTTAATCAAGCAGGGTCTATGGTGCCAGGTTAGCAATGAATTGGAATGACTTTGCCCATGCAATCCTCCACTTTTCACCTCATGAATTGTAAAACCAGGCTCTCAGTTCCACTTCTGGGAATCGAATGCTGGTTAGTGCCCTCCAATGCCAAAACATTCTGGCATTCACATTTCTGGCACCATATTTAAAACACAGCTGCACACTACTTCAAATGCTGCAAGCTAGTAGCGACACCTCACTGCTGTTTGATCCTCAAAGTTCAAGACATAGCCCATGACTTACACCCCGTTTTATTGGTAGGGATCTGGAGGTTTTGGTGGATAGGCTAGTTGAGAGGATGGCCAGTCCTATTACTAATTGGCCATCACAGGAGGCCACTCCAGAAGCCCAGACAGCCTGGACACAGACTGCAGCCTGAGTCAGTGCTGTCTCCCAAGTGAAACATGATGCCCAGCAATACAGGAAGAAGGTGTTGTGCTTTCTGCAAGGGTATATTTTCTGTACTGTCTCATACTCACAGGCCACCAAGTGCTCTCCCTTTGTTACTGCACACACATCTTGACAAGGCCTTTGGACTACAACTCTCAGTAATGCCTGTATTATCTCTATTCAACAGCTCGCGAACACCCCATCCTAACAAACTATCATCCTTCCACCCTCTGCACTTTCTAATCTCTCACTGTGGACATGTCATGATCTCTCCTGCACAGTAACTGCAGTTCCACCCGCTTCCATCATACTTATGCATTCCCTTTGTCTCACTGATGGAAAAATTGGCCCAAAACCAGGCCAAGAGACCCAAGACTGGCTGGGCTGGTGGGAGGCACCAGGCTCCTATCTCCCTGTGAGGAGAGAATTCTCATTGTAGCCAGGGAAGAGAAGAATTGCTCATGTGAGGATAGAGAGGCATTAGTTGTTCCCAATATAGTAGATGCCTTTTGAGATCCATGTTCATCATGGGGTATGAGTGCGTTATCAGCCTGAATAATGATATTCTGATTTAGTCAGTTTCTTGTTTCCAAAATATACTGTTCTGTTTGATTTTGAGTTTGTATCTGTTTTTGAGTTGGCAGCCAAGGAAGAAGTCTGTTTTATTTTCCCTTCCTATCTACTTCGGACCTCTTGAAAAAGCCAAGTGGGTTTTTATTTAAACCCTGTGATGTCTGTGTCCCAGAAGTGCTTATGAGCCGGTGTAAGGGGAACTGTATTTTCATTTGCAATGGGTAGAGGAAAGTTTCCCTTTGACTTTTAGACTGTTGCTTTCTCTGTCCTGAGAGTGTTCAATGGAGATTGAGCCAAGGAGTTAGATTTTCAGTTTCCTTTATATTCGACTGAGTAAAGGAATGTTTATTCCACATTTGGCTCGTTATTGTCCTTAGCCCAAGACGAGTTGGTGGCAATAAAGTCAAGGAAAACCATATTTGTTTGTTTATTTGTTTCTGTTTTTTCTAGAGTCACTGGAATTTTATTTCAGTTTGAGAGTTGGGGAGCCTTTTACTTTTCTATTTCAGGAGGGTAGAGTGTGTTTTACTCTGTACTTAACCCAGTACTGCCCCAATCCCAGGAGCATCTGAAGGGGGCGGTGTTAGAGAGGGTGCTTGACAGCTTTTCTTTAAAAGCATAGAGAGACATCTGAGGGCAGCCAGTTCATCCTTCCACCCCTATGCTGGGGTCCCATTCCCATCAACATTAATTCATTCTTAATTTGCCCAAGGTATTATCCCAAGTAGATACAAATTCCGTCTCTTGTGCAAGTACTAGTGGCACCTAGTGAACTACCACAAAGGTTGGAAACACTTAAATCCATCTCCACATCTAAGGAGGAAGCTGTTGAAGTTCAGATGATGCAAGGCCTCCCACTGCAATCCCCAGTAACTCAGAGACTTTTACCTTGGTGGATTTCTATCTAGATTAGACTTGGGAGCACAATGTGGTATGTAGGTTTGTCATTCACCCATGTCCTTGCATACATTCAGTTCTGAGGAAGGGTCACCGGACGTGAAACGTTAACTCTGTTTTCTCCTCCACAGATGTTGCCAGACCTGCTTGAGCTTTTCCAGCAACTTTGTTTTTGTTCCTTGCATACATACAGTTCAGTGTGTAAGTCTGGCAGCTGTTGACTTCCAGCACCAGCTATGGAATATGGTCAGGAAGTGCGAACCTTATGTTCCACTTTTTAGGTGCTTTGTTCTCACTACAGTTACTTACCTGAAATAACAAGGACACAATTAATGGTCATGATCTGCATTCCAACTATATTTTGTTTTCTTCCACCCTGACTTCCAAAATTGGGTGTCAATGTAAAAATGGTGTCAGTGCACTGATCACCACATGCAGACCAGTGGAGTGGCTGCATGTGTGCAATCACATAGTTAGTGGGAATGTTGGTTATTATTGAGTGACACAGTAGCTCAGCTGTTAGCACAGCTGCCTCACAGTGCCAGGGATCCGGGGTTAATTCCAACCTTGGGTGACTGTCCGTGTGGTGTTTGCACATCCTCCTCCTGCCTGCGTGGAATTTCCCCCAGATGTTCAATTTTCCTCCCTCAGTCCCAAGACGTGCAGGTTAGGTAGATTGGCCATCTTAAGTTAGTGTCCAGGGATGTGCAGCCTGGGTGGATCAGCCATGAGAAATGTGGGAATACAGGGATGGGGTAGGATGTTGTGGCTGGGTGGGGGAATGTTCTTCAAAGGGTTTTTGCAGACTCATTCCACACTGCAGGGATTCTATAATTAATGACGAACAGGGGCCATTACTTATTTACTGCAACTGCCTCTAGAAGACCCTGTAATTCCACTATGTTTAATTTGCCCCCAAAGGGCCAAGAAAACTTACTCAGCCTGTGATAGCAGCCATTTCGTGTAGTAATTGGGTTGCTGACTATTGATTCAGCATGGCAAGGTCCCAATTTTTTTTAAGTGTGGTTGACTTGCAGTCATGCCGATGACATAGCTACCTCCCCGCAAGGTTCACGTTCTCTTTCATGCTGACCCTATGACATTTTGTTTTTCCCACTGAGTCCCTTTATTTAACAACTATCATTCCAGTTTATTGACAGATCTCAAGATTTTGGCAATTCCCATGCTTTTGTGCTATACTGTCCCAATGTAGACACCAGTGTTCCCATAATGACCGGCTCCCTCCCTGACACCTGGAGACCCCTGTCCTTACCTACTCACTATGAGGTTCTACTTTAAATGCCTCCAATTGCCTCCTATCCCTGTCACAGTTCCCTTAACGGCCCAATGAAGCCAATGCTCAGTCTGATTTGTCAACTATCCCCAGGAATTCACAGGTTGCCACCTGACAAGCTGCTTGAACAAACAAACAGAGTGGACAGAACACGTCTCCCTAGTCTATTTGAACTCGACTTGGAGTAACTGTGATCCAATCTTTTATTTGTGGAGCACATATCCCCAAATTCTGAGAGGACCAGTGGCTGACTGACCATGGAAAACACTTTGGACTAGAATAGAACAAATTTCTTGACTGATTAAACAGTTCCCCCGATTGACTGTAGTCCACAATGGACAGTTCCCCTTTGACTTTCAGATGGGGCCATTTGCTTGAAACATGCGCAGTATTTGCTGAGTAAATGGGACATTGACACAGCATGGCACTGTGCTGTGACATGCCCATCTCTTTGAATGTTCAGTGCTTGTGACTATTTAAACCACATGCCTCTACCACTGTGTTAAAAAGAAATGAAAGAGACATAATGCCACTCAACTAATAATTCAGCACATCAAAGGGTCTGGGGACTTCCTTTGAAAACGTATTTTGGCAATGGTGAAGTCTGGCTTTAAATAAAAATTTGGAATTGGAGACTCATTCATGGTGACCATCGTTGCAAAAGCTCGTCTGGTTTAGCTCACAATGTAGTGAGATGCACAGTCATATCTTCAAGCCATCATGCTACACACTTCCTTTACCATCTTTGTGTTTTCCCTGTCCCACCAATGGGGCAGATAAACCAGTGATGGCAACACAATGGTATACAGTTGGGAAGCAATTTCTCCGGAATTCCTCAATATTGGATTTGGATCCCATGAAATTTCAGAGCCTCAGATCAAATATGAACAAGGAGGCTTCCTGCTGATTACCAACTACCACTCTCGATTGGTTGATGAATCAGAAACCACACATGTTGAGCCACCATTTGGAGGAAGCACTGAGAGTGGCAAAGGCACAAAATGGTTTCTGGCAGAGGGACCTCAATATCCATCAGCAAGAGTGGCTTGTGCCACCACCTCTGACTCAATCTTTAGTTGCTAGATGGAACTTGTGGCAGGTAGTGAGAGAGCCATTAAGAGGGAAAACATACTTGATCTCATCCTCACTGATCTGCCTGCAGCAGTCCATGACAGAACCAGGGAGGCCGGCGACTGCACAGTCATTGTGGAGATGAAATCTCATCTTCAAACTGAGCATACCCTTCATATTACTATATGGCACTCGCGATATGCTAAATGGGACCTACTTCAAACTGAGCTATCCATTCAAAATGTAGACATTCATAAGACACTGTGGTGTATCATTAGCTGCAGAATTATTGTCAACTCACTGTAATCACAAGGCCCAGCATATCCCTTACTGTTCCATTTCCATCAAGCTGCAAGATCATCTTGGATCAATGAAAAATAAGAAAGGGAGTGCCAGGAGCAGCACCAGATATATCTAAAAATGAGCTGTCACTCTTATGAAGTTACAACACAGGACTGTTGCCTGTTGAACTGTGGAAATATCATATAATGGACATATCTAAGTGATCCCAGAAGCAATAGATCAGATCCAAGCTCTGACATCCTGCTTCATGCAGTAATGGATAGTGATGGACAATTAAATATCTATCAGAAGCTGGAGGCTCCATAAAACTCTCCTTCCTCAAAGAAAGGGAGCCTAGTATATCAGTGTAAAGGATAATTCTAAATTACTTGTATCTACCTTCAGCCAGAAGTGCCAAGAGGATGATCCATTTTAGCTTCATCCTGAGGTCAACATCATCACAGAATCCAGGCTACAACTAGTTTGATTTACTCCATGGCAAGTCAAAAGGCAACTGAAGATACTACGACAATGAAAACTGTGGGCTCTGATAATATTCCTGCAGCAGTACTGAAGACATGCTTGAGAATAAACCAAACTATTCCAGCACAGCGCCAACATGGCAATACCCAACATTTTGAAAAATTGCCCAAGTATGTCCCATTCATAAAGGCAGGATGGATCCAGTCTGGCCAATTAATGCCTGATTAATGATTAGTCCACTCTTGAACATCAAAGTGATGGAATGGGTTGTTGTCAGTACCATCAAATGGCACTTGCAAATGAATAAGTCACTTACTGAGGGTCAGTTTGGCTTCTGCCTCATCATAGCCTTGATCCAAAAGTGGGCAAGCTGAAGGCAGTGTATGTGCAAGTATGGTATCACATGCCCTGCAAACCTAAAGTCAACTGAACCAGTAAATTTGCTACTGATTAGGTCCATCCCTGTTATCATCTGATATGATCATAATATGAATGAATAGAAATAAGGCTAGAAATTACAGCTTTAAAAAGCAAAGAGAATTTGGGATTTACAATAAATGAGTAAACTCCAGAAACACTCAGGGTTTTCTCAATTAATGCTTCAATTGCATTTCAAAGTACCATTCCTCCTATGAACAATCCCAAATATTTAAGTAATCAAACCAAACAAAAAACTCAGCAGAAGAAGATGGTGATTCAGAATGAAGAAAAGACATTTTATTAGCAATAAGAGGTATAATTCTAGTGGTGGATGTTTTGTTGGGAGAGTCTTTCAATTTTGCATTATCGGACAACTGATGTATGTCTTTTGGATGTGAAATAGACCTTAAGTCATCACACTCTAGGCTTTGCAGAATAGCTGCCTCTAATCATCTTCTTAATAGAGATGTAGTGTCCTTAGAATACCCAAATTATGAGGTAGATCATCAATGAAGAAATCACAGATGAAACTGGATATAGAAAATGACACAGCTATTGCATTTGGAAAATCTGTGAATTTGCAATTTTCAAAATTGGGACACTATTGTGGTTTTTGAGTGGAACAACACCTCAAAAAAAGAAATTAAAGAACTGCTTAACTTTGGGAGTGTAGAAATTTAGAGGACATAAAAGTCAGTTTTGTGAACATTATGAAGCAATTTGCTTGTCCACATTCTGAAAGGTTAAAACTTTTAGCGAAGGGTACATAATCTCATAGAAGTGATCGATGAACTACATAAGGAATATAAAAGCTCGGAGGGTCTATAGTAAACCTGGCCTTTGCAAAAGATTTTAATAAGGAGTTCAAAATGCCATTGATTTAAAAGTATGGGGTTTAAAAAAAACATTTTAGATTTTGTTGATTTGACCACCAGATTTTCTCAGTACGTAGTAAATAATTACAGATAAGGTAATGGAAAAATGGATAGAGACAGGACTTAGACCACCATCAAAATTTCTCATTGATACTTGGTTGGGGGGGGGGTGTGGGGGCGATGGGGAGAGAGTTTCTCATTGATGAATTCAGAGATAAGTGCATGAATATGAACATAATAAGTACAAATACATGGCAAGCACAAAGCACTTCTATATTTATGGAACCCCTACAGTGTGGAAGCAGGCCACTGGGCCCATTGAGTTCTACACTGACCATTCCACCCCCCTGCACTATCCTGGCATTTCCCATTGTTAATCCACCTAGCCTGCACATTCTTGGACGCTATGGGCAATTTAGCATAGCCAACCCACCTAAACTACACATCTTTTGTCAGTGGAGGAAACCAGGGCAACAACTTGGAGAATGTGCAAACTCCACACAGACAATTGCCCAAGGCTGGAATTGAACCCAGGTGTCTGGTCATATGAGGCAGCAGTGCTAACCACTGAGCCACTGTAAATCGAGCAATGTAATATGTGAAAGGAACCTTGGTACAACCGATTAAATGGGTCATAAAATTTGAAAGGTCACTATAAATTATTTATAATTTATAAACTATGGGCATGGGCAGCATATGCCATGAATTTGTTGCAGATGGGAGGAGGATATAGTCTACATCAGTTAGTATGTGGTAGACATCCGAAAGCTACATAATGTAAGCTTAAACTGTGGTTCTGGAAGAAAAAAATTCATGAGAAAGAGACCACAAATCATTGAAAGAAATCCTATTAATAGGAGTGATGTGGAGGTGCCAGTGTTAGACTGGGTTAAGTCAGAAATCACATGATACCACGTTATAGTCCAATAGGTTTATTTGATATCACAAGCTTTCACAGAATAGCCCCTTCATCAGTTGAAATGTGAGAGAGCAGAGCACACAGAAATAGAGTTTATATACAGAGAGATCAGGGCAGAGAGATCAAAAAATCACACAACCAGTGTGAGTGGACTGTCAAATAATAAGTCTCTACGGATGACCAAGAGCGTTAAAGAGTGTGAATAAAGCGTCAGCAGCTGAATGGCCCTCAGCATGCAACACTTATTCCTATTATGTTATTCCAGTCCTTTAGTTTGTCTCCTGCCCCATCTTATTTTTAAATTTTTGTAATTATCTTTCTGCCTCACTTAATCAAATTACAGGTCATCTCTTTGCTAATTGTTCAGCTGCTGACACTTTATTCAGCGTCCAACACCCCTTGGTCACCTGCACAGACTTATTATTTGACATTTCACTCACAGCAGTTGTGTGATCTTAGCCCTTGATCCCTCTGCCTATAAACTCTATGTCTGTGTCTCACACTCTATATGATGTGACTACGATTTCAAATAAACCTGTTGGACCATAACCTGGAGTTGTGTAACTTCTAACTATTAATAGGAGTAGGAGGTCAAACAGTTGCGATTCATAAAGAGACAGAAATACAAAGTGAATCGCTGCATGGTGGCTCAGCATTACTGCCTCACAGCGCCAGGAACCTGTGTTTAATTCCAGCTCGAGCAACTGTCAGTATGGAGTTTGCACACTCTCCCTGTGTATGCATTGGTTTCTTCCGGGTGCCCGGGTTTCCACTTACAGTTCAAAGGTGTGCAGGCTAGGTGGATTGGCCATGATACATTACCCACAGTGTCCAGGGATGTGCAGGCTAGTTAGGCAAATGTGAGGTTATGGGTATAGAAATGGGTCTTTTCTGAAGAAGGGTACAGACCCAAAACATCAGCTTTCCTGCTCGTCTGATGATTCCTGGCCTGCTGCGTTCATCCAGCACTACACCTTGTTATCTCAGACTCTAGTATCGGCAGTTCCTACTATCTCCCCATAACACCAGTAATAGATACCTATATAGTCAGGAAGTCTTGGTGGCCGTGAAGCATTGAGAAGACAAGTTAATAAAAGAGGCTAAACAAGAACTGCAAAGCTGTAAAGAATTTGATGTGTACGTGGAGGTGCCAGATCAGGGATGAGCAGCCCCAATAATTAGGTGGATATGTATCAATAAGTGTCCCACCTATAAAAATAAAACAAGATTAGCGGCCAAAGATTTTAGCTAAGATTAAGATTGAAGAGCTATTAGTTAAAGTAAAGTTCTGTAAAAAGATGTAGTGTCTTCCAAAACTGAAATGGAGGAATTGTGAATTCTAATTGGACAGCCTCATTTGGCTGGACACCTGAACAAGGCAAGATGCCAGCTTTGAAGAATTGAATACAACTATCAAGAACCCCACGGTGAAAGACACAATTCAGGCAAATAAAACATTGATAAAATTAAAAATGGAACATTGTATTTTGAAATTTCTAACATTGGAAGATGCCAGGATCATGAAACTTGTGGTGAGTTCTTGATTGTAGAAAACTTTGTAAACTTTCTTGCGGGAAAGTGAGGTAAATATTGTCTTTATGTTAGAAAGCTAAAAAGATCAGAGGAATGTTAGCATGTCTCTTTATGGTGGAAACTCTCTTGGTTAGGCAGTAAATGGAACATTTTCTCAGCAGATTTTGGAAGATATTTTATGAAGGGATTCAGCAGAAGTACCCATTAATTGCTACATGGGTAGTACATGACAATGAAATAACATAGACCCAACAAAGTGTGTGAATGAAAAGAAAACTGAGGATTGATGTTACAGTTTAGAAACAGATGGTGGAGAGCAGAGAGACCTCTGATTTGAAATGGATAGCAGCAGCCTGATAAGTAGCCATATCAAAGCCCTTTCAACAGAACCTTCCAAACTTGTGGCATCTAGACCACCAAAAAGCAAAAAGGTGGCAAATGCTTGGAAAAATCAAGTTATCCTCTAACTCACTTCATAGCCTGACTTAGAACAATTTCTCTACTTTTTCACTGTTGCTGGTTCAAATTCCTTGAATGCCCTCCCTAACACTCACACCCAAGGACTATAGCAGCTCCAGAAGGCAGCTCATCATTACCTTCTCCTGGGCAGTGATGCATTGGCAATAAATGCTGGCCTAGGCAATAATGTTCACATCCCACGAATATAAAAATAAAGAACCACGCCAGCTGGCTGCCTGTAGTTCAGCTCTGAATCCAGCGAGTCTGTATCAAAAAGCAATGTGAAGTATACAGCGGCTGAAGTATTTGGGTATAAGATGCATCCTGTGCAAATGCGTGTGTATTGCCGCCAGCAGAGCAACGTGGTAGCACCATCCAAGTCATAGGTGTCCCTGAGCTCAAAAACAAAGTGCTGAAGTTCTGGTGTCACATCTGATTTGGCCCAAGAAGAGACGCAATGGTCTGCTGAGACTGGAGGCTTGCCAATGTTAAGACAGAGGTCGAGCAGGATAGTAGCCATGCTGCATACACAGTTGGAGGATGGGCAGTACAAGCATTTGGTGAGCTGCACCTTAGTGACTACTCTAATTTAGATGTCAGGAGCTTGTGCTACCTAAAGAAGAGAACTGAAAATGCTGTAGATAAATGGTGAGTTGGGGCTTTCATAAGATGCAAGTTCATGAAAATAAGGTTGTTGAAAGGCAAGATTGAAGTCATTGTTAATGTCTTGAGGAGCAAATCAGGCAAAGGCCTGGTTCTTTTTATTCTCACTCATTTTCCTAACTCTCCTTTCATGACTGCCATTACACGAATGAGGAGAAAATTCTATGTGTTATATCTAGAAGAGGCTTAAAATGGCTGAATGGCAGCAGAGGAGGTAGTGCTCAGCCAGGGACTGTCTGCTTTGTTGACATTTCTTTTCATTTGTTTTGTTGTTTTTTGCCTTTTTCTTATTTCTTCATTTTTGTTTTATTTTATCGAACACTTGCTGAAGACTTCGATCACGGCAACGACATTGGCAATGGCGAGTGGGCCCAGCGCAGACTCCAATGAACCCAGCCCAGACTCAAGTGAGCACGGTACAGACTTGAATGGGCTCAGCACAGGCTCAAGTGGGGCCAGCGTAGACTCGAGTAGGCTTAGCGCAGACTCGAATAGGCCTAGTGAAGGCTTGAGTAGGCCCAGTGTGGACTTGTGGCAGGAGTGTCGGAAGTGTATTTGGGTTCCTGGCAGATTCTGCATCAACATGGCGGACCTAGCACCAACTTATGGCTGCAGTGGCAGAGGTGAATTTCAGTTCCTGGCAGCATCTGCGCCCAGCTCAGATTCTTGGAGGTGGTGAAGGATGGGGCCCAGAAACATCGGCAGCAGCTGCATTAGTGATGTGGGCTCAAAGCAGCCTCATGGCAGCTGTGGAGTCATGTTTGGTCCAGTGCAGTATCCGGCTGCATCACTGATGTCTGCGTCAGCGGAGTCCATTGAGGACTCGTAGTGACAAAAGCATCAGTGGAGACAAGATGGCACCAAAGAGTGGCAACGTTTGTACTGTGGTGATGCAGCAAAGCAGGCATGTGCCTGGCGACCAGGGCCTTGGCTCATGGTGGGGCACCTAGCAAGAAGTACTGTAAAGTTGAACACTTTTTCTTGATTCCTTTATTTTTCTGCCTTTATATCCCATGGTTTGGTTTCTTTTTCTGTGTTTAAAGATGGCGCCAGAAAGTGGCGACACTATGTAACACTTTTTAATGCATTTTGTAAGAAAGTGTCAGTGGTGATAATTAAATAAATTAAGTCAAATCAAATCAAATAACAAAGGAAGAGAAGAACAAGACAGTAAAAACAGAACCAGCAAAGAATCAAAAGGGGCTCAGATATTATGGTTTGAAATCTTTGAAATCAGTGTTGTATTCAGAATGCTGCAAATTGCCAAAACAAAAGATAAGGTGCTGTACTTCAGGCTAGCATTGAACTTTTCATTGGAAGATTACGAAAGACCAAGGATACAGAGATCTGCACGAAAGCATTTTCGAGAATGAAAATGATAGACCACCAGAAGCCTGAGTGATGCCTGTGGAGGCCATATGTAAAGTGATCACCTATGTTCCTTTGCTTTTCCCATTGTAGGACAGATGGCATTGTGACCAGCAACCTAATACATGTTGAAAGAAACACAATTAAATTGCTGTTTTACTTGGAGGAGCCTTCAGTCCACTATTTATGGGGAGGCCAGATGAAAATGGCTGAACTCCATATGGCCATATGACGCAGCTCATGCCAAACTTCACAACAAGACTAAACATTTTTATTTCATTCTCTGCTAAATAGCTGACCAAATGAATAGCCTGGCTAGTGGGTAGGAAGTGCAACCTGATGCAGGAGACTATAGCCAGAATCTCTCAGGAAATGTAAACAATTTATCTTCCAATTTCTTTGAGGTGGTCCAGTAGTTGCTTCAGAGATTGGTAGTCATAGCACTGGAGATTTGGAAAAATAAGGCCCTAACACAGATTAAAAATGATCTTCATTTTGAGATTGACATCAAGCCCACTCTTGACTTAGGCAGTTTTCAAGCTCAGCTAAAAAAACCCCACCAATTTTGCAGTGGCTTAAATGTCCACATAAATGCACTGTTATTTTACTTCTCATTTGGTCCATTTTACAAACAA
Organism: Stegostoma tigrinum; assembly: GCF_030684315.1. Lineage (NCBI taxonomy): Eukaryota > Metazoa > Chordata > Chondrichthyes > Orectolobiformes > Stegostomatidae > Stegostoma > Stegostoma tigrinum. The sequence goes on from NC_081358.1 coordinate 82,784,572, forward strand.
TGTGAAGCTGCCAAAATAATGTTGAGTTTCTCCCCTCGCATACTTTAATCCATTACAAATGTAATATGTTTTAACTAATACATTGCATTTTGAAGGGAATTATTCATCTATCTGTGCTGATACTAAATTAACTAACTTCAAACCAGGGCTGCTTCACCCATTTTTACATTTGAAAATGGTGTATTGGTGAAATGCTTTGACTCACTACTGATTGAGTACAGAACATAATCTTCCATACCACCAACGCCCTCCCACATATTCTGTGCGAGAGCTTAATTTAAATGATCAGTTTCATGTAAATGACGTTAAAACAAATCTTTGCGCAAAAGCTTATTTTTTCACAAAGGGATCATGCAATCTGCTCCGCCTGTTTGTAGGAACTAAAATTAAAGGTCTTTCAAAATAAGCTTTGCTGATGGTTTTTTTTCCAAATGCTGGGCATTGAATTGAATTCTCCACACTTGTAGCATTTGGGAGGTTGACAAAAATGGTGAAAAATCTGGCTGCAACTGAGATTCACTTGCACCAGACCAGGCGAAGCCAAATTTACCACTAATCAAAGGCACAGCCATAGCTCCATGGGAAATCCTCTTGAAAGGAATTACACTTGTGGATAAAACAAAGAACTGCGGACGTTGAAAATCTGATACGAAAACAGAAGTTGCTGGAGAAACTCGACAGTTCTGGCAGCATCTGTGAAGGGGAAGCACAGTAAATGTATTGAGTCTTCAGCACTCTACTCAAAGGCTTCACTTCACTAAACAGGTAGAGGAAGGATTGGGGCATTGATTGTTGTTTGATAAACAGACAACCTTGATCATGGCAATGCAACAGTGGCCATCAAAGGCAGTCAAACCCTTAAATGTTCTGCCTCTGACTTTGCAAGTGCCAAGATTGTTGCTGAGCTTATTAAGGAGAACATTGCAATGCCGGAGAATGAAGATGTAAAAGATGGATCAATGACAACATCTGTTTGACTGGAGCTAATGAATAAAGGCTGAATGATGGTCACAGCGATGGCATCAGTGGTGATCAGTAGATCCAGCAGCATTGACTCATGGCAGTGGCGGTGGAGTTGAGTTCGGGTTCCCAGTGACTTGTGTTGTGGTGATCCTAAAGCCTGCTCAATACCTGGTTCAGGCTTCAGGTGAGGAAGGAAGATCCGGGAGGCTGCAGCATCAACAGATTGGATTAGGCCAATTCTAGTAGCTGCTTCGGTGGCTTTTTGGTGACCTCGGCAGTTCCGGCCTACGGAGCACGTGAAGCAGTGGCTGCGGCAGGAGCCATCTTCTTGGAGAGACCACGGAGGGAGCAAGCCTTTACGGACCGCATGACAGCAGCGATTGTGGGTCACGTGGCGAGTGATAGCACCAGGGTGTGGCGTCTTCGACGTCAGTGGGCCCAAGACGAGACTCGAGGCAGTGGCAGTGGTATTGGCTTTCAGCAGCAGGGTGACCTCTGCAGGCAGCGTTGGTCAGCTGCAGCAGTGTGTCTGGCCTGAATTAAAACTCCGGTGGGGGGGTGGGGAGAGGAAGGGATCGAGAGGTGCAGCGGCTGTTAGCGCTGGCAATGGTAGGCCTATTATGGGGACTCCTAGGATGGACAGTATAGACAAAGCATTGCAAAGAGGAAGGTATCGAGCCCTGTAGTAAGTCCCAGCATGTCTAGGCACTTTTGAAAACCTTTCGTATGATTTTTAGCTTTACTTCCTTATTTTGCTACTCAGTGCTATGAATTACTGCAACGTTTTACTTTTAACTTTGTTCTTTCTTTCTACCTTGTTTTTATGATTCTATGTCTGGGCACTTGTACCTGAGATGCCACCTTGTGTGACAACATTTTACACTTTTCACCGTATTCCTGTACTTGGGTACACATGACAATAAAAATCTAAATCTAAATCTAAAAGGATGTAAATCTGATCATATTGTGTGGGTTAGTCAATTAGCTACAAACCAGCAGAAAAAATACTGAACAACAAATTTGAAATGGACATGCAGAGAGCTGATTGAGTTATACTGTTACAAAGGGACACTTTAATTACCTAAGCATTGGTTGTTTTGTAAAAGGTTGATGGGGCAAGAGTTCCTGGAGGCTGTTTAGGAGAATTTTTTTACAGCAATATGTTTCTAGTCGAATGACAAAAGAGGAACAGCTGAACCTGGTTCTTGGGAACAAGGCATGCCAAGTAAATCATGTGCCTGGAAGGGAACATTTGGGGACAGTGTTCATCGCATCACGAGTTTAGCTTGCCTGTGGCAAAACACAAGGAACAATTCAGAATAATAACAATTAACTGGGAGAAAGCCAGCTTCTGTACTGTAAGAGATAACAAAGCGTGGAACTGGATGAACACAGCAGACCAAGCAGCATCTTAAGAGCACAAAAGCTGATGTTTTGGGCCTACACCCTTCATCTCCAGCATCTGCAGTTCCCATTATCCCCAAACTGTAAGGACGTTTCTGACCCAGAGAGATTGAAATCAAAATTTGGTAAGCAAGACCACAAGAAGAGAATGAACTGTTTTGAGAAAATGAAAAGGAAAAGAATGCATTTGTGACAGATGTTAGATAGAATATAACTAAGATGTAGCCTAACTGTAGAAAGTTCAAACAGGAATTAAAATAGCTAATAAAAGAAGCAAAGAGAGAGTGTTTGAAGAAAATATCACTTAAAAAAATCTCCCAAACAAATGGGCATTTAATTGTAAGCATCAATTAGGGAACAAAAACAAGATTTACATATTAAGGTAGAGGGCACTGTTGAGATATTAAATAAATATTTTGTTTCTGTATTTACTGAGGAAAAAAATGCTGCACAAGTCGTGGTGAGAAATAACAGTTCAGATACTCCAGTGTGGAGCTGGAGGAACATGATTCCTGACCCAAAACGTTAACTTTCCTGACCTTCTGATGCTGCCTGGCCTGCTGTGTTTCTCCAACTCCACACTGTGTTGTCTCTGACTCCATCATCTGCAGTTCATGATATCTCATAGTTCAGACACTTGAAGGGCCCATAATTGATAAGGAGATATTGAATCGGCAGCTTTAACTTAAAGTTGATAAGGGATAATGACTGGGTGAGATTCAATGCAGGATATTGAGGGAAGTGAAAGAAAAAATTGTGGGTGAGCTAGCTGTAATTTTCCAATTTTCCTTAGGCTCAGGGGTAGTGCCGCTGGACTGGATAATTACAAATTTTCCACCTTAGTACAAAAACAAGATGTAAAGATAAGTCCAGAAACTAAAGGCCAGCCATCTAATCCTTGATAGAAGGAACACATATGAAAAAAGATAATTCAGGACAAAATTAATGGTCACTTGGACAAATTTCATTTAAATAAGGAAAACCATCATAAATTAGTTATGAGTAAATCTTGTTTAATGAACTAAAAGGGGCTTTTTGATGATGTAAGAGAGATTGTTGACAAGGGTGATCAGGTTAATATGCTGGATATAGATTTCCAAAAGGCATTTGATAAAATATCACGCAAGAAGAAGGTTAACACTCATCATCTAAAAGGTCAATAGCAACCTGGATAAAAAAATTGGTGGACTTTCTCACAATGGAGGAAGATTGATAGTGCAGTTCCCTATTAGCCAGTGTTTGGATTCCTACTCTTCCAGAAGCCCATTAATGTCCAAGACCTTGGTCTACAGAATGGAATTTCCAAACTTGAGGATGGTATAAAAATGGTGAAATGTTTTGTGAAGTAATGGCCCAGGCTGCTGAAAGCATAGACACAGAGAGTGATGTGATTAAAACTGGAGATATTTAAGACAAGAGTTAGAGGAGTGCTATAGCATATCAAAAATTGTATTTCGCATTTACTTCATTTCAAGCTAACAAGCACATCTGCCAGCAGAGGGAGTTTCATACACATCTGCCAGCAAAGGCATCTAGAAGGAGAATAATATAATCCATGTTTCAAGAGCACACACACTTGTTGATTTAACAGCACGACCAGTTCTCATTTTGAATGCTTCTTACTTAATTTTGTTGATGGTTTTTCAGCAGATGAGCAAGTCAGGAATATTCTAGAGTAACACTAAGGTTGTGAAAATAGGTAGTCATTGTGAATATGAGGTTGGAATGCCCTCTCTGGATCAAATATAGCACCAAAATTGGGAATGTCCTGCTTCAGTCTCAGTCTCAGTTGCCAGGGAGAATAATCCTGACCCTATATCATCCATCATGTCCAATTCTAGCCCCGTCATACCATGTTTCATTCCTGGAATGTGGACCTGGAGAAACACAGCCTCCCCATGTCGATGTGAGTTTCCAACCACAGTGAAAAGATGTGCATGTTAGGTGGATTGGCCATGCTAAAAAAAATCACTCTGTAATGTCCAGGGAAGTGTTGGCTAGTTGCATTAGCCACAGTAAGTGCAGGGATACAGGCAGAGTCAGTGCCTCTATCTGCATTCTAGGGGTTCTTTGATTCCATGAAATGCCCTACATGGCTCCTGACATTTGTTCCCAGATATGGCAGATGGTGGAAATTGTCACCCCACATTACAGACAGGGACATGGAAGTCCTGTTGGATAAGCTAATGCAGATTCAGGACTTCCTCTTCCCTCAGCACCAACAGCAGAAGTCACAATGCCAGGACATTCCAACATGGTCTGAGATTGCCAGCTTCAGCTGTCAGAGGAACACTCGGCACTTCAGGAAGAGGGTAATGCCGTTGTCGGCTCCACGACAGCAAGTTCTGCCAATCTGCCTCCAAGACGTCACACTCACCCTATTTCTGCTACAGTATTCATCGCCCACCAAGGTTCATGCTCTCACTTCCATTCCCATACCAGCAGCATCTTCTGTCACTCACTGTCACCCACCCACCCAGAATGCCCTCTTGCACTACCTTCTCGCTCACTTGGGACAGCTCCTACCTGCACTGATATTAACAGTTGTGCTGCCCACTTTCATCTCCCTTAACTCATTCGATGAGAAAAGCTCCACCTAATCGGTCAGAAAGAATCAAGACACGTAGTCGGCTACCTGATGTTCAGCCCTTAATGTGGATAGCGACCTGACTCTGATTGATCTGGGTGACTGATTGACCATTTCCAAGGCCCTGGACTGATACTGCAGAGTAAGGGGTAAGCCATTCAGAACTGAGATGAGGAAGAATGTCTCCATTCAGAGAGGTGTGAGCCTGTGGAATTCTGTCCCACAAAAAGCTGTTGGGGCCAGTTCATTAGACATATTCAAGAGGGAGCTGGATGTGGCCCTTGCAGCTAAAAGGATCAAGAGATATGGAGAGAAAGTGGGAATGGGATACTGAGATTGTATGGTCAGTCATGATTGCATTGAATGGGTTACAGTCTCTAAGGGCCGAATGGTTTACTCCTGCACCGATTTTCCATGTCTTTGTTTCTGTGCAGTCTGGCCTTTCCTTGCTTGTTGCCAATGGTTTGACTGAGGCCTGCTGACAATAGCAAGTTTACTGGCCCTGCTAAATGGAAGGCAAGGCTGAAGTACTATAAGGCTAGTATTTCCGACTGAGAGGGCAAAGATGAACTGAGACCTTTGTGCATTGTGGTAGGCCTCTCAGGACTTCTCAGCTCATTCTGCCACAACTCTCGCCATTACCCATATCATTCAGACCCCTAAAAAATTCCACCCATTGTTTTCAATAAGTTAGGTTTTGATTCAACTGCAATGGTGGGAGTCAAACCCATGCCCTCAGAAAATTATGACAAAGTGTGAAGCTGGATGAACACAGCAGGCCAAGCAGCATCTCAGGAGCACAAAAGCTGATGTTTCGGGCCTAGACCCTTCATCAGAGAGGGGGATGGGGTGAGGGTTCTGGAATAAATAGAGGGAGAGGGGGAGGCGGACTGAAGATGGAGAGAAAAGAAGATAGGTGGAGAGGAGAGTGTAGGTGGGGAGGTAGGGAGGGGATAGGTCAGTCCAGGGAAGATGGACAGGTCAAGGAGACGGGATGAGGTTAGTAGGTAGGAAATGGAGGTGCGGCTTGAGGTGGGAGGAAGGGATGGGTGAGAGGATAGACAGGTTAGTGAGGCTGGCCTGGTTTTGGGATGCATTGGGGGAAGGGCATGAGCTGGGCTGGTTGTGTGATGCAGTGGGGGGAGGGGACGAACTGGGGGAGTTAAAATGGTTCACGACTGGGAGGTCGGAGGTGTTCTGCAAAGCGGTCCCCAAGCTTCCACTTGGTTTCCCCAATGTAGAGGAAGCCACACCGGGTGCAGTGGATACAGCATACCACATTGGCAGATGTGCAGGTGAACATCTGCTTAACATGGAAAGTCATCATGGGGCCTGGGATGGGGGTGAGGGAGGAGGTGTGGGGGCAAGTGTAGCACTTCCTGCGGTTGCAGGAGAAGGTGCCGGGTGTGGTGGGATTGGAGGGCATTGTGGAGCGAACAAGGGAATCACGGAGAGAGTGGTCTCTCCGGAAAGCAGACAAGGGTGGGGATGGAAAAATGTCCTGATTGTAGATGGCGGAAATGTCGGAGGATGATGCATTGTATCCGGAGGTTGTTTGGGTGGTATGTAAGAATGAGGGGGATCCTCTTAGGGCGGTTGTGGCGGGGGCGGGGTGTGAGGGATGTGTTGCGGGAAATGTGGGAGACGTGGTCAAGGGCGTTCTCGACCACTGTGGGGGGAAAGTTGCAGCCCTTGAAGAACGTGGACATCTGGGATATATGGTAGCGGAATGCCTCATCCTGGGAGCAGATGCGGCGGAGGCGGAGGAATTGGGAATAGGGGATGGAAGTTTTGTAGGAGGGTGGGTGGGAGGAGGTGTATTGTAGGTAGCTGTGGGAGTCGGTGGGCTTGAAATGGACATCAGTTACAAGCTGGTTGCCTGAAATCGAGACTGAGAGGTCCAGGAAAGTGAGGGATGTGTTGGAGATGGCCCAGGTGAACTGAAGGTTGGGGTGGAGGGTGTTAGTGAAGTGGATGGACTGTTCGAGCTCCTCTGGGGAGTAAGAGGCGGCGCCGATACAGTCATCAATGTAACGGAGGAAGAGGTGAGGTTTGGGGCCCGTGTAGGTGCGGAAGAGGGACTGTTCCACATAACCTACAAAGAGGCAGACATAGCTTGGGCTCATGCAGGTACCCATGGCCACCCCCTTTGTCTGTAGGAAGTGGGAAGAATCGAAGGAGAAGTTGTTGAGGGTGAGGATGAGTTCAGCTAGGCGGATGAGGGTGTCGGTGGAGGGGGACTGGTCGGGCCTGCAGGACAGAAAGAAGTGGAGGGCCTTGAGGCCATCTGCATGAGGAACACAGGTGTATAGGGACTGGACGTCCATGGTGAAAATGAGGTGTTGGGGGCCAGGGAATTGGAAGTTCTGGAGGAGGTGGAGGGTGTGGGTGGTGTCACGGACATAGGTAGGGAGTTCCTGGACCAAAGGGGAGAAAATGGAGTCCAGATAGATGGAGATGAGTTCGGTGGGGCAGGAACAGACTGAGACAATGGGTCAACCAGGGCAGACAGGTTTGTGGATTTTGGGAAGGAGATAGAAACGGGCCATGCGGGTTTGGGGAACAATAAGGTTGGAGGCTGTGGGTGGGAGGTCCCCTGAGGTGATGAGGCCATGGATGGTATTGGAGATGATGGTTTGGTGTATGACATCTCTGCTCGGTTTGCAATAAACAACTGCACCTCCCAGTTGCGAACCATTTTAACTCCCTCTCTCATTCCTCAGACGACATGTCCATCATGGGCCTCCTGCAGTGTCACAATGCTGCCACCCGAAGGTTGCAGGAACAGCAACTCATATTCCGCTTGGAACCTGCAGCCCAATGGTATCAATGTGGACTTCACAAGCTTCAAAATCTCCCCTCCCCCCACTGCATCCCAAAACCAGCCCAGCCTGCCCCTGCCTCCCTAACCTGTTATTCCTCTCAACTATCCCTTCCTCCCACCTCAAGCCGCACCTCCATTTCCTACCTACTAACCTCATCCCGTCTCCTTGACCTGTCCGTCTTCCCTGGACAGACCTATCCCCATCCTACTCCCCACCTATACTCACCTCTCCACCTATCTTCTTTTCTCTCCATCTTCAGTCCGCCTCCCCCTCTCTCCCTATTTATTCCAGAACCCTCTCCCCATCCCCCTCTCTGATGAAGGGTCTAGGCCCGAAACATCAGCTTTTGTGCTCCTGAGATGCTGCTTGGCCTGCTGTGTTCATCCAGCTTCACACTTTGTTATCCTGGATTCTCCAGCATCTGCAGTTCCCATTATTTCCCTCAGAACATTAGCCTGGGGTTCTGGATTATTAAGCCGACGATACTACCACTATGTCATAACATCTTCTTGATCTTAAGATATTCATCAGCTTGTGATGTCAGAAGTTGACTTTGCAATTATTCCACAGTTCAGCAAATTTAATCAGTTATCATATTAACAATTTGATATTGCAGTGCATAAGAACATTAGCCATTTTTGACAATAATTATAATTTCCCAAGGCTGTGATTTGTAGTCAGAAGATAAAGACTTGTATTTATACAACACTATTATGTGCGTAAAATCTTTTCACATCCAATGAGCTACTTTCAAAATGCAATCACTGTTGCTATGTGGGCAAATGCAGCAGCCATTTGTGTTAATTTCTAATTCCCTTGCATGCTGAGCCATTGAAGGAACTGTATGGAGGAAGCAACGAGTGTCTAAACATTTAATACTTCACCTCATAAGGCGTTAAACCTGTTAGAATCTCATCATGTTTGTTTATATCGACGAAATGGTTGCAACCCAAACAACATCCTGAAACATAAATCCCTGATCTGTACTGTCAGTTATGTGCAGGTAGATGATCTGAACTCCATTCATGAAATTGAATTCAAACAATTCACGTATAATCTTGTACCTAGAAAGCTTACCAAGTGACAAAACTTGAGATTTACACAGCCTTGGGCACTGATTATAATTTTATTGTTTCTTTTAAACAATTGTTTGCATAATGCTGTCATTTTCTTTGTTGTTTGTTCTTTGGATTCTGCTAAGCATGGATGAGTTGGATCAAAGGGTCTATTTCCGTGATGTACATCTCTATGACTCTATCATCTCTGTTAAGATATTGCTATATTTTTGGTTTTTATGTGTTAGTTAATCTGCCACTAATCAACTGAGTAACAGAATTCGACCTATTAGGAACAAAAAGGATGATTAATGATTAAAGGTAAAGGACGTTTAAAGACTACCTTCTATCTGCGTTTCCTAAGGAAGAGAAGATTGACACAAAATTGTTCGATGCATTTGAAGGAATGGATGTGGTGAAAATAAAAGTACTGGAAAGTCTGATTAGGCTTAAAATGGATAAGCAATAAAATGGATAAAAGTAGTAAGTCTTTTCCCAAAATGAATGCAAGACATTCCTTGTACCTACTGGCTAGCCAGGTAAACATCAGTGGTGTGTTTGGTATCGAAAACAAGTATCCAGGCAAGAATGAATAGTGAATAGGAGAGTTTTGAGTTAATAAGGGACAGCCATCATGGGATTGATCATTCATGGATGACAAACTAAGAGATCTTTAGATGGAAAATCAAAAATGATCAATGAACAAAATTCAGTGGATTTTAAAATATAAAATGATGAGCTGCCATGCAAAAGACTGATCCACAAAATTAAGATCCATCAAATAGCATGGTTAACATCAGTTTAGATTTTTGAAACAAGTAGAACTGAAAACAGCAAGTTCTGTTAATTTTGGCTTTAAAATATATATGACTTGGATACTGGATTACATATTAAAATTTCACAATTTACTGATTATACTAAGCACAAAAGTGCAAAAAACAATGAGGATGATATCAATCAACTGCAAGAACACAGACAGTTGAGCAGAATGGAAGACACGTGTCAAACAGAATTTAATAGATGCATTTTGCCAAAAGGGATGGAGAAGTCACAGAAAACAGTATGCGCAATTTATACATGGCTGTTAATTCCTCTCTAGCCTCCTAACATTCAAGGGCAGTCAGACTACAACAAAAGCCATGCAGTTTCCTCACCGCATTACTTCTACAAGTATGCAACTTCCAGTCCATGTACCACAGACCATCATAATGTCAGCTTCACCAAAATCCTGAAATAAAAACCAATAACAAAAACATTCCATAACAGCTGCACTCAACAACACTTCAAATAACACATATAATATTGAATGACTCACCCTTCGTGCTTGTGTTATTGAAGCATCTGTCTGCCTGGTGGTCCTACTCAGTGCTGAGTGCTCATGTAAGACCTACGCTTTTGTAAATGAACAGCAGCAGGTTTTATTAACATCATTCTTTTACATGCTCTCGATTTGTTACAGTACATATATAATTCCCTTTTCTCCACCTTTTTCCCAAGTTATTTTACTTACCCAAATTAACATTTACTGATGATTACCTAACGCTCTACTCCCTTTTGCTACACATCAAAGTTTTTTTCTGGTTTCAATTTTTAACTATATTCACAGTTCTCTTTGAGGACAACTCTATTTTGTTGTTTTTGAGAAGGAAAAGTGGAAGTTTGGAGTTCAGGCCTCTCATAATAAATGAAATGGAAAATGAAGTCATCCTGCTTCTCCATTCTCATGGATTAAAAGTCATAGATTCATAGGGATGTACAGCACAGCAACAGAACTTTCAGTTCAACTTATCCATGCCAACTATACATCCTAAACAAGTCTGGTTCCATTTGCTAGCATTTGGCCCATATCCCTCTAAACCCTTTCTATTCAGGTACCCATTCAGATGCCTTTTAGATGTTGTAATTGTACCAGTTTCCACCTCTTCCTCTGGCAGCTCATTCCACACATGCACTACCCACTGCATGAAAAAGTTGTCCATCAAGTCCCCTTAAAATCGTTCCCCTCTCACCTTAAACCTGTGCCCTCCAGTTTTGGAGGCCACCACTTCAGGAAAAAGACCTTGCCTATTAACCCTATCCATGCCTCTAATGATTTTATGAAACTTGAGTAAGGTCACCGCTCAACCTCTAATGTTTCAGGGAAAATAGCCCATTTATTCAACCTCTGTCTGTAGTTTCAAGCCTCCAACTACATCCCTGGAAATCTTTTTTGAATCCTTTCAAGCTTGACAACATCATTACTATTGCAGGAGAACAGAATTGAGAGCAGTGTTCCTAAAGTGGCCAACCAGTGTCTTCTACGGCCACAACATGACCTCACAACTCCTACACACAATACACTGACTAATAAAGGCAAGCAAACCAAACACCTTCTTCACTATCCTGTCGACATGTGACTTTACTTTCAAGAAACTATGAACCTGCACTTCAAGATCTCTGTTCAGCAACATGCCCCAGGACCTCACCGTTAAGTGTATAAGTGCCGCCCTGATCTGTTTTTCCAAAATGCAACGCCTCATATTTAAGGCTGGTCTAGAGTGGGTGACAGGATTCTGTGAATCAATTATAAAAAATGTTTATTCTTTAAGTATTGGGACCATCACACATTTTCCCAGCTTGTCCTGCAATTGGAGGCTGCCTCGCTCTGTAAACCTAGCACTTAGGATGTCAGGAAAAACATGGGGTTTCACCATCATAGTCAAGAGAAGACCTCAAACCTGGGCAATCTGGAATTCCTTCCTCAGGAGTGGGATTTGTAGACGATACCCTGATCTACACGTCTGATGAAATATTGGGTAACAGAAAGTCATGGAGGCTGTGCCACCTCCCCACAAGTCTTAATCTTATTAAGAGTTTGGGCAATTTAGATCGGAGGGCTCAAATTCAAAACCTGCCTCCAATTTTCTAATTCCTTCTTCAAAAGATCAAAATCTTCTCTCGCTGATGTCATTCTGTAATGATGGCTTGATTTTCTAGGATAGTCTTGTGAAAACTTAAAGAAAGCTCATTGTTACCTCTTTCGAACATTTCTTTTTCCGAGCTGAGATAATCAGTTGTGAATTGGAACAGAATGTTTTCCTCAGTAATTCATAGGTATCTGAGCTCTGAATATTAGAGGAGAGTTTTGTTTCCTGTCAGGGCTTATCTTTGACCTGTCTCTACGTAAGTTTTAGGAATTCTTCTGTAGGTCTGTCTTTTCAGTTGATTTTCTATTTTTCTGAATTTTACTAGAGAATTTTAAATTTGCCTGTTCATGAAGCAGTCACATTCATTCATATCTTATAACTAAACTGTTCCTTTAAATTTGTGCCAGCTGGCAGCTGATGTTGGACGGAGAGAATTGGAATTCTTCTTTTCTTTTTGCTCTCTTATTCAATAGTTACAGCAGATGCCTAGTTTCCACAGGAAACTGTTCCTTTTCAGACTCTGAAGCTTGATAGTGCTGTCTAACATCTGGTTTGCCGTTCAGCAGTTTCTTTTGGGTAAGTAGGCTTCTCCAATTCTTGTCTACTTTTCACACCGGCAAGTTCCATTTGATGCTTGACAGATTCATTGAATCCCTACAGTGTGAAAGCAGGTCATTCAGCCCATTGAGTCCACATCTACTCTACGAAGACATCCCAACAGATCCGATCCAACACCTATTCTATCCCTGTAGCCCTATACTTCCAATGGCTAATCTACCTAGCCTGTACATCCCTGGACACTATGAGCAATTTAGCATGTTCAATCCACCTAACCTATGCATCATTGGATTGTGGAAGGAGACTGGGGCATCAGGAGGAAACCCGTGCAGACACAGGGAGGATGTGCAGTCTCCCACAGAAGTTGCCCAAGGCAGGAATCGAACATGGGTCCCCTGGTACTGAGAGGCAGCAGCGCTCACTATTGAGCCCAACAGGCCAAGCAACATCAGAGCAGGAAAGCTGGTGTTTTGGGCCGAGATCCTTCTTCAGAAATGGGGGAGGGGAAGGGGATTCTGAAATAAATAGGGAGTGAGGGGGAGGCAGGTAGAAGATGGATAGAGGAGAAGATAGGTGGAGAGGAGACAGACAGGTCAAAGAGGTGGGGATGGAGCCAGTCAAGGTGAGTGTAGGTAGGGAGGGAGGGGATAGGTCAGGCCAGGGAGGACAGACAGGCCAAGGGGACTGGATAAGGCTAGTACGTAGGAGATGGGAGTGGGGCTTGAGGTGGGAGGAGGAGATAAGTGGGAGGAAGGACAGATTAGGGAGGCAAGGACAAGCTGGGAAAATTCCACAGGCTTATGACTCTCTGCGTGAAGAAATTTCTCCTTATCTGAATCACAAATGGTCTGCTCCACATTCTTAATTGATGAACTCTGGTTCTGGGAACTCTGGTCATTGGGAATATTCTCCTTGCATCTACACTGTCTTGTCCTGTTAGAATTTTAAAGACTTCTATGAGATTCCTTTTTATTCTTCCAAACTCCAGCAAATACAAATAACTGACCAAGCCTTTACTCATACATTTGTTCTATCATGGCAGGAATCAATTTGCTGCACTCGCTCCACAGCCAGATTGTCCCTCCTCAGGTAAGGAGACAAGAACTGCACAGAATACTCAAGGCATGGCCTCACCAAGGCCCTGTACAATCACAGCAAGACGACCCTATTCCTGTACTCAAATCTTCTCGCTATGAAGGCCAACAAACTATTTACCTTCTTCACCAACCTGTTCACCTACATGCTTAATATCAGCAATTGGGGTACAAGGATATTCAGGTCTTATTGTACCTCACCTGTAACCAATCGATTGTCATTCTGATAATAACCTGCCCTCCTGTTTTTGCTATGAAAATGGGCAACCTCACATTTATCCACAGTGTACTGCCGTGTGTTTGCTCACTCACTCAATCTGTCCAAATCACAGAGAGGCGTCTCTAAATCCTCCTCACGGTTCACTCTCTCACTCAGCTTTCTGTCACATGCAAATAACTTTACTTATCCTGGAGCGTGGAGGGAAAAACCATTCACTTACAGCAACTGAAGGCTGTGAAGTGAATCTAGTCAGGGAACAGACCCTGGAAAGTTTGATTCAGGGCAGTTGTGATAAAATTCAAGATGGCACCATCAGGAAGGTAAGTAGTGCTTGGGCTCCAGTCTGCCCATCCACTCCAGGTGTCTGCTTTTTGCTATCTTTCCTTACCTTTCTTGCCTTTATTCTTTTTCTTTTTCTTCGTCTTCCTCCTATTGGCAGTAGCAGAGGTGGGGTGACATAGCGGAGGGGAGTGGCCGGAACAGGACTTTAGGTGAGGCAGCCCCCCGACCAGCCAGCAGAGCCAGGGACCTCTGGCTGTGTTAGACCTGGAGTGGGGACTCCTGGTTATAAATGAGGCAGTGACAGTGTCTCCTGGTTGCAGAAGGCCTGGATCTGGGGTCTCTTGGCTTTTGGCAAGGTAGTGGTGGCAGCAGAACCAGGGGTTGAGGGGAGGATCTCCTGGTTGCAGGGCGAGTCTTGGTTCAGCATGAAACACGGTATTAGCTCCCTATTGGTGGGGTGGGCCCAGCGAAGAACAGATGGTATCGGAAGTGCAGAGACTCTGACATTGGTAGTTATGGCAGAGGTGGCAAAGTGGGTGTCATTGTTTGGCCGGCTCAGGACTAAGGACTCATGGTGGAACTGGCAGTGTGGAAAACGAACTCTCTTTCAGCTTTATCTTTCTATCCTTCTTATTCTTGAAGTATTCAAATGGCATCAGATAGTGGCAAAATTTAAAGTTTTTCACTGCATTTTACTGTGTTGTTCATTGTAGTGTACAAGTGACAGTAAATAAATAAATTGGGTTCTATGACCACTAGGAATAATGATGGCCCACAAACCACAGCCATACTATGACAAACACTTACAAAGGTTAAAGACCCCATTTCCACAACACGCAGAACCAACATGGTTTACTAAATACAATGCAACGACTGCGGAAACGTTACATCAGACAGACAGGAAGGAAACTAGTCAGGACAGACGAACATCAGCTAGCAGCAAAACAGCACAACCTTTTCCTTAAAATCAGTACACTCAGAGAATGAAGGCCATCAGTTTTACTAGGACAAGGTGACAATTGTAGCTCAAGCCAAATGTGGACATGCACAGGAATTCCTGGAGGCGTGGTTTTCAATCAACAAACATACAGAATTGGATCCCATATACAAACCCATACAGATCAAAGTCAGAAATGACAGTGCTCCCATAACGGACAAGACAGTATAAATTCCAAGCAGAGTAGAACATCATCGCTTCATCAGAGGCCTCACTGGTGATGTTACTAGGCATGGTGACGAAACGTCCGAAAGAAAACAATCTATCTTGGCGAGCAAGTCAACAATCTCACCCACAACCCGAGCTACAGATCTTTGCAAAAACCTTAAATAAATAAATCATCATCACAGAACATAGAACATAGAACATTACAGCGCAGTACAGGCCCTTTGGCCCTCAATGTTGCACCGACCTGTGAAACCAATCTGAAGCCCATCTAACCTACACTATTCCATTATCATCCATATGTTTATCCAATGACCATTTAAATGCCCTTAAAGTTGGTGAGTCTACTACTGTTGCAGGCAGGGCATTCCATGTCCTTACTACTCTCTGAGTGAAGAACATACCTCTGGAATCTGTCCTATATCTATCACCCCTCAATTTAAAGCTATGTCCCCTCATGCTAGCCATCACCATCCGAGGAAAAAGGCTCTCGCTGTCCACCCTATTAAATCCTCTGATCATCTTGTATGTCTCTATTAAGTCACCTTTTAACCTTCTTTCTAAAGAAAACAACTTCAAGTCCCTCAACCTTTCCTCATAAGACCTTCCCTCCATACCAGGCAACATCCTGGTAAAACTCCTCTGCACCCTTTCCAATACTTCCACATCCTTCCTATAATGCGGCAACCAGAACTGTATGCAATACTCCAAGTGCGGCCACACCAGAGTTTTGTGCAGCAGCAACATGACCTCATGGCTCCAAAACTCAATCCCTCTTACCAATAAAACCTAACACACCGTAAGCCTTCTTAACAACTCTATCAATCTGAGTGGCAACTTTCAGGGATCTATGCGCATGGACACCGAGATCTCTCTGCTTGTCCACACTACCAAGAATCTTACCATTAACCCAGTACTCTGTATTCCAGTTACTCCTTCCAAAGTGAATCGCCCCACACTTTTCCGCATTAAACGCCATTTGCTACCTCTCAGTCCAGCTCTGTAGCTTATCTATATCCCTCTGTAGCCTGCAACATCCTTCCGCACTATCCACAACTCCACCGACTTTAGTGCCGTCCTTAAATTTACTAACCCATCCTTCTACGCCCTCATCCAGGTCATTTATAAAAATGACAAACGGCAGTGGCACTAAAACAGATCCTTGCGGTACACCACTAGTAATGGAACTCCAGGATGAACATTTCCCATCAACCACCACCCTCTGTCTTCTTACAGCGAGCCAATTTCTCATCCAAACTGCTAAATCACCTTCAATTCCATGTTTCCATATTTTCTGCAAGAGCCTACCGTGGAGAACCTTATCAGACGCTTTACTGAAATCCATATACACAACATCAACCGCTTTACCCTCATCCACCTGTTTGGTCACCTTCTCAAATAACTCAATAAGGTTTGTGAGGCATGACCAAACCTTCAGAAAATCGTGTTGGCTATCCTTAATCAAATCATTCTTTTCTAGATGATTATAAATTCTATCTCTTATAATCCTTTCCAACACTTTACCCACAACCGAAGTAAGGCTCACTGATCTATGATTACCAGGGTTGTCTCTACTCCCCTTCTTGAACAAGGGGACAGCATTTGCTATCCTTCAGTCTTCTGGCACTATTCCTGTAGACAATGACAACAAAAAGATCAAAGCTAACGGCTCTGCAATCTCCTCCCTAGCTTCCCAGAGAATCCTAGGATAAATCCCACCCGGCCCAGGGGACTTATCTATTTTCACAAATTCCAGAATTGCTAACACCTCCTCCTTATGAATCTCAACCCCGTCTAATCTAATAGCCTGTATCTCAGCATTCTCCTCAACAACATTCTCTATATCCTTTGTGAATACTAATGAAAAATATTCATTTAGAGCCTCTCCTATCTCTTCGGACTCCATGCACAAATTCCACCTACTGTCCTTGAATGGCCCTAATCTTACCCTAGTCCTTCTTTTATTCCTGACATACCTATAGAAGGCTTTAGAGTTTTCCTTGATCCTACCTGCCAAAGACTTCTCATGTCCTCTCCTGGCTCTTCTTAGCTCTCTCTTTAGGCCCTTCCTGGCTAACTTGTAACTCTCAAGCGCCCTAACTGAGCCTTCACACCTCATCTTTACATAAAGCACCTTCTTCCTTTTGACAAGAGATTCAACTTCTTTACTAAACCACGGTTCCCTCACTCGACCACTTCCTCCCTGCCTGATAGTTAGGTACTTATCAAGGACACGCAGTAGTTGTTCCTTGAATAAGCTCCACATTTCAATTGTGCCCAGCCCATGCAGTTTCCTTTCCCATCCTATGCATCCTAATCACCTCATAATTGCCTTTCCCCCAGCTATAACTCTTGCCTGCGGTATATACCTGTCCCTTTCCATCGCTAAAGTAAATGTAACTGAATTGTGGTCACTATCACCAAAGTGTTCACCTACCTCCAAATCTGCCACCTGGCCTGTTTCATTACCCAGTACCAAATCCGATGTGGCCTCGCTTCTTGTTGGCCTGTCCACATACTATGTCAGGAAACCCTCCTGCACACATTGAACAAAAACTGACCTATCTAAAGTACTCGAACTATAGCGTTTCCAGTCAATATTTGGAAAGTTAAAGTCCTCCATAACAACTACCCTGTTACTTTTGCTGCTGTCCAGAATCATCTTTGCAATCCTTTCCACTACATCTCGGACTTTTCAGAGGCCTATGGAAAACTCCCAACACGGTGGCCTCTCCTTTCCTGTTTCTAACCTCAGCCCATACTACCTCAGTAGACGAGTCCTCATTAAAGGTCCTTTCTGCCACCTTAATACTGTCCTTGACTAACAATGCCACACCACCCCCCCCCCCTTTTACCACCTTCCCTGATCTTACTGAAACATCTAAACCCCAGAACCTGCGACAACTATTCCTGTCCCTGCTCTACCCATGTCTCCGAAATGGCCCTGAGCATCGAGCATTACTGTGTTTCATTCGTTCATTGAAATGATTAATGTATATTTTGAGTAACAGATGCCTGGGCACTTCAAAGATGCTTTTCTCTAATTGCAAAGAACATTGGTGAGAACTTACTGGAACACAGTGTGTAATTTTGATCATATTATTTAAGACAGAAAATACATGCCACTGAAGGAAAGCATCAGATGTTCACCAGACTACTTGGGATGGCACAACTGTTCGATGAGGAGAGATTGAGGAGATGGCTCAGTATTCTTGAGAGCTGAAAAATGTAATCTTATTGAAACATATAAAATTCTTAAAGAGCTTGGCAGCATAGATGCAGGAAGGATGTTCCCCCTGACTCTGGGTTCTAGTCTCAAAGTTAAAATCTAAACTGTTTAGGACTGAGATGAAGAGGAATTTCTTCATTTGAAAGATAGTGAATCTTTGACATTCTCTACGCCAAAGGGCTGTGGAAGGTCAGTCATTAAGTATTTTAAAAATCTAAAAATCTATCAAACGCTAAGGACATCAAGGGATGTGGGGCTAGCATAGGAAAATTGCTTTGAGGTACATGATCGACTATAACCGAGAGTGACTTTGGGGAGGCTGTAAAAGACAATTGGGTTTTCAGTAACAGTGTCCCTGAATCATGAAACACTGGAATGCCTAAACTTTCTGGTTTAGTAAATGAACTAACTATATAGTGGTAACAAAGTGTGGATCTGGATGAACACAGCAGGCCAAGCAGCATCTTAGGAGCACAAAAGCTGACGTTTCAGGCCTAGACCCTTCATCAGAGCCTCTAATGAAGGTCTAGGCCCAAAAAGTCAGCTTTTGTGCTCCTAAGATGCTACTTGGCCCGCTGTGTTCATCCAGCTTCACACTTTGTTATCTTGGATTCTCCAGCATCTGCAGTTCTCATTATCTCTAA
The DNA here is from genome assembly GCF_030684315.1 of Stegostoma tigrinum. NCBI lineage: Eukaryota > Metazoa > Chordata > Chondrichthyes > Orectolobiformes > Stegostomatidae > Stegostoma > Stegostoma tigrinum. The sequence goes on from NC_081358.1 coordinate 82,803,501, forward strand.
CTATATAGTGGTTTCCCTACCAGTGACTAGATTCAAACCACACTGTAGAATGCACTTCGGTGGACGGCCATTACATTTAGTTAGCACCACATCACCTTATGCCACTGTACCGTGGTCAACACTTCATCTTCTGTGAAAGCCAATGTCGCTTTAGTTCCAACTCGTGCCACCCAATGCCCATCATTTATCATTCTTTGCCCTTTTATCTGCTATACCATATCCACGAAGGCCACAATTGAGAGAAATTGAAAATCTAATAAATAAAAACACATATTGCAAACTTCACTATAATAATGAAAACATTGTCATGCATAAAATCGATTACTGCATTTAGATTCCTTCACTATTATTTAATTTTATAAAAGCACAAGTTTCATTCACATTCAAGAAGCTTTGGAATCTATAATCCAACATCAAAGAGTCTAAAACCTCTTGTAGCTCATAGCCAATTGTAAAGTGGCACCATGACACCTTCCACTACAACCGCAGAAGGTGTAACACCTGCATGTTTACTTCCTCTCTCCACAGTATCCAAGGACCCAAACATACCTTCAAACTGTGCTTTACCTGCACTTCACTCAATCTCGTCTACTGCATTTGCTGCTCCCAATATGATTTCCTGTATGTTGGAGAAAGGAAGTGTAGACTGGATGACCACTTTGCAGAATACATTCTGTCCGCAAAAAAACACCCTGAACTTCCATTTGCCTGCCACTTCAATGCACTACAAAGTTCCCTGGCCAACATCTCAGTGAAGTTCAGTGCAAGCTGGCAGAACAGCACCTCATTTTCTGCTGAGCGACCCTGCAGCCTTCTGCACTCAATGTCGAGTTTAACAAGTTTAGGGCTTGTGCACTTTCCTCACTCTTTCCCCAACTCCTACACACCAGGCTTTATCACATGGTCTGGTATTAAACATAACCCATTGTTAACCGCCAATAGTCCCCATTAGTAGCTATTCATCCTCCTAGGTTGACTGTTGTCTACTCCTTTGTCTGTCCAACTGTTCTTGTCTCTCTTTGGGGTCTAGCTCCTTCAATTGTTTAATCCTTATCGCCTCCCCTCATCTATCTTCTGCATAAAAACCAACATTTTCCTAGCTACCATCAGTTCTGAAGAAGGGTCACTGGAGCTGAAACATTAACTCTGATTTCTCTCCACAGATGCTGCCACACCTGTTGAGTTTTTCCAGCAATTTTTGATTTTGGATCTAGCTCAAGCCATCTTTCTGCTTTCCTCCACTTCTCCCTCTAGAATAGAGCTCTGCAGCTTTTCAGCTCGTCATAAAGCACAATTAATTATAGGTATGCATAGTTTTGATTTTACTAACTATAATGAGAAAATCTTTCTTATTGCTATGTTTTCCAAGAAAATTAGAAATTTACTTTCTCTCCCTGTTTGGTGCTTTTTACCATACATTGTGTGACTCTCAGCAAAATCTGTTCCATTGAGGGAGAAAGGTTCTACCAGAAGGATGAACCATATGTGGCTAATTAAGAAAATTAAAGATGAAGTCATATTGAAGGAAAAGGCATGCAATCCTGAGAATATTGAATTGCAAGGTACTTCCATCAGATGAGCAGTTTGCAGGAAAATGCTGGGCAGAGCAGATGACGTTGACTGCCAGCTGAGAGTTGCCAGACATCCATCTTTCTGAGCCGCATGATGTCATTAAGTCTCTTCCAGCCCTGAATCCAGATCCTCAACAGCATGCTGCTGCATCTAACAGCCTTTGTAATTTCCAGCCCCACTTCTTGATGAGGCTGTTTGTTCCCCTCCTCTGTTTAGTGTTATGGAGAAGGCAAGGACACCTCCCTCCCAAAAGGCATTGTAAAGAGATAGGCCAGCCCCTAATTTTTATATTTTTAAAGGCAAGTGTAAGGAGCTGTGTTCAAGATGTGATTCAAATGGTCCACCACTGGACTTTATTCTTATAACAAAGTTAAAATGCAAAAAAAAAGAAGAATTGGCATAACTTTATTCAATTGAAATACACAATATGATCATGTACGATTCAACCACTGATCCCAAATTGTTCCAATATAGGCAACGTCCCCCCAAGCACTTCCTGTGGCAAAAATGCACTTCAGCAAAACAGGTATGATTCTCTTGTGCTGTCTTTCTCCAGTCCAGAAGAAGGAAACAATCTGCCCCTTTTGATTTTAAGTGGAAGTCTTGCTGTCTAAGACACTAGCAGCAGAGAGCTCATGCTAATAGCTGAGCAGTTTGCAGAAACCCTCTCAATTAACTAAGCAAAACCAAAAGCCTTTCTGGGTCTGTGTGAGCCCTGATACCACCTGCTCATTATTCTTCTGTCTCATTAAAAAAAAAACTCAGGGAGAACTCAAAAGCTACTTACCAACTGCCTGTCAGATGGAGACATTTTAGCACCACTGTGGCAACACTCCTCTGTAAGAGAAACAGGACACAACACATCTCTTCAAGACACAGTATCATTACACGGGGAAACGGCCCTCTCTCTGTCCTGAGTACATGCTACATCAGGCCCACCTATTTAAACCTATTTCCTCCCATCTATACTTCTATATTGATTCCCAAAATAAATAGTATTATGTGCCAAAGGCCACTTTATTAGCTCAGAGGGATTCCAAATGTACAGAGTACTGAGTGGCATTGGTAATGTTCAATTTTATTTACACAAATAACTTTATTCATTAACACCCAAGGATTCTCCATTCTGAATAATGTAAGTGGTCTGAGCATTGCCTTGGAGTATGGAAAGGCAGCTTTAGTTGACACATTTGAGAGGGCATTGGGTGATTATTAAAATCGATACAACGTGCACAGCTGCAGGGCGATGGGAAGAGTTTGGCACTAAGTTAAGATGCTCAGGGAGCTGCACAGACACAATGTGCTGAATGGCCACTTTCTGCACCATGACAAATCTGATCTTCTGTGGACTTCCACATCTCGTCATTCAAGCATTTTGTCCCAATAGATGTAAACTACCCTGAACGTGTTCACGCTAAACCTTTAAAAAGCAGAGCTTTCAACCCAAGTAGAAACGCAGCTGTGGCATTGGATGTGGATAATGTCTTTAATTCACAAAACTGCTGGATTTCTTATAAATCATCAATATTCATATGATCCATGCTTTAAGAACACAGGAGCAGCAATCATTGTGGTTATATTTAATAACCTAAATCATTTAAATGCTAATTTCCCCTCACACCATACAGAAATACCTTCTTAAATTAAGAAACTTATGCATAATAGATAAAATCACATGAGTTGTGCAAACATTAATGCCAAGTGAAGAAAAGCTGTCAGTGGAAAGCATTTAAGTTCCAGTTTATAAGAGGTTGGACCTAAACATTTCAAGGTGCCTTTGTATCATGTAAAGCTTTCCCAATTGATTAATAATAAACCCCATGCTACGTCCAACCACAAAACATAAAGTTCAACATCTCCTATTTCCAGGCAGACTTTGAACAGAGCTAGTAACAGGAGACTCAGCACCCATGAGGCTCTGCGGGCCATCAGCAGCTACAGAATCATACTCCAACTTAATCTGCACTCTCATAGCATGGCATATCCCTCACTCAGCCATTACCATTAAGCCAGGTGATCAACTGGGCTTCAGTCAAGTATGCAGGAGGGCATACCAAGAGCGAGACCAGGCATACCTAAAAGTGAGCTATCAAGCTGGTAAAGCCACCACACAGACTTGTGTGCCAGCACATAAGTAGCAAGTGATAGACAGAGTTGAGAGATCCCCCAGTCAATGGATCAGAATAAAACTCTGCAGTCTTGTCACATCCAGTCATGAATGGTGGTGGACAATTAAATAACTCCCTGGAGGAGGAGGCTCTGCAAATATCCCCATCCTCAATGACAGAGGAGTGAACATCAGCACAAAAGATAAAGCTGAAGCATTGCCAATAATCTTCAGCCAGAAGTGCCGGTGGTCCCCAGCATTACTGATACCAGTCTTCAGCCAATCCAATTCACTCCACGTGATATCAAGAAACAATTGGAGGTACTGGATACTGCAAAGGCTATGGGCCCTGACAACATTCTGATACTGGAAGACGTGTGCTCTAGAACTTGCGGTTTCCATAGCCAAGCTATTCCAGTCCAGCCTTAACACTAGCATCTACCTAAAAATGTGGAAAATTGCCCAGGTATGTCCTGTGTGTACACAAAATGTGGGAAAAACACAACGCAGCCAATTACCGCAGCATCAATCTACTCTCGATCATCAGTAAAGTGATGGAAGCTATCATCAATAATGCTATCAAGCAGCATATGGGCTGCAATAACCTGCTCAGTGATGCCCATTTTGAGTTCTGCCAGGGCCACCCAGGTCCTTTTTTCCCTACACATTTTGTGGAATGCGGGAATTGCTGGCTGGCTAGCATTTCTTGCCTATCCCTAGTTGCCCTTGAGAAGCTGGGGGTGAGTTGCATTCTTGAATCGCTGCAGTCCTCCTGCTGTGGGTTGACCCACAATGCCATGAGGGAGGCAATTCCAGGATTTTGAACCAGCGACAGTCAAGTAATGGTGATATACTTCCAAGTCAGGATGGTGAGTATCCTGGAGGGGAACTTAGAAATAGTGGTGTTGCCATATATCTGCTGCCCTTGTCCTTCTAGATGGAAGAGGTTGTGGGTTTGGAAGGTGCTGTTTGAGGATCTTTGGTCAATTTCTGCAGTGCATGTTGTAGATACTACACACTGCTGCTTCTGAGCATCTGTGGTGGTGGAGGGAGTGAATGCTTATAGATGTAGTGCCAATCAAGCGGGCTGCTTTGTCTTGGATGGTGTCGAGCTTCTTGAGTGTTTTTGGGGCTGCAGTCATCCAGGCAAGTGGGGAGTATTCCATCACACTCCAGCTCGTGCCTTGTGGATGATGAACAGGCTTTGAGGAATCAGGAGGTGAGTTACTCGCCACAAACAAAGGCTGACCTGCTCAGCAAGCACTCATTTTGCTGAAACCTGAGATTGAACCGGGGACCTTAGATTTTCAATCTTCCGGTCTCCCAACTGAGCTATTTCGGCTGGCTGATCTCATTTCAGCCTTGGTTCAAACACAGAAAAAAGAGCCAAGTTGAGAATGACAGCCCTTGACACCAAAACTACATTTGACCAAGTATAACAACAAGAAGCCCTAACAAAACTGGAATTAAATCCACCTCGTCCTCACATACCACCCCACCAACCTACGGATACAATGCATCATCCTCCGACACTTCCGCCATCTACAATCTGACCCCACCACCAAAGACATTTTTCCCTCCCCACCATTGTCTGCCTTCTGGAGAGACCACTCTCTCCATGACTCCCTTGTCCGCTCCACACTCTCCTCCAGCCCCACCACACCCGGCACTCTTCCCTGCAACCACAGGAAGTACTACACCTGCCTCCACACCTCCTGCCTCACCCCCATCCCAGGCCCCAAGAAAACTTTCCACATCAAGCAGATGTTCACCTGCACATCTGTCAATGTGGTATGCGGCATCTGCTGTTCCCATTGTGGCCTCCTCTACATCGGGGAAACCAAGCAAAGGCTTGGGGACCACTTTGTTGAACACCTACGCTCAGTTCGCAATAAACAACTGCACCTTCCAGTCGCAAACCATTTCAACTCCCCCTCCCATTCCACAGACGACACATCCATCCTGGGGCCCCTGCAGTGCCACAATGATGCCACCCGAAGGTTGCAGGAACAGCAGCTCATATTCTCTTGGGAACCCTGCAGCCCAATGGTATCAGTGTGGATTTCACAAGCTTCAAAATCTCCCCTCCCCCTACTGCATCCCAAAACCGGCCCAGCTCGTCTCCGCCTCCCTAACCTGTCTTCTTCTCACCTGTACCCTCCTCCCACCTCAAGCTGCACCTCCATTTCCTACCTACAAACCTCGTCCTGCCCCCTTGGCCTGTCTGTCCTCCCTGGACTGACCTATCCCCTCCCTACCTCCCCACCTACACTCACCCCAACTGCCTCCATCCCTACCCCTTTAACTTGTCTGTCTCCACTCCACCCATCTTCTCCTCTATCTAGCTTTGATCCGCCTCTCCCTCTCTCCCGGTTTATTTCAGAGCCCTCTCCCCCTCCCCCTTTTCTGATGATGGGCCTAGGCCCAAAACGTCAGCTTTTGTGCTCCTAAGATGCTGCTTGGCCTGCTGTGTTCATCCAGCTCCACACTTTGTTATCTCAATGGGCAAATCAGTGGTCAGAGTCATACCTGAAACATAGGAAGATGATCATGGTTGTTAGAGGTCAGGACATCTCTTCATGTGTTCTTGTGGATAGTATCCAAGGCCCAACCATCTTCAGCTGCTTCATCAATGACTCTTGTTCCAACATAAGGTCAGAAGTAGAGGATGTTCACTGATAATTTCACAATGTTCAGCAACATTTACAACTCATCAGATAATGAGGCAGCCCTTGGTCCAAATACAACAACATCTGGACTATATCCAGGCTTGCGCTGAAACACGTACATAACATCTATGCTATACAGGTGACAGGCCATGTTTCTCATACAACACCATCTAGCCACTGTCCCTTGCTTTTCAATGACATTGCCATTAATTAATTTTAATTACTATTAACTTGTGAGAGGTTGCCATTGACTCGGAACTGAACTGGACAAGCCACATAATTGTAGTGACTATAGGAGCAGTTAAAGGCTAGAAATTCTGCAGACAATAACTCACCATCCTGACTTGGAAATGAAGCATTCCTTCATTCTTGATATCCCTTTCCTCACCACCCTGGCACCCGAACTGCCCTCCCTACTCTGGGCCTGACAATCTTTCCCACACTGCAGTATACAATTCCCCTATGCGCCCCTGTTAGACCTAAACCCCTGACACACTGTCAGACCTGAATACATACCGTGCTGTTGAATCCAATTCCCTCTTGGGCCCCTATGTCATTTCCCCCATATCCCACCCAGGACCCAAGACCATCCCCCAACCAGTGACCAATGTTGGACCCGGTATCATCCACCATTTCCCAATCTTGCCTAAACACTTCATCAATTACCTGGTCTATTTATCACATTATGCCCTGACATCCTACATATGCAGACATAACATCTGGCATCTAGCCCCATACCTAACTGAGACCTCTACATTGCCAGCAACCCAGAATTACACTTACCTACTGTGCTTATTTTTTTCACATCAGTTGTCAAAGCTTGTGCCTGCAATGTTGGACCTTTAAATAGATTATTGCAACTGAGCGCTGCAAATAAACAGACTGTGGTTTGTCTTCCTATGACTGCTGTCAGGGATGTTAGATTGGAAATACAGTTCTGTATTTCTGAAGGAAGCTTGATCAGAATCCCCTGTCGGAAATACAGAGGCCTTTTGTTGCATAAAAAATGAGAGGAGTGGGAGGCTGCATTAGATTACCACTCTTTGAAAAGGAAGACACCATCCCTCAGGCCGTGACCAATCGCAGTTTCTAAATGAAATAGTGATTGGTATGTATTTTTTCAGAGATAATGGGAACTGCAGATGCTGGAGAATCCAAGAGAACAAAGTGTGAAGCTGGACGAACACAACAGGCCAAGTAGCATCCCAGGAGCACAAAAGCTGACGTTTCGGGCCTAGATCCTTCATCAGAGAGCAATTTTTTCAATTCCTTTTCATTACACTCAACATGGCCTGCTCTACAATGGGGAGACCAGATAAAGTTTGAGTGATTGCATTGCAGAACACCTTCAACATTTACAAGCATGACCCTCAGCTTCTAGCCATCTGATGTTTTAGTTCTCCAACTTGCTCTCAGGATGATCTCTCTGTCCTTGACTTCCTGTAGATTTTCAGTTATGTTTGCCATGAGCTTGAGGAGCAGTAGCTTCCTTTTAAATTAGACACTTTACAGCCTTCTAGACTCAGCATTGAATTCAGCAGTTTTAGATCGTAACATCTGCCCCTATTTTGTTTCCTTTCTCTTCACACATTTTGTCCTTAATTTTGCTACTTCCTTGTTTTTGCTTTCATACAGCAGCTGCTCATCTTTCTGTCATTCGCACCTCCTCTGGAAGTGTCTTCTTCTATTTATTTGTCTGAACCTTAACTCCCTTTCATCTTGTTTTAATCTCTCCTACCTTCTACCTGTTGCAGAATTTGTTTCCTTTCATCTGCTTTTCCACCCTCGCTCCTTTTCTCTTGCTGAAAACATTTCTAACTGTTCCTAGTTCTGAAGACCCAAAATGTTAGTTCAGTTTTTCTCTCCACGAATGCTGCCTGATCCATTACTGTGAGTATTTTTACCTGATGTCACAATGCTTATGTTAGCTTCCATAACTGAAGGTATTAGATGGGGGAAGCATGGTACTGAAGATGCCACACTCGTTTATGACAGCTCATGATGTATCCATGTGTTATAGTCACCGGTTTCCTTGCCAGGGCTAATATCGAGCTGTTCTGTTACAAACAATGGCTTCCAACAGCATATCATGCTTCAAGTGAGCCCATTAAGATGGAGTTGGAGGCTTTTATGCCCCCTGCTCAGTTGAATTGATGTAGTTATGATATCTCAAGCTTATCTTGTAAAGATACAGTGCATACCTACTGTGGGACATATCACAACATTTCCCCCTTTCTCAAAAGATTAAAAAAAGACTCCAACAGATATATATGGTTGTATCTAAGCATGATTTAATCATTATAGAACAGATCGAACAGAGTTGACAAGACCAATTCAGACATCACTATAATGCTTTGGGATTTTGACAACTCCTCCTCATCTGGTGACTGTACAATTATATGGAGAGGTATGCAAAATCTTTCACTCTGGCCTTCTGAGCATAAATTGTGATGGGAATGTTAATCCCTTCTCCATTGCATCGCTCCGTTTTTGTGTAAACCCAATGTGAAAATCTTGCTTTGTTACTCAATATTTGAAGAGCATTGACTAGGTGATGCAAATCACACACTCTGGTATCTTCTAGATCTGTTGTCTCATTGTTGTTCAATATCATTCCAAATGTCCATCAACATGGCCTTGACTCGTATATGACTGATAATGCTTCCTCAAGTGTTGTCTTTGCCTTCGGGCACTTGTAACTGATGTGGCAATGCTTCTGTTAGCTCCTGTAACATAAGAAGCAGACAAGGATAACAAGGTACAAAAAAAATTCAACTGACATTCGTTATAGCTCCTGATACATACATATATTACAGTTACAGATTCTTTCTGCCTGGACTAATACTGAGCTATTCAATTACAAATGGAGCCCCATTCCCATCAATATGTCATGCTTCAATGTCCCCAATTAAGACTGAATCTAAGACCTTTACAAATTCAGGTCACATACTATGATATATATAAATGTAGTGCTGATATCATAAGTGTGTCTCTTAAAAGTGTACGGCATACTATCTGTGACACACACACACATACAGCATTGCCTGGTATGCTAAATATTTCCAGCAATGCTTATTCTTACTGTTTAAGTACGCTCCTTACCAGCTAATGAAGGAAACCACAGAAACAACAAAAGAACAATCAGTAGAAGTTAATTTGCATTTGGCACTAACATCTCAAAGAATTATGTAGGGGCAAATTTTAATGATCACTTTAAAATAGTGTAACATCAGTAATAAAAATACGCAATTAGCAGAAGACAATTTGCATTTGTCACTTAAGCCTCCTATAAAATTATGTAGAGCCAGATTTTAATGATAGAATTCAATTTTTGACGCAGATCTTTGCACGGTAGATTATTCAGATGTTAGAGTCAGTGAATTTTCATCGCAATCAGTCAATTTAATATATACAATGTAACCACTAATATTCATTTCTTCATAGTTAAGAAAGGACAGTGATGTGAGCCCTATCTCGAGGAGGACAAAGTAACAAGGAGGCATATGGACAGACCACATGAATCATGAAACAGGCAATCAGGGTTCTCAAGGCAACATTTAAAACATTTTTACTGCTCAACGGCCCATTTCGCATTGCTCAGAGAAGATTTTCAAGCTTGTAGTACTGTGTTGCCCACTGTGTGCAATAACAGAAAAATGTTTTAATCGATGCTTTAGCCCGGACCTTGACAACTGAAATAAATAAGGGTAAAGCCAAGCTTGAGAGCTTCAGAGATAATGGGAACTGCAGATGCTGGAGAATCCAAGATAATAAAGTGTGAAGCTGGATGAACACATCAGGCCAAACAGCATCTCAGGAGCTTCTTGTAGGCTTCTGGGACTGTTTTGACAATAACCCAGAGAAACCTGAATTTGTACCAAGAAGGGTCCAGACCTGAAACGTCAGCTTTCCTGCTTCTCTGATGCTGCCTGTGTTCATCCGACTCTACACTTGTCGTCTCAGATTCTTCAACATTAGCAATTCCTACTATTTCTCTTGTACCAGGTATATATTGGATTACCCTCACTGTTAAATAATTTGGCAAGTTTTTTTTCTTTCACTCATGCAAAGATGGCTTAAGACAAGATGTGGATCATTTTCTGTTTTACTGCATTTATGGCATTAATAAAGGCTTAGAGCTGACGCAAGCCATTGATCTGTGGAACAGACTGCTACATTCTCACCCTAATTGTTATTTGGAATTGAAAGATCAATTGCATCCTGAAAACACCTGAAAGAAAAGAAAGATTGTATTTATAAAATGCCTTCAAGAGCATTGGACAACCCAAAGTGCTCTATCGACTATGAAGACCTTTTTAAAGTACAGCCTCTTTTAATGTAGGAAATAGTGCCATCTCTCACAAACTGCAGTGTGCTCATAACTGGAGAATCTATTTTTATGCTTGGAAGGCTTGTGGCTCAGTAGGTAACACACCTCCTTTTGCGCTCAAAGTTTCCAGCCAGAAGCTCTGAATTAAAGCTCCAATCTGGAATTTGTTGACAATTGAATGAACAGTCATGGTTGGTACAACAGATTGATAATCAGTCGCCTTCTTCTTCCAACAGTCCCCGTTATTTCCCAAAGGAAAAACAAAGCATCAGTAATGATATAAAATAAATAAATGTCTGGTTGTATGATGTTGATTAAAGGATGACTATTGGTCAGGATACCAAGGACAACTCTCTCCTTCAACATTTTGAAATGGGGTCTTTGGTTAAGGTCTCTGATGGAAAGCTGTGATGGGTTTTCCTAAAATTGTAGAGCTTCCATGGAACTTTAATAATGATGGAAACATTGGTCAGTAATTCTGAGACCCCCAGGTCCATTCTTACAGCTCTCAATATTTGTCAGTGTAGGATAAGGCTGCCAACCTGTGCAGGTCATGAATTCATAGAATCCCTACAGTTTGGAAACAGGCCCTTTGGCCCAACAAGCCCTCACCAAACCTCAGAGCATCTCACCTAGGCCCACCCCCCTGTAAACCAACCTAATCTACCCAACCCTGAACACTATGGGCAATTTCGCATGGCCAGTCCACCTAGTCTGCACTTCTTTGTGACTGTGGGAGGAAACCTGAGCACCCAGAGGAAACCCACGCAGACGCAGGGAGAATGTGCAAACTCCACACAGTCGCCCGAGACTGGAATTGAATCAGGGTCCCTGATGCTGTGAGGCAGCAGTGCGAACCACTGTGCCACCAAGCTCACTCCCTAAACATTTAATCAGGCCGAGTCCATAATGGAGCAGTCACTTCCTAAAATCCTTTTCAAGAAGTAGTGGATCACAACACCACAAAGGTTATCATGAACGATAGTCTGGATAAAGGAAACATTTGCAAGATAAATTCAAAATGTCTTGCCCATTCCAATCTATAACCCTTGCACCCAACTTCTACGGCACTTCACAGTCTCCACACCACTGCCAATGATATCCTCATACCTTCAATGCTAACCTATGACACTTCCAAGCCCATTGAGATCCTCAGGGTAATGTGCTGAGCCCGACCTTCTCCAGATGCTTCAATGATTTTCCCTCCATCATGAGGAATCTTCATATGCTGAAGAACTCTGTGTCCGAATGCAGCAAGACCTGGACAGCATGCAGGTTACGGCTTATAGGTGGCAAGTAACATTCACACCACACAGGTGCCATCTCAAACAAAATAGAGAACTTAAACATTTCCCCTTGACATTCAATGACATTTGCATGAATGGAATGCCTCAGTATCAATATCCTTTGGGTTTCATTGATGAGAAACTAATTGGAATAGCCATGTAAGTAGTAATGATAAGAGCAGGTCAGAGGCTTAGAATTCTGCAGCAATTAACTCACATACTGACTTCCCAAAACCTGTCCACCAACTATACAGTACAAGTCAAGAGTGTGGTGGAGTACTCCCCACTTGTCTGGATGGATACAACTCCAAAAACTCCCAAGAAGATTGACATTATCCAGGACAAAACAGTCCACTTGATTACACCCCATCTATCACATATGATCTGATTTGATTTGATTTATTATTGTCGCATGTACTGAGATACAGTGAAAAGTATTTTTTTTGTGTGCTAACCAGACAAATCATATCTTACGTAAGTACATCTGGATAATAGAACAGAACACAGAATATGGTATTACATGTACAGAGAAGGTGCAGATATAGATCAACTCTACTATAAGAGTTATAACAGCAAGGAAGAAGCTGTTCTTGGATCTGTTAGCATGTGTTTTCAAACTTTTATGTCTTCCACCCGATTAAAGAGGGTGACAGTGAATATAACTGGGGTGAAATTGTGTTGGTTGCTTTCTCAAGGCAGAGGGAGGTGTGGATGAAATTATTGGAAGGAAGGCTGGTTTTAATGGTAGACTGGACTGCTTTCATAACTCTGCATAATGTCTTGTGGTCTTGGGCACAAGTTGCCGTACTAAGCTGTGGTGCATTCGGATAGGATGCTTTCTATGGTGCATCTATGAAAGTTGTTAAGAGTCATTCTGGACATGTCAAATTTCCTTTTACATCAGAGACGTTAGTATGCTTTCTTGATCATAGCATCAATGTGGATAGATCAGGACAGATTATTGGTGATATTCATCCTAGGAGCTTGAACTTCAGGTGGCACGGTGGCTCAGTGGTTAGCACTGCTGCCTCACACTACCAGGGACCTGGGCTTGATTCCAGCTTCGGGCAACTGTGTGCATGGAGCTTGCACATTCTCCCTGTGTCTGCGTGGGTTTCCTCTGGGTGCTCTGGCTTACCCCCACAGTCCAAAGATGTGCAGGCTAGATGGATTGGTCATGTTAAATTGTCCATAGTGTTCAGGGGTGTGTAGATTAGGTAGGTTATAGAGGGATGAGTCTGGATGGGATATTCTGAGGGGTTGGTGTGGACTTGTTTCTCACTGTCGGGATTCTATGATTTGAAGCTCTCAATCATTTCCACTGCAGCGCCACTGATACAGACAGGAATGTGTTCTCCACTTCACTTTCTGAAGTTGATGATCAGCTCTTTTGTTTTGCTTATCTTGAGGGACAGATTATTTTCTTTACAACACACCAGTAAACTGTTCATCTCTTTCCTGTAAACTATATTGTTGCTTTTAGAGATCTGGCTCACTGTCGTGGTACCTTCAGCAAATTTGTGAATGGCGATAGAGCTGAATTTGGCTACACAGTCACGAATGTATAAGGAATACAATCGGGGGCTGAGTACGCAGCTTTTTGAGACACTGATGTCGAGGATTGTTATGGAGGAGATGTTGCTGTCTATCTTTACTGATTGCAGACTTTGGGCCGTGAAGTTGAGGATCTAGTTGCAGATGTTGAAAGCACAGTCATATGTCCTAGAGTTTGGAGATCAATTTGCTTGGAATTATGGTTGTGAAGGCTGAGCTAAAGTCAATAAATAGGAGACTGACATAGGTGTCCTTGTTATCCAGATGTTCCAGGGATGAGTGTAGGGCCAGAGAGATGGTGTCTGCCATGGACTTATTACAACGGTAGGCAAACTGTAGTGGAATAAGACAATCAGGGAGGCTGGAGTTGATGTGAGTCATTATTAACCTCTTGGAGCACTTCATAACAATGGGTGTCAAAACCACTGGGTGGCAGTCATTAAGGCACATTGCCTGATTTTTCTTTGGCACCAGGATGATACTGGTCTTCCTGAAGCAGGTGAGAACATCACACTGGAGTAAGAAGAGGTTAAAGATGTCGGTGACCACTCCCGCCAGCAGGTCCATACAGATCTGGTTGCCACACCAGGGATTCCATTGGGGCCAGTCGCTTTCCATGGGTTCATACTCAAGAAGGCTGATCTGACGTCTGTGGCAGTGACGGTGCCCCCGAGGCTGTCAGGCCAGGTGATATCATTTGCCTGACCACAGAATGCATTGAGCTCATGGGGGAGGGATGCATTGTTGTCAGTGATTCTACTCGTCTTCGCTACTCAACCCCTTATATTGTGTAAGCCTTACCACAGTTGATGTGATTTTGTGTGGTTCGTCTGGGACTCTAGTTTAATATGTATTGTCTCTTGGCATCCCTGATGGCTTTGCAAAGATGATACCCAGATTTCCTACAGACGCCAGGGTCACCTGAGTTGAACGCTTCAGCCCCGGACTTCTGTAGGGAATGGATCTTCCAGTTCATGTATGATTTCTGGTTGGGGAACACTTGGATTAATTTCTTTGCTGCAGAGTCTTCTACGCACTTACTGTGATGGTTACATTTCTCTCCCCACCCCTATCTGCCTTCCATAGGGACCGTTCTATCTGTGACTCCCTTGTCTGCTCCACGCCGCCTCCCCCCCATTAACTCCAGCACCCGTGGCACCTTTTCCTGCAACTGCAGGAAGTGCAACACCTGCCCCTACATATCTCCCTTCACCTCCATTCAAGGTTAAAAAAAATCGCTGCTCCCAATGTGGTCTGCTCGGTGCGACCAAGCAGAGGCTTGGAGACCGCTTTATAGAGCGCCTGTCCTCTGTCCATGACAAATGACAACACCTGCCAGTTGCCAACCATTGCAACTCCCCCTCCCACTCCCTGGACGACATGTCCATCCTGGACCTCCTACAGTGTCACAATGATGCCACCGGGAAACTGGAGGAGCAGTACCTCATATTCCACCTTGGAACCCTCCAACCTGATGGTCTCAACGTGGGCTTCACCAGTTTCGAAATCTCTCCACCCCCAGCCTCATCCAATGACCAACTCTCCCTGTCATCCCCACCTCCTTAACCTGACACAACCTGTCCATCTCCTCTTCCAACTATCCACTCCTCCCACCTCACTGGCCAATCCCCAACACTGCCACCCTGCACTCAAATATCACCATCCCACCTACCTTCCCCAGCCCCATCCCTCTTCTCTCTATTTCTGAGCTTCCTTCCCGCTCCCCATTTCTAAAGAAGGGTCCCAACCCGAAACGTCAACTTTTCTGCTCCTCTGATGCTGCCTTGCCTGCTGTGTTTCTGAAGCTCCACACTGTGTTATCTTTGACTCCAGGATTGGCAGTTCTTACTATCTCTCATTGTAGTGGCACACTCATTTTGGTTGGCTGCTGTGTTCTTGAATATGAACCGGTCCACTGACTCTGAGCAGTCACATATGAGCTCGTCTGTTAACTCCAACCAGCACTGTACAACTTTCTGTACTGGATCCTCACATTACAGTTTCAGCTTGGAAGCCGGGAGAAGAAGCATAGCGTTATGATCTGACTACCAAAATGTGGGCGGGGTGGGGAATCGAGCGGGAGGTATCTTTGATTGTTGCATAGCCATGGTCCAGGGTATTTGGGCCCCTCTGGTGGGAATGGGGACTTGTTGATGATATCTTGAAAGCATACTGTTGAGGGTGGCCTGGTTGAAGTCACTGGCAACAATGAACAAGGCCTAGGGGTAGTTGAGATGGCGTATATTTCATCAAATGCACTCTTCACTTCCATGTAGGGTGTGATGTAAACTGCTGTTAGGATAGCAGAAGTAAACTCCCACAGTAGGCAGGGATGGCACTTCACAATTAGGTGGGTCCAGAGAGAACTAACTCACCAAGGTCATCAAGTCTGAGCACCAAGAGGTGTTGATTAGTGAACCAACTGCTCTTCCCTTTGCCATGCCTGAGGACATCATGCAGTCCATCCAGTGAGCTGAGAATCTCTCAGGTTGTAAGGCCCAATCAGGTGAAGCAGGAGTGAGCCATATCTCTGTAAAACAGAGCACACCGTAATTTTTCAATCCTCCTTGGTAAGTGAGTCTGGCTTTACATTTCTCCAGCTTGTTTTCAATAGCTTGGACATTTTATGCTGGGGAGGGCCTACTCAAAACCGTGCTGTTTTAGTTTCACCTACAGGCCAGCACACTCCCCCACCCACCACCACCACCACCACATTGGCTGGGTAAATGGCTGTCTCTGGTCATGTACAGGAGTCAGAATGGATAGCCTTCTGTTCCAGAAGGTATTTCAGGGCATCTGATGGGGTCCTGGGCACTGACCGTGACCTCGGGTGCTCCAGGGTGCCTTGTTCTCAGTCTGGTCGGGCCTGTATGTTGGGTCTCCAGGACATCAGGTAGGATATCAGTTCCATGTTGGATCCAGGCCATGGAGTCAGGCCACCGATCAAGAAGCTGGTACGTGGTTAGTCACTTAGTTGTCATGGTCGTGGTTCCAGCATCAGCAGTTGGCTCACGCAGCCAGATGCTCCAGGACCTCCTGGTCTTCGTCAGGTCAGATCTGGGTTGTTGGTTGTTTCTCAAGCTCAAAAGATTGCCAGATCTGCAGGTTTAAGAAAACATTGTTAATAATTCTGACAAGACTTACAATTCAGGTTTAACAGAGTAGGATTGTTGTAAAAGATGTGAGAGGATGACTTGTTTAGCACAGATTGCAAGAAGTTGCCATGTTGTGACGAGTATGATGAAACACATTCCCCTCACAAAGGATTTTCCACGTACAAGATGCACTGCAACAACTCACCAACTCAACTTCAACAGCACCTTCCACGCCCATAATCTCAACCACCTCGAAGGACAGGGGTATCAGACGCATGGGAGCACACCGCTTGCAACCTCCCCTGTAAATCACACGTTATCCTGACTTGGAACAGTATTGCTGTTGTTGAGTCAAAATTCTGGAGCTCGCTTCTGAACAGCACTTTGGGTACGTCTACACCTTAAGGGCTGTTGCTGTTCAAGAAGGGGCTTACTACTACGTCTTGAGGGTAATTAGGGCAATAAGTGGTAACCTACCCTACAATGCCCACGTGTCTTGAATGAATAAAGACAAAGCAAAGAGGTACAGTTGAATAGTACTCTGTGTGAGTTAGGACACAGTTTTGAATGAAGTTAGGTTTTTGGAGGAACGATTTACCGAAGGCTAGACCATTAGAATAATGAAATCTAGAGGAAAAAGAACCAGAATGAGTGTTTCAACTGTAATGGGTCGAGACAAACTCAGGAGATGTGGTGGAATGGGCAGTGTTGGTGAAGGTGTGAATATGGCAAGATATCAGGAGGTCCTCTCAGGGTCAGATTGTGATTGCCAAATTTGTGAATGACCCAGCTCATCCACAATCAATGACCATTGACAGGAATGGAGGTAACAGCTAAGGAATAGATTTTGTGAAAGAGACTGAAACAAAGACTTCAGTTTTCCCAGGAAAATTGAGGGAAATTTCTATTCATTTAGTACACATGCTTCATAGGATACATTTTCCAGTCATTAACCATTTAGTGTCATTACCAGGTTGAATACATGATTGAACCATTTGTACTTGTTGAGCATTACTTTGACAATTTAAGACCTGCAGCACTTAACTTTGGTATCATGGGTGGCACAATATAATTATAATTTCTATCCTTCTAAGATATTAGTGTCTTGAGAAGCCAACTTGCATTTATGTAACACATTTAAACAAGAAGATTCCTGAGCTAATAAAATGTGAGGCTGGTTGAACACAGCAGGCCAAGCAGCATCTCAGGAGCACAAAAGCTGAGGTTTCGGGCCTAGACCCTTCATCAGAGAGGGGGATGGGGAGAGGGAACTGGAATAAATAGGGAGAGAGGGGGAGGCGGACCGAAGATGGAGAGAAAAGAAGATAGGTGGAGAGGAGAGTATAGGTGAGGAGGTAGGGAGGGGATAGGTCAGTCCAGGGAAGATGGACAGGTCAAGGAGGTGGGATGAGGTTAGTAGGTAGGAAATGGATGGGTGAGAGGAAGAACAGGTTAGGGAAGCAGAGACAGGCTGGGCTGGTTTTGGGATGAAGTGGGGGGAGGGGAAGAACTGGGCTGGTTTTGAGATGCGGTGGGGGAAGGGGAGATTTTGAAGCTTGTGAAGTCCTCATTGATACCATTGGGCTGCGGGGTTCCCAAGCGGAATATGAGTTGCTGTTCCTGCAACCTTCGGGTGGCATCATTGTGGCACTGCAGGAGGCCCATGATGGACATGTCATCTAAAGAATGGGAGGGGGAGTTAAAATGGTTTGCGACTGGGAGGTGCAGTTGTTTATTGCGAACTGAGCGGAGTTGTTCTGCAAAGCGGTCCCCAAGCCTCCGCTTGGTTTCCCCAATATAGAGGAAGCCACACCGGGTACAATGCCTACATTTCCTACCTACTAACCTCATCCCACCTCCCCGACCCGTCCGCCCTCCCTGGACCGACCCACGCCCTCCCCACCTCCCCACCCACACTCCCCTCTCCACCCATCTTCCCCTCCCTCCATCCCCGGTCCGCCTCCCCCTCCCTCCCCACCCACCCCAGAACCTTTAGGCATTGTACCCGGTGTGGCTTCCTCTATATTGGGGAAACCAAGTGGAGGCTTGGGGACCGCTTTGCAGAACAACTCCGCTCAGTTCGCAATAAACAACTGCACCTCCCAGTCGCAAACCATTTTAACTCCCCCTCCCATTCTTTAGATGACATGTCCATCATGGGCCTCCTGCAGTGCCACAATGATGCCACCCGAAGGTTGCAGGAACAGCAACTCATATTCCGCTTGGGAACCCTGCAGCCCAATGGTATCAATGAGGACTTCACAAGCTTCAAAATCTCCCCTTCCCCCACCGCATCTCAAAACCAGCCCAGTTCTTCCCCTCCCCCCACTTCATCCCAAAACCAGCCCAGCCTGTCTCTGCCTCCCTAACCCGTTCTTCCTCTCACCCATCCCTTCCTCCCACCTCAAGCCGCACATCCATTTCCTACCTACTAACCTCATCCCACCTCCTTGACCTGTCCGTCTTCCCTGGACTGACCTATCCCGTCCCTACCTCCCCACCTATACTCTCTACACTTATCTTCTTTACTCTCCATCTTCGGTCCGCCTCCCCCTCTCTCCCTATTTATTCCAGTTCCCTCTCCCCATCCCCCTCTCTGATGAAGGGCCTAGGCCCGAAACGTCAGCTTTTGTGCTCCTGAGATGCTGCTTGGCCTGCTGTGTTCATCCAGCCTCACATTTTATTATCTTGGAATTCTCCAGCATCTGCAGTTCCCATTATCTAAGATTCCTGAGCTGTTCACAGAGAAAGCATAAATATAGATAAAGAGAATTTAAAAAATAACCACACAGAATGGTGAATACCACATGGGCATCAGAAGTAGTTGGTAGTGCAGTGCCCCGAAATAAAGTGGGACTAGAATACCAAAGTTACGGCAATGAATATTGTGCCCATATATTTTGAGAGAGATCTTTGCACAGTTAACAGTCTTTCTGCCTGGGGTCAAAAGCTGCGAGTTTAAGTCTCGATGCAGGGCATCATGGTTATGGAAGATAAGCTCATAAACTGATTGATTATCAACCCCTAATTTCTTCCATATGCCTGACGGCTGGGAGTAAAAAGGGAAAGGCATCTAGTTTAGCCAACTGCAAGAAGCAATATCAAATCACTGCAGCACCTTGCCAGCATAATTACAAACCAACATTACTCATACAGAATTCCATGATTGGCCATACCTTCTTGGCTCTTTCACACTGAGAGAGAAACAGAGAAATTTTGTAAACAGTCATTAAAGTTGAATGTTCTGTACAATTATTTATTTCTTTGTTCGCTGATATATAAATATATACACTCTATATATGTATCAATCTTCCACCGACATTATTTCTTCCATTGTTGTGGTACTGAGGAACCTTTGACAGGACAAATCAAATGAATTACAGAGCAAAAGCAAACCAGCTTCTGCTGCATTTGAGAAACAATATCATTCGGCCTTGGATGATCATGGCCAAGATCATGACATTTGACCTTCTATTCAGTCTTATCAGTTTGGTGATAAGACATAATTAGATTGCATTAAACTCTTTATTGTCTGCAACTTCTCTTGAATGCTTAGTTATTAATCGCTTATAACCTGTAATAATCTGAAGTATCACAATCCATAAATTTAATGGTTTTGAATGTATAGTATGAGCTTAATTACCAAAGTATCCATTGTCTATACGGAGGACACATTCTGTCCTGGAAGTACATCGCCCTACCTTGTTGACAATGACATTAAAAAGAGGTACCTAGAGCCCTATCTTGATATAGGCAATAGACCTCTTTGTAACATATGCAGATGAAAGGTCTAGTACATGCCTGGCTTCTCCTTTATCCTATTGACTTGCCCACATAAGGCCAGCGCTGGGTCAGTTGCATTGAGAAAAATCAAATCTGTGTCTAACCTCACTGGAGGTCCTTAAAGGGATTCCTGTAGGCCACAACCAACAATACAGTATTGTAAATAGAAGAATCTCATTGTAGAGTTGGAATATGTTAGAATTATGGCCACTAGTCGTCCCTATACATACATAACCACCATATCAATTCCTGTCTCCATGGCCACCTCAATGTGTTTTGTTAAAGGAAAGCTGTATCTGAAAATCTCAGTGTAAATTTTGGAAACTAACTTCCATCAACTAGATCAGGGAATGCAATACATATGCAACACATCAATTTTCTGAAAGAACTTCAGAAAGTTCCGCACAGTGCCCTTGAAAAAATCATGGTATGATGACACAGAGTTACCTTAGTTTTATGAAAGTGGAAGCATAAATGACAAATTTACTAGCATTTTCTGAGGGTGTAGCTGTGGGTAAATAATGGGGAACTAGTTCAGTGCCATATTTGTAATTCTAAAAACTTTTATGGAAGTCACAGAATCCCTACAGTGTGTAAATAGGCTATTTGGCCAACCGGGTCCACACTGACTTTCCAAAGAGCATCTCACCTAGAGCTAACTACTGAGCTATCCAATAAGTTATTACACGAATGGCTAATATGCAAAACTTAATACTCATGGGATTGAGGATGATATATTAGCAATGGTGGAGGGTTGGTAAGCAGAGGGGACAGATGAATGTAATGTTTCCAAGTCGGCAAACTTCGAATAATGGAGAGCTACAGGGACCAGTGCTCAACCATTAGCTGTTTACAATCTTTATTAGTGATTTAGATATGACTCCAAGAATTGCATGTCCATTTGTGCAGTTGTTATGAAACAATGTCAGAATGCAAGTTGTGAAGATGTCACAGAGGCTGAAAAGAGATAAAGACAGGTTAAGTGAGTGGACAACAGGTTGGAAGATAGAGTATAATATGCAATTTCTTTTCTATTCTTGCAAAGTTCCACTTGGACCCAATCGAGCAAATAGCCTTCTGTGTGCTGTATATCACTTTATTTCCATCATTCTTCCTGCAGCCATCATCCTCAGTTGAGAGTTCCAAACATCTCAGGAACAGGCTTTGTACAAGTATTTTTTTTATATTTGGCATGGCACAAAGGTCTCACACACCCGATGCAGATGTTTGCATTTGAGAAATAAGCAGAAACAGCATCTGAAGAAAAGTATGCTCTTCCCCACTGATATATCCAAGTGGAAAACTGCAGTTTCACATCTTTAAATTGAGAGTCAAATAATATACAAACGTGAAAAAGCAGTTTCAACATTTCACAATAAATTGTTAAAGGGTATTGAATTCACTCAAACTTTTGCTCCAAATTTGGAATTATGCCCAGACTCTTTAATCAAATCTATAATGCTATTTATCTGTCATGAAGGGCATTGCCTGAAAATCACAGTGAAAAAAAAATGAACAAAATACATAGAAAACAATCAGATTTCTGTTGAAGACAAATGCTGCCTATTCAACAGTAAGCACATAGTTTTATATCAATCACCTCACTTCACATTGGTTCTGAATGGATCATTTCACTCATTTTTTTTTCCTCAGTAAGGCATTTTCACACTCTGTGTTCTGAACACAGTGTAGCTTACAAATGATGCACATTTTCTAAAAATCAATTTGTCAGAATAATTTTATGCATAGCTAATTGAATCAGAGAAATGTGCAGCACAAAAGCAAGGACTTCTGACCATCGAATCTGTGCTGGCAGATTGATACTGAATATTATCAAAACTCTAAGAGGTCTGCTGCAGAGCTGCTGACTGTCCATTACACTGTCCATAAAATTGGGAGTGATCCATTGACAGGGCAACAGTGCTTTAGCTTGGTGTATGTGATCTTGAAATTGGAAACAGAGTGGGACATGGAGTGGGAATGGATAGAATGTGAAATTTTGAATTGAAGCAAGGATGAAAAAGAGTTGATTTCCAGATATCTGCAAAATGGGAACTGGAGAATCTAGGAACTGGAATGGAAAAGGGTGTTACTGAGGCTTAGGCCAAGAACATAAGTGTAGTTTTGTCTGAGCCTTGGAATGTAAGAATTTTGGAGACCCTGACAAGGAATGTGGATTGCATTTCTGGCTGAATTTTGGGAAGATTAAACATACTTCTGGATGTGAGTTTGCTCGCTGAGCTGGAAGGTTAGTTTTCAGAAGTTTCGTCACCATTCTAGGTAACATCATCAGTGAGCCTCCGACGAAGCCCTGGTTGAGCACTGGTCCCTGTAGCTCTCCATTATTCGAAGTTTGCCGACTTGGAAACATTACATCATCTGCCCCCTCATAGCTTCGTCGGAGGCTCACTGATGATATTACCTAGAATGGTGACGAAACGTCTGAAAACTAACCTTCCAGCTCAGTGAGCAAATTCACATCCAGAACCTCAACCTGAGCTACAAATCTTCTCAAAACTCGCTATTAAACATACTTTCTTCAGTTGCTCCAAAATATCATTTCTATAGCTGTTTGAGTCTGTCCTTTTTGGCATCCATCTGAGGCCTACCATCTGAGACCTAACCTTAATGTTCAGAATGTTATATCTGAGCCCATAGTCAGCATCCACCTACATACTAGCATCATCACTAAAATCCTTAATTTCCATCTCTGGAACTCCAGTTCTGCCTCAACTTATCTGATGCTGAAACTTTTAGCCATCTCTTTGATAGCACCAAACTTTACCATTCCAACAGTTACCTGAGCAGTCTCCTATATTCTAGCCTCAATAAACTAGTGGTCACCCAAAACTGCCCTGCCTATCTCCTAACTTGAAAAAACATCTCATTTGCCTTTCATCTTTATATCGATTGACTTGCACTTACTCCCTGTGAAAATACCTCAATTTTAAAACTTTCATTCTTGTTTCAAATCCATGGCCTCCCCTTCCCTTTCTCCCATAATATCCACACTGAAAAATCTGCACTTCTAATCTAATTCTGGTTAAGGTGAAATGCAGAGATATACATGTTTAGAAAATTCAGTACATTGCCTCTTTGTTTTTTTTATTCAAACATACAACACAAATTTTCCCAGAGTAAAATTTTACAAATTTATCCTCATGTTTCACCAAATTACTTCGAGTAAAACCCACGGAACAAGATAATAGGAACTGCAGATGCTGGAGAATCCGTGATAACAAGGTGTCCAGCTGTACACCTTGTTATCTGCTGAACAAGATACTGCTTGGAGATAAATCTCATCTGCACATTTGAGGAATTTAGATACCTTCAAGCTATACAATCTTAATTAAACTCAGGCTGATAGATCCAAGCAAAAGTGGGCACTGGTGGCCATTGCATCCATTTTCTGGTGAAACATGGCGTGTAAAAGGGCTGCATTTGGCAGGCAATAATCCAATTTCTTAATTAAAATGGCTGCAAACCTAAAACTTCTATTAATCCAGCAGAAATCCCATTATCAAGACAAGCAACAGTATATAAATGTATTTAGCCAAACATTCCTCTTTTATCAAGAAATAAATTGCATATGCTATCATTTGCAAGTTCCTCCACACACATTGCTCGTAACAAAGTGTTCACTCATGAAAAAAATATTATTTTTTCTAGTCTGTTCATATATCCCTACATTTTCATTATATGCAATCAGCAGGATCTTATTTTAGTTTTGTTAAGTGTGAGTTATGTTGCTGCAAGGCCTAGCGAGATTTCTAATCTTATTTTACCAAATTTGTCTCATTAACTACCTGGTCTGCCCATGTAATCCCTTTCATTCGATTCTAGTTCCATCTTACCATGTGCATTCCCAGAAGAACTCATCTCTCGCCAGACATCTACTGAAAGGCCAGCATCTCTTACATCCATGCCAGCTTTGAAAGATTGTTATGTGCCTGGACAATGTGCTGGCAACCTGGCATTGCCTCTTACAAAGCCACACTGTCCACGGCACATAGCCAATATGGCTGAAAATCCCTTACACGTAGAAACGGAATTTTCTCACCCTTGTTGAAGTTTAATGTTGCAGTTCACGAGGGTAATGTGCTGGAAATTGAGAAATTCCTGGAGTCATCACAAAACTTACAGATTTCATCAAAGTTCACAAATTCCTCAATTTGTCTCTCTTTCAGACACAGGCTAACAGAAAACACAAAGTAGTATAAAAATACAGAAAAATAAAACTATATAGCCTCTACAATAACTATCAAACCACTTACCCCTAGCTACATCTCACCTAAACGTCAGCAGTATATCACAGCTGTTTGGTCCGAGGGCCCACGAGAGGCCTGAAATTTGTCATTATTCAGTAGAGGAACTTATTTTTTCTTTGTTAATTTATGGGATAAAGGCATCGCTGGCAAGGTAGCATTTATTCTCCATCCCTAATTGCCCAGAGGGCACTTAAGAGTTAACCACATTGCTGTGGGCCTGGAGTCACTTGTAGGCCAGACCAGGTAAGGATGGCAATTTCCTTTCCTAAAGGACATTAGTGAATGAGATGGGTATTTCTGACAATTGACAATGGATTCATGGTCATCATTAGCCTGTTAATTCCAGATATTTATTGAATTCAAATCCCACTATCTGCCATGGCGGGATTCAAACCCGGGTCCCAAGAACATTATCTGGGCCTCTGGATTAACAGTCCAGTGATGATACCACTAGGCCATTGCACTAAGCAATCAGATAAACACAAGCAAAACAAATGGAGGTGCAGTTCACCCTCGGAATTGTAAGCCAAATGCCGGCACCATGACCAACGGTTATGCTATATTCCATGATTGGTCATGATATGCAGCGGCACTGACTTCATTATTAGGAAGTGCAAATAACTGGTGTGGCCTTGCACAGGTAACTTCATTCACTGTCCTGAAGCATTGTGGGTGCCTGTCTGATTTTGCATTCAGTTCACCTGTCCCTCAATCACATAGGTTTGAAAAGCAGATTTCACCTTCACAATCATCAGGAGAAGACAGCCTCTCACTACTGCTCCTCTCACACCCCACTCCTGCAACCAGTACCATTCTGCCACAGTGTCCCAGGATATATACAAGCCACACCTCATTAAGCCCAGAAAGTGGAGTCAAGGCCAGGAAAATCTGGGCCTCTTTTGGATGCCATACACCGTAAGGGTCCTGTGACAATGACCTCTCCAGGCTCCTCATCCTTTATGTTAGCCTACTGCTGATCCTAAGCTTGCTAATGGTACTGGCACGCTTACATCTACCCACACCTTCTTGGAAAGGTAGTCACTATGACCAACATTGTAACGGGGTAGGGCACAAAATCCTCAGTTGAGAGCACAATGAGCAAAGATGTTCTTAAGTATGAGAAATGTCACTGGTGGCATTCCCTACCAATGGCGGCTGCATACACACCTCCACACAGTGATAGATGTTGTACCCCATAATGAGGGCCATGTCTCCACCATTCATTTGGTTCAACCTCAGCACGGGCACCAACATGGTGAATTTGCCACAGTAGCTCAGTAACCAACACAATACATTAAAAAGGATTACCTCCTTACACTTCAATCTCCCCTCACGCCCCTACTGTCCTTGCCCCAACCACTGCAAAGTTTCCCCTGTTGCCTTCGTTTGGCAGTGATTCTCCCGACTGCTCCTACACGTCCCTCTTGCATCCACCTAAATGATCCACAGACCGAAACCTGGACCACATTTGCCCCAGACGTCGAGGTATCTTTGATGAGCAGCTCCTAGACATGGCTGAGCAGAAGCTCTGTGTTTGTAGTTCCTCGGCTGATGACTTCCCTGCCTGCTGGATCTGATCCTACAGAACTAAACATTGGCCGTTCCCTGGACTGTAGTCAGATGCATGCTCTCGCCAGGAGCTTCTGAGTGGGTAACTGACTGTGGCCTCATTCCTGAACTGACAGCTGGCAGCTGGCACGTGCTATTGATACCTTAATGTGCCATAAGGCAGGATGTTCACCCTGCAGCTTAATGGGTTCTTAATGATAAGAATGACAAGCAGCCTGGCTTTGTATCTGCGCTAAACAACACATCAATACAGCAGTACTGAGAGCTTTTTACACTGGCTGAAGCACCAATGTTCTGACAGGCATGGTATGGCAAGGTATGCCAGGTGACTTTCAGGAAGTGAGTACTGAGACTGAAGGAGCAGCTTTGAGACGTTGCCTGCTCTGATCTGGGAACAGGATGACTGTCCTATTCTTCAGGCAGATTTTCAATACTAGCCACTGCTACACCTTACAATGAAGTCTGTGCTTCTTAAGCAGCCTGAAAGTGAGAGGTGCCATGATAGTCATTAGAGATTGGTAAGAATTGGATGCCGATATCTGTTTGAATAGAAGTGGGCGCAACTGATGCCCTGAAATTCTGTTTGGTGCTGAGCAACTTGGAAGCAGTGAGGAGCAATGTCGGTACCTGCTCTGAGTTTCAGCTTGAGCATTCTTGGCATCTAGCTTGTTCAGTGCATTTGAACACAATGTTAAGTGTTGAAGTATAAATTTATTTGTTGTATCGATCAGAAATTATTGGGATGGGGGGGTGGGGGGGAAGAGTGTTCTGAAAACTCCATCGCTTTCTTTTTTCTCGTCACTGTTGATGACAAGGGAGTGGACAATCTTCAGTGCAAATGGGAAGAACTGCCTGCAGGGAAATGATAAACTTTTGGAACAGCACTGAAATTAAACTAATGATCTCCAACGCCATCTCATTGAGGCACTTACTGCTTCCATAGCAGCTATTCTGGGCATGAAGTTGAGCCCAGACAAGATTTGACGCCCTTCAAGTCAAGTTCATGCTTTTGGAGAGATTGACGTCTCAAAGTAACAACAAAGGCACTGAAGGACACCAAAGAAAATTTAATGGACATATTTAACCATTTTTAAATTAAAATGTGTTTTTCCGATTGTTTCATTTTGCTAAAACTTATTTTTGATTTTATTAATTTCAGTTACTGTGGAAAAATATTCCACTGCAATATTTTTCAGGAAGCATTTTGAATAGTTAATGGGAAAATTGTGGTCACATTGTGTAATTTCAGGATGAATGACTCTTAACAACAAACTAACTGCTAAAATGTGACTCCCTTCATATAGCTAATATAGTCTTCCAGGAGTAATGGATTTTTCGCTTTGTAAGGTAACAGTTATCTTGTACATAATTCAACATATAGACAGACTGATTTATTTTGATGCTGAACAAAGTTTTCAGAATAATTTTAGCCAAATTTGGGAAACTGACAACCAGATCGGGGAAACCAAGCGGAGGCTTGGGGACCGCTTTGCAGAACACCTCCGCTCGGTTCGTAACAAACAACTGCACCTCCCAGTCGCGA
This sequence comes from Stegostoma tigrinum, assembly GCF_030684315.1. Lineage (NCBI taxonomy): Eukaryota > Metazoa > Chordata > Chondrichthyes > Orectolobiformes > Stegostomatidae > Stegostoma > Stegostoma tigrinum. The sequence goes on from NC_081358.1 coordinate 82,831,277, forward strand.
ACCATTTCCACTCCCCCTCCCATTCTTCAGACGACATGTCCGTCATGGGCCTCCTGCAGTGCCACGAGGATGCCACCCGAAGGTTGCAGGAACAGCAACTCATATTCCGCTTGGGAACCCTGCAGCCCAATGGTATTAATGTGGACATCACAAGCTTCAAAATCTCCCCTTCCCCCACCGCATCCCAAAACCAGCCCAGTTCATCCCCTCCCCCCACTGCATCACACAACCAGCCCAGCTCATCCCCTCCCCCCACTGCATCCCAAAACCAGCCTAGCCTCCCTAACCTGTTCTTCCTCTCACCCATCCCTTCCTCCCACCCCAAGCCGCACCTCCATCTCCTACCGACTAACCTCATCCCGCCTCCTTGACCTGTCCGTCTTCCCTGGACTGACCTATCCCCTCCCTACCTCCCCACCTATACTCTCGTCTCCACCTATCTTCTTTTCTCTCCATCTTTAGTCTGCCTCCCCCTCTCTCCCTATTTATTCCAGAACCCTCTCACCATTCCCCTCTCTCATAAAGGGTCGAGGTCCGAAACGTCAGCTTTTGTGCTCCTGAGATGCTGCTTGTCCTGCTGTGTTCATCCAGCTTCACACTTTATTAACCAGATTGCTGACGTGTTTTGTACTCTAACTGAATGTACTTTGTATCAAAGTGTGAGAAGTAAAATCAAGAGATGTACAATATATGAGGGCATATTTGGTCTCTTCAGTTCCTAACAGGTCAAGCTTAGATTAAACTATGTCCATTAACTTGAACAATTTTGTTTATGATCACTGAGGTCCAGCAATAAAATAGCAATTATAAAAATTGCAAATCTGACAAAAGATGTAAACAAGATGAATAATAAAACAGAATTTATTTGAGAAGTTTGATAACTGGTAGTGAGAATCGATAAAAATTATTGCACCAGAGCAACACTTCTATCTATAGCTTGTGGCTATTTTACACCATTTAATTAGCTAGTTAATTGTATAATATTGGCTTAGTTTAAGTGAAGAATTTTCATTAATTGTACTCATTTTCTTTATTTAGTTATTAAGCATTATTCAACCTCAATTTTAATACTATCTTATACAGACAAGGATTATAAGCATGGCATGATGTACTAATGTTAGCTTGATGTTGGAAAAACAAAAATATGACATGTACTTTCATAAAGTAGATGCATTGTTTAATTATTAGTTGTACAGTTACTAAAATTGTGCATATACATGGCATTGCAAGATATCAAGATAAAGGCCTGATGTCGAGACAAGAGTGTTACCATCCATCAGCTCCGACAAGCAACAGGAGATTGCAGGCTGGAGACTTGACCAAAAGTTTAAGTTTAAAGTAAATCTACACTGCAGCACAATGGTGTCACAGTTGTAATTCTTCACATGACGCCATTCCTTCAATTTATTGCTTTTTGCTGTTCACAAAATGGCTGCAATTTAACTCTTTCAGTAGCACTCATTCTACTTAAAAGCAATATATTTTATGCGAAATACATGTACCATGGCGTGTATAAATGATTTTATTTTAAATAGTGATAATTTTGTTTAAAAGAGATATGCAATAAGCAATGAACATTTTAACAGACTTTGTTAAGAAATTTTTTGAAGATCTCTCATGTGAACATCTTTATTAGGACAGGAAAGGATTTTCACAATCAACATACCTTCTCTGCAGCTGCTATGAAATCTACTGCCTAGTTTCAGCACTTAAGAGCTTGAGAATCTATTGTTTCCTTTATCATTCCACTTCAACCTATTTTATAATAGCTGGTTAGCTGTAATTTGTGAGAAAGTAAATTAGAAATCTAGTATCAAATGTATAGTACATTTATTTATGTCAGCTTCACTGCTGAGCTTTCGGTGAAGTGAAAAAACAAAGTTGCTGGCAGCATCTGAGAAGGAGAAAACAGAGTTAACATTTTGGGTCTGGTGACCCTTCCTCAGAACTGACGGTGGCAGGGAAAACGACAGTTTACAGGCAGAAAGTGGGAGGGTGGGGCGGTGTGGTGGTGTGGGTGGTATAGAGAGTGAATGACGGGGTAGGGAGTGAATGACAGGGTAGAGCCCAAAGGAGAGAAAGACAGTTGGACCGACAAAGGAGTTGATAATGATCAGGCTGGGAGGGTGAATAGTTGTTAATGGGGACTGTTAGTGAGTAACAACAAGGGGTGTGTAATTGCAGGCTATGTGGTAACAAGGCCTGGTGTGTGGGATGGGGGCTGAGACATGGGAGAATTTAGGCCCTAAAATTATTGAACTCAACATTGAGTCCAGAGGGCTGTAGGGTCGCCAAGTGGAAAATGAGGTGTTGCTCCTCCAGCCTGCGTTGAGCTTCGCTGGAAGACTGCAACAAGTCGGAGACAGAGATGTTGGCCAAGGAGCAGGGCGGTGTGTTAAAGTGGCAAGCAACAGGTAGTTCAGGGTCTTTTTTGCAAGCAGAACATAGATGTTCTGCGAAGCAGTTACCAAGTTTATGCTGTGCTTCCCCAATGTAGAGGAGAGCACATTGTGAGCAAAAAATGCAGTAGACTAGATTCTGAGAAGTCCAAGTGAGGTGTTGCTTCACCTGGAAGGTATGTTTGGGCCCTTGGATACTGGGGATGGAGGAGGTCAATGAGCAGGTGTTGCACCTTCGCCGGTTACAGGGGAAGGTGCGGTAGGGCTGTGGGGGGGTGTTGGGGATGAAGGAAGTGTGGACCAAGGCATCCCGTAGGGAACGGTCCCTGTGGAAGGCGGACAAGGGAGGGGAGGGGAATATGTGTCCGGTGGTGGCATCTCACCGGAGGTGGTGGGAATGGCGTCTGATGATCTTCTGGATGTGGATGCTGGTGGGATGGTAGGTGAGGATAAGGCGAACCCTATTGCTGTTGTGGCAGGGAAGAGAAGGGGTGAGGGGAGATGAGTCGGACCTGGTTGAGGGTCCTGTGGACAATGGAACTGAGGAATCCTCGGCTGAGGAAGAAGGTGGATATTTCGGAAACTCCCTTCTCGAAGTTGGCCTCATCTGAGCCTATGCGACAGAGATGAAGGAACTGAGAGAATGGGATGCTGTCTTTACGGTAAGTGGGTGTGAGGATGTATAGTCCAGGTAGCTGTGGGAGTTGGTGCGTATCAAGATAACAAAGTGTGAAGCTGGATGAACACAGCAGGCCAAGCAGCATCTCAGGAGCATAAAAGCTGACGTTTCAGGCGTAGACACTTCATCAGAGAGCTTCATCCAGCTTCACACTTTGTTATCTTGGATTCTCCAGCATCTGCTGTTCCCATTATCTCTGATCGTGTATCTAGTCTACTGCATCCACTGCTCACAATGAACAAGGCACCCCTTCCCACCTGCTAGATCTGACAGCTACCACTCCCCGACCCAATCCAACAGCCCTCCTTCACCCGACCCTCCACCCTCAGGCCCTTGTATCTTGCTGCCTCATTAAGTGCACTCTTAAGTGTAGGGATCTCAAAGGCATGCTTGTTCTAATCCGATACAAGATTACGCTATTGACTGGTCTAACTTGAAGTTATTGTTATCTTGAATAAGTAGTCTATTGCATATTAGGACTAGTTACAGGTTACATTGATATGGTTGACATTGCTGTGGAGACTATGAGGAGGAGATGGATGTTAGGTCTTACTCTTCTGAGATCCGAAGATGCTGTGCTGACATTTCATACAACATCATTATAGAGGTGGTGCTTATGGTCGTCCTGAGAATTAACTATGATTCTATGACTCTAACTCTTTTAGACTCATATACAACATCTGGTGAGTCTTATTCTTTTCATAGCCGCCATCCTACACTTTAAGGGCACTTAACAACATGTTAGGCTTTTTAGAACATAGAACATAGAAAAGCACAGCACAGTACAGGCCCTTCGGCCCATGATGTTGTGCCGTGGAATAATCCTTGATAATTCTTGATAACTGTTACCAATATTTTTTAATGCCTTCTCTTTGTTTTCCTAAGTTCATTTTTAGTTTCGTTCTTCAATTCCTATACTCCTCCAGGTGTTCTGCAAATTGAATTCCAATAATCTGACATAAGCTTTCCTTTCTTGATTCATCTCATTCTGTCTGCTTAAGGACAATCTGGCTTGCAGAATCTGACACTTCCTGATAATGGAGACAACAATGGTTTTGAACGTTTCCTATTTCATCTTTAATTGTCTCCCTCTTTACTGAGACTAATTCAAGGAACTACTTGTAGCCTTGCACATTGGCAAACTATTGCTCTTGTCAATTTTTAACTATTACTATAACTACTCCACATCTAATTGACTTATTATTACTTCTACCAAATGTTTTCCACTGATACCCTTTCCAATCGTAAAGAATTTACTTCACAAAAATCCAGAAGCCTTTTGATCTCAACCCAAACTGCACACAGTCATTGCTGGCTGAGAAAGAAACAAGTTTAATTTAGCCCTCTTTCCACCATTCTGATTGTGGCAAGATGTGATGGTGAAGTTGTTAACTAGTTCGAGTAACCAGATTGCAAACATAATTTTCTGAAACAATCGTATTTATTTTCGAATGCTACAATACTAACAGCTATGAGATGACTGCTAGGCTCTAATCTCACATTCCAGAGGATTTAAACCTTCATGATCTGAATATTTATCATCGCTGGGGTTGCTCTGGAGCTTATATTCTGTGAACTGATGGGCAGCGCCATCTTTATTATAGGCTGCTGCCACTCGTGGCTTTGTACTGACGTATGCCTGCACTCATCTATGTATGTGTATGTGGTGTTCCAAACAGTTGTAATGTTACCTGTACTCACTCAGCCATTACCAAGATGGGCTCACATCAGAGATAACAAAGTGTGGAGCTGGATGAACACAGCAGACCAAGCAGCATCTTAGGAGCACAAAAGCTGACGTTTCAGGCCTTGACCTTTTCTGAGAAGGGTCGAGGCCCGAAACATCAGCTTTTGTGCTCCTCTGATGCTGCTTGGCCTGCTGTGTTCATCCAGCTCCACACTTTGTTATCTCGGGTTCTCCAGCATCTGCAGTTCCCATTACCTCTGGGCTCACATCAGATATTATTTTTAAATTCATTGACTGGAAACAAACATAGGACTTTTTTTTAAAACAAAGTACACTAACTCAATCTCACTGTTTTTTGGCTAAGTGCCAGCTGCATAGAGTTTTTTGGAACCACTGCCCTCACTGCAGAAGCACAGACCCCTGATTGAGATCACTCCGAACGGATGCCTGACCATGACCAATCCATTGGGCTGGTGGCAGAGCCTGCCCTTGAATTACTGTGCCAGGCCCGCTGACTGATAATTGGCATTCAATGGGGACAACTCTTCAGAGACTTTGAGACGTGACTGCCTGCTTGCTTCTGATGGAGTACGTTTGCCATGTAAGCTTCTGGCACATGGTGCAGCTGTGAGATTAATGTTCCACATTAGATGCACACCCCCATACTTGAGGACTGCCGACCAACAAGGTAAACTACCTGGTGTGTGGTTTGTGTTAATAGACACAGCTAAACAAGGCCAGAATACAGCAACAATCCAGTTAAGTTGTAAGTCAGCAAGCAGTAAGAAAACACCCCGTTATAATTATACACCCTGTTTTGTGCTATCTTTCAATATTACTATTTCTACCAAAGCACCCTCACGTTTCTCTGCATTGAACCTTATCTGCCATCTATCAGCCCTCTCCACCAACTTGTCAATGGTTTTCACAGTTCCACTCTGTCCTCCTCACCGTTAACAATTCTTCTGAGTTAAACATTGTTTAAAAATTTTGAAATTGTCCCTTGCTCATCAAGGCCAGATCATTATTATATATCAGGAAAAATAAATATCTCAATACTAATGCCGGGCAATCTCCACTGTAAACCTTCATTCAGCCTGAAACATATCCATTGACCATTTCTTTCTGATTCCTATCCTGCAGACAATTTTGTAACTATGTTACTACTGTCCCTATTATATCAAGATGTATAACTTCTCCCACAGGTCTGTTGTGTAGTACTGTACTAAATACCTTCTGGAAATACATGTATAAATATATCAATATTGTTACCCTCATCGAGCCTTTCTGTTAGTTCCTCAAAAAATTTAACTAAGCATAATTTCTCCTTTGAGAAATTCATGCCAACTCATCCAAGCCACTTTTTCCATGTGATAACAAAGTATATCCTGAATAATTGTTTCTAGAAGCTTCTGCATCACTGAAGTTGAACTGAACAGCCAGTAATAATTGGAATTACCTGTACGACTTTTTTGGAATAAAGCAATTCTACAAACTTCTGGCAATCCCCCAATATCCAGGGAAGACTGAATGATTATGGCTGGAAACCCTGCAATTTCTATACGCACTCCCTTCAAAATGCATTTCATCTGGTCTTAGTGTCTTTTCAAATGTATGTTCCAACAGTCTATCCAACATTTTAATGATGTTTCCTCCTCTGATACATGGCCGGGAGCATCCTCCATTTTTGTAAAGACAGACGCAAACTATTTATTTAATGTCTCAGCCATCCCCTTTTCCTCCATTTCTAAATCCCATTTGTGTCCCTAATTGGCTCTACTCCCTCTTTTATCAGTCTTTTACTATTTATATGCCTATAGAAGACTTTGAGATTCCCCTTTATGTTAGTTGCCAGTCTATTTTCGTAATTTCTCTTTGCCTCGCTTATTTGCATTCTCACTTCCCCTCTAAACTTTGAGTATTCTTTTTGGCTCACAATTGTATATTCTGACTTACACCCATCTCAAGCACATAATTTCCTTCTATTGTTAATGTCTACCGCTTTTGTCAACTGGGGTGCTCTGGATTTGTTTGGCCTACCTTTCCCAATTCAGAAAGCACATCTTGACAATACCCAAGCTATCTGCTCTTCAAAAGTAGCCCATTGTTCAGTCGCTGCTATTCCAACCAACTTCTTGCTCTAGTCAATCCTGCCCTGTTCTGTTCTTGCTCCCTTGAAGTCAGCTCTCCGCCAATTGACTTTCACACTCTGGATTGTTCCATTCGTCGCCACTTATGATACAATGATCACTGGGTCCTAACTGTTTACCCCTTGATCCACTTATCCAACTTGATTTCCAAGGATCTGGTGCAATGGTGCATTCTTTCTTGTTGGCCTGGATGCAAACTGCAGCAGGAAACTCCTGGCCACAAATTAAGAGATCTTGTCTCATACTGTCCCTTCCATGACTCACTATCCCATTCTGCATTTGGGTAATTGAAGTCTCCCATTACATGTACTATACAATGTTGGCATCTTTCTGTAATTTCACTGCTGATTTATTCTTCTACATCATTTCCAATAATTGCTGACCTATAAAATACACCAAATGACATAAGTGCACACTTTTCATTACTTAGCTCTAGCCAACATGACCCTGTCCTTAAACACTCTGAGACATCTTCCTCCAGCACTGCAATGCCCTCCTTAAACTATTCTGGTATACACCAACCCCTAACCCTTCCTTCCTTTTCTATCTTTCCTGATAAGCTTACTCTAAGGAATACTTAACACTTGCCCTTCCTTGAGCCAGGTTTGTCTTATCAACAAAACATCATATTTTAACATGACAAGCTATGTATGTAACACCACAACCTTATTAATTATATTCCAACTATTCACAAACATACGCATTTTCTTTGTTTTGCACTTCATTTCTTTCTCTCATATTCCGACTTTTAACTGTTAACTTGCTATTCTCCTGTTGTTAACCCTGGTATTTTGTGAACCATGGTATTGTCCTCTAATCTTGGCTCCCACACCCCTGACAAGATCACTTAAAATCCTCTGAACAGCACTAACAAAACTGGAATACTGATTGATTGATAGGTAAAATACAATCAGGGGCCTACTGTAATACTTGCCTGGTGCTCAGTGTCAATACATTCTTAATCTGCAGAGTGACCACCTTCAGAATCATAGCTCTGAGCCTTGCAGATACACATCAGTGATGCTGGTTACCGCTCAAGGCCACAACATTATTATATATCAGGAAAAATAGATATCTCAATACTAACACCTGGTGATCTCCACTGTATAGGACTTTTTTTTGAACAAAATGCACTAACTCAATCTCACTGTTTTTTGGCTAAGTACCAGCTGCATTAAGTTTTTTGGAACCTCTCCCCTCACTGCAGAAGCACAGACCCCTGATTGAGATCACTCCGAACGGACGCCTGACCATGACCAATCCATTGGGCTGGTGGCAGAGCCTGCCCTTGAATTACTGTGTCAGGCCCGCTGACTGATAATTGGCATTCAATGGGAACAACTCTTCAGAGACTTTGAGACGTGACTGCCTGCTTGCTTCTGATGGAATACGTTTGCCATGTAAGCTTCTGGCACATGGTGCAGCTGTGAGATTAATGTTCCACACGGCCATACAGCAAGATGTACAACCCTCATACCTGAGGACTGCTGACCAACAAGGTAAACTACCTGGTGTGTGATTGTTTTAATAGACACAGCTAAACGAGGCTGGAATACCCTATCGCCAGAAAACCAGAGTTTGTACTTCTCCAGCTGATGTAATTGACAGGAACATGAGAAATGTACTGAAGTTTCCACATGATACATAATGTTTGTTTCATGGGTTGCAGGTGCTCTGTTATGCTTCCATTTCATTGATGGCGAGCTAAACTTACTGGAAATTTTAAGTTAGTTTTACCTTATTGTGGCACAAAATGAAACACTCATCAGTTCCTCATCAATCAGCTTGCAATTCCTAACTAATGGGCTCTCCAATTGAAAATAGCTTTTGCTACAGAAATCAATTACTTAGAATGAACTGGCCCAACCTTCCTCACCTTCAGAGTGACCCCTTCTAACTCACTGTACATCTCTGTTGACATTACATCAAAATTTGAAGACTGTTTTTTGTGCTAGTCTTCTCTCCCCTCATCACTCAGTGAGGAGAGGATTTGAAGCAACAGCCAGAAAAATGAAAATAAAGGAAATCAGCCATCTAGGCAAAATAGATTCAGCAGGATGCACATTATAAAATTTCATCCTTTTTGTTAGCCCCTATATTAACTGGAAGATTTTCTCTCAGTGGCACTTTTACTGGAGGATAGCAATGCATTATGTTAGCAGTAGGTTATGACCACAGTAAACAATGTGCCATTGTTTACGGGGGTACATAAACCAATGCAACAAAAGTGAACACACTCTAAAGAAGAGATAGCCCAAAACTGGTGTCATATAATACTGCCTATCAGTCTATCGATGATCTGTATATCTTGTGACGCCCAAACACAAACCACCCTGTGCTCCCTCTCAACCAACCCGATGATGCTAACCCTCTTCAGAGAGGATTGAAGTCCCACCTCTTACAAGATACAGTCAAAGCTCAAAAGGAAGGCTAATACCCAGTTTACCTCATATCAAATTTACTCAATGTGCAATATACCCAATATACACAATACCAAAACTAATTCTTAGCCATACTCCTTTTGAAATTATACTTGGATTACACTGTCCTGCCTTTATTTTTAGAAATATAGAACATAGAACATAGAACAATACAGTGCAGAACAGGTCCTTCGGCCTTCGATGTTGCGCCGACCTGTGAACTAATCTAAGGCCCTCCCCCTACACTATCCCATCATTATCCATATGCTTATCCAAGGACTGTTTAAATGCCCCTAATGTGGCTGAGTTAACTACATTGGCAGGCAGGGCGTTCCACACCCTTGCCACTCTCTGAGTAAAGTACCTGCCTCCGACATCTGTCTTAAACCTATCACCCCTCAATTTGTAGCTACAATAAAACAGCTATCACTCCTCACACCCCTTAACTTCTAAATGTAAAGTGACTGTGAAGTGGGGCGGCACTTAGCACTGCTGCCTCACAACGCCAGGGGCCTGGGTTTGATTCCACTTATGAATGAGTATCTATGCGGAGTTTGCACATTTCATCTGGGATCTATGTGAATGTGTATGTGAATTTTATCCAGTTTCATCCCATAGTCCAAAGCTGTGTAGTCTAGGACATGGGAATTTCAGGGTTACAGGGATAGGGGAGGGGATGAGTTAAAATGGGATGCTGTTTGGAGAGGCAGTGTAGACTCAGTGGGCCAAATGGCCTGCTTCAGCACTGTAGGGGTTCTATGATTTTAACATTTATTTTCAGAGGGAAAAAGTCTGGAAACAACAATGCAGTTTAGCAGTCACCAGAACATTTGGAGAAGGAGAATGAAGCCCTGAGAAGCTCCTGAAAACAGAAGTCCATGGAAGAAATGTTTAAGAAACTAATATTAATCAATAAGTAAGTTGTATTAACAGTTTGCGAAGGGACATTGACTAAGGACGGTAAAATCAAGAGAATGCAGACACTCCCATGCCACTGAACAAAGAATATTAAAGTGGAAACCAGGTGACCCCTCATGGAGATTTGAGTATCTGTTAAATTTTTGTTTAGGGAACAAAGCATTGAATTATGTAAGGTATGCTTTGTCAGGTTAGCACACAAAACAGTAGTTTTCACTGTCTCTCAGTACACATGGCCATAATAAGTCAAATCAAACCAAAAAAGTCTGCTTTTATAATAAGATTGTTGCAATTATTCGTTGTATAATGTATAAATTGTTAGTGTTTATTTCCTTATACATGTAACGGACTTTGATGATCTTTTGCTTAAAGATTGCAATAGCAGCCTTTTGTGAACAGGCTCAGCGACTGGCCATCGCAGTAGCCAGAATGCAAAAATAAACCCTTTGCTTTATCAAGCCACATTTCATCTGGGATCTAACTTGTCCCATACCAACATCAGCTGGGATCATAGCAATAATGCATTCTCCTTGCCATAACAACAACATTACATTTGCTGTACCTGCATATTGTTCTTTTGTGATTCAGGCACCAGGGTACTCAGATTTTCTTTTATATTTGATGGGATGTGGGGATGGTTGGCTGGGCCAGTCTTTATTGCCTATCCCTATTATCCTTGACAAAGTGCAGTGAGATGCTCTTTTGACCCACTGAAGTTCATTTTATGTAGTGAGACCCAGAAGCCTGACTGGAAATACATGCCAGGAATTTAACCTAGAGGCACTAAAAGGATGGCAATTTCAATTAAGAAGAGGTATCCATAAGGGAAGGGACCTTTGTTTAAATTGACGATGTTGCAAAACCGAGAGAGGTGTAGAATTGAGAAGAAAAGGCAGTTCATCCATCCTCACCTAGGAGCTTGACCATTTGGGCCAACCCTAACTCTACCTCATCTGAAATCATAATGAATTAGTGACTCTTGGCAATGAACCAATTATTACAATTTAAATGGAAAGAAATTACAGAGGTCTGAGGAGAAAAGAGATCTAATTAGAAATTAGGAATCTTGCATCTAACTTGTCCCATACCAACATCAGCTGGGATCATGGCAATATTGCATTCTCCTTACTTACTGCCTGACTACCCAAAAGCTTATCCATCATCTGCAAGGTATAAGTCAGGAGTGTGATGGAATGCTCCCCACTTGCCTGCATGAATGCGTCCCAATAATACTCAAGAAACCTGACACTATCAAGGGCAAAGCAGCCTGCTTGATTGGTACTATATCCAGAAATATCTACTTCCCCCATCACCAATGTGTATTATCTACAAGATGCACTGCATCATGACAGTATCTTTCAAACCCACAATTACTATCATCTAGAAGGACAAAGATATCAAACACATAGGAATGCCACCACCTGCTAGTTTCCCATCAAGCCACTCATTATTCTCACAGGAAAATATAGTGCTGTTCCTTCAGTATCACTGAATCAAAAGCCTGGAACTCCATCCCAATGGCATTGTGGTCGACCTACAGCACATGAGCTGTGATGATTCAAGAAGGCAGCTCAACCTTCTGAAGGGAAGCTAGGGTAAGCCAAAGAATGCTGGCCCAGCCGGTGATGCCCACATCCCATGAGTGAATAAAAAAAGTTGAAGTATCTCATTCTTATGAGATCTTGCTTTTACTTCTATCTTCAGCTTTTTTCTGCTAACTCGTTCTGTTGCTTTTAGTCAAAGATGTTAAGTAATTCAATGTCATATCTTCCTCTTTCAGAAAATCTTAGTAGCAGTCAAAGCCACCATAAAATTCCCACATGATTACCTTCACAAAGTGCAGCTGTTTCATGCCCAGAACAATACCATTGCCTTTACTTTAACAAGAAAGATACAAATTCCTCTCAAATCCAGTGAATTCAAAATTCAACCAATTTTTTTATGGTTCCAACTGGCGTATTTATCCTAGGTTGCTCCAGGAAGCAAGAAAGGAGGTTGCTAAGCCGCTGGCGAAGATCTTTGCTTCCTCACTCTCTACGGGAGTGGTACCGGAAGATTGGAGGGAGGCAAATGTTGTTCCTCTTTTCAAGAAAGGGAATAGGGAAATCCCTGGAAATTATAGACCAGTCAGTCTCACGTCTGTGGAAGCAAGGTGTTGGAAAGAATTCTGAGGGGTAGGATTTATGACTATTTGGAAAAGCATAGCGTGATTAAAGGGAGTCAGCATGGCTCACAAATCTTATTGAGTTCTTTGTGGAGGTCACGAGACAGGTTGATGAGGGTCGAGCAGTGGATGTGGTGTACATGGATTTCAGCAAGGCATTTGATAAGTTTCCCCATGGCAGGCTCATTCATAATGTCAGGAGGTATGGGATACAGGGAGATTTGGCTGTCTGGATTCAGAATTGGTTGGCTGACAGGAGGCAGAGAGTGGTTGTAGATGGTAAGTATTCTGCCTGGAGGTCAGTGCTGAGTGGTGTCCCGCAGGGCTCTGTTCTTGGGCCTCTGCTCTTTGTAGTTTTTATAAATGGCTTGGATGAGGAGGTTGAGAGGTGGTTTAGTATGTTTGCTGATGACACAAAGGTTGGAGGTGCCATTGATAATATCGAGGGCTATTGCAGGCTTCAGCGAGACATTGACAGAATGCAGAGCTGGGCTGAGAAATGGCAGATGGAGTTCAACCTGGATAAATGCAAAGTGATGCATTTTGGAAGGTCGAACTTAAATGCTGAATATAGGATTAAAGGCAGGATTCTCGGCAGTGTGGAGGAACAGCTGGATCTTGATGTTCAAGTGCATAGCTCCCTCAAAGTTGCCACCCAAGTGGATAAAGTTGTTAAGAAAACATACGGTGTTTTGGCTTTCATTAACAGGGGTATCGAGTTTTAAGAGCCGCAAGGTTATGCTGCAGCTCTACAAAACCCTGGTGAGGCCACGCTTGGAATATTGTGTCCAGTTCTGGTCGCCCTATTATAGGAAAGATGTGGAGGCTTTGGAGAGGGTGCAAAGGAGGTTTACCAGAATGCTGCCTGGACTGGAGGGCTTGTCTTACGAGGAGAGGTTGACTGAGCTCGGACTTTTCTCTCTGGAGAGAAAGAGGAAGAGAGGTGACCTGATCGAGGTGTATAAGGCAATGAGAGGTATGGATAGAGTTGATAGCCAGAGACTTTTCCCCAGGGCAGGATTGACTGCCGCGAGGGGTCAGAGTTTTAAGGTGTTAGGAGGAAGGTATAGAGGAGACGTCAGAGGGAGGTTCTTCACGCAGAGAGGTGTGAGCACATGGAATACTTTGCCAGTGGTAGTCGTGGAAGCAGAGTCATTAGTGACATTTAAGTGACTGCTGGATATGCACATGGACAGCAGTGAATTGAGGGGAATGTAGGTTAGGTTATTTTATTTTTGGATTAGGATTATTCCACGGCACAACATCGTGGGCCGAAGGGCCTGTGCTGTGCTGTACTTTTCTAAGTTCTATGTTCTATGTTCTATGGTGTTATTACTATTTATCTATCTTATGAATCTCATTAATGGCCCAGCCTCTATAGTTGTCGGCAGTAAAGAATTTCACAGAATTACTATCCTATTAACTAAATATTATTCGCACCAATGAAAATCTCTTTCTCTAGCACCTTGATAGATTTAATTTAACAGAAACTTCACCTCCCTGTCTGGAAAATTTAATAGTCTCTTCCTGGAGTTTTCATAACCAGATCTTAAATATATTAAGCTCCAAATAATCTTTTCAGGGTTTTCTCAAAACACTCCTGGACTGGAACTACTACTAGATTTCTTTCACTGAGGTCATCAAATTTACATATTCTCCACTTCTCAGGAACATTGCTTTGAACATCCACCTTCATTCAAGTCTTTTTGCAGAACTGTCCCAAAGTGAAACCAAAAGAAAACACTTCTTTTCAATCTATTGGTGTTTTCCTTCAGCTTAACATAAAAACAAAGTCCAGTCAAAACTTGGATGCACAATTGTTTACTTTGCTTGCTCCTAATATAGACAAAAACCCATCAGCCGTCAAAGTTACTTCTATATCAAAGTGCTCTAAATGAAGTAACCATGGCTATATAAATACTTACAAGTTTATTATGTAACCTCTTAGAAACTCAGTAAAACCTAAATGTTACTAAGTTTAAATTCAAAAATCCAAACTTAAATACAAATGTTGTAAAACATGTATAAATGACATGCCATACATCATTATGTATGATCTAGAATGTCAATGCAATGTCAAAGGGCTGAATAGCCGACTTCTGCTTCTATGTTGCATACAAACATAGAAAATAGGAGCAGAGTAGGCCTCTTATAACTTGAAACTGCTCAACCTTTTAATATTATCATGGCTGACCATTGAACACAATACCTTATTTCTGCTTTCCCTTCATACCTTTTGATCCCTTTATTCTTAATAACTGTTTCAATGTCTGCAGAATACTTCACCCGAGACTGCAATTTTCTGGTACTCCTAGCAGTTGGACACCAAATTTACCAAGGGTGCTTAACCGTGGTGAGGGAGTGGGACAAGGTGAGAGTGAACATTTGTCACAAGCTTCCTCTATGACTCACACAATCTGCAAATTGCAGTCAAAGATCCTTAATCAGTTTAGAACTATTCAGTTCTGTAAAATATTTCAGTTAATATGCAGAGTTGGGAAATATTTGTTGTTTTTAGAAAGAGTGCCCATGAGTATTCTGATGATCAAGTAAACACACTGAAAATAAATATTCTTATTCACTGAACAGAGAACAATGAAAATAAGTAGCTGAATTATACAATGGAAGTCTATTTAAGGAGAATGCAATCTAAATTTTCAACCTTCGAAGCTATATTACTGTTATTTGATTAAAATGTTTCATAGCTACTGGAAGCAACAGGCATAGTCAAACATTGAAAAATATCTGATGCCATTTTGTTATTATAAAGGTCAGAAACATGATCTTCGAAATTATAGATCTATTGGTTTGACATTTACGGTTGGAAAACTTGTAGATTATTTTGAACGGAACAGAATTTGTACATTAGTTAGATTTAAACAAATAATTAAAGCCCCATTTAGTATTACTTAAGGCAAGTTTCACCAGGTAATTTATTAACATGTTTAAGAATCTTACATAACTAGTGGATGAGGGTGGTGTGAGGGATATTAAACCAGATCTTCTAACCTCCAGATAGTTAGAGATTGGGCGCTGAAAGATAATTCTTGAGAAGCACTCAGATGTCTAGACATACTGACAGTTACAGGGAAATAATTTGCCAATTTCCACATTTTATGATTTGAAATGTGTCATTTTTTATGAAGTTTTACATACTATTCTTGCTAGTGAGTATTTCGGTGCAGTTGGTTTCATTACATTTCCTGTGGCTGGAGTAATGTTGTCCCTTGGCTTGGGAAGTTCAAATAGAGAATTGCAGCAGGGAGTTGTTCTAGTCTCAGGCTTCTAATATTTGTTTCCAGCGTGGGGTTGGACTCTGGACCCTACTTTTCCTTGGGGTACTCTCTGAGGGACATTCTCCATGGCAACTACAAGCTTTATCAATGGGATATGTGCCATCAGGAAAATACAATGGGATAATTTGGAGGCAATATGTTTTTCAGCAAGTGTCTTGTTGGGCTTAAAAATATCTTCAGATCAGACCATTAAGGATTAATCAATAAGGGTTAAGTGAATATGACAATCAGCAAATTGAAGCAAAGCGTAAAAATACATGAAAGTAGGTGTGGTGTTAAAAAAAAGCTTGTTTTGCCTGGAAGGTAATTGTATAACCTTGGCTGACCGTGGGAACCATTTTCTTGTGTGTTTACACAGAGCAATCTGGAGATGTTTTTAACTTATTTTCTGCACAATGGAATAGCTAGAAAAGTTCTGAAAAGACTATGAAATGTTGATTCAGCACATAACCAGAATAGTACTAATATCAGGAATTTTGTCCCACTTGAGGGACTTTCTGCATTGGATTGGGGTTCATGAGACTGGGGCTTTCTTCACCAGATGAGAGGCATTGACCTTCATCATTGGGCTGGGTTCGAGGACTCGTGCAGTCGAAACTGAGATAAAGCTACAAGTTCCATAAGTCACCCAGGAGTCCCTAATAGGCAAAAGGCAGTGAGACTCTTTTATTGATTATGTTTAAAGTAGTCTAAGCTAATAGGTTCACTTATTAGCTTTCATATATTTAAATTAAGTTAAGTTAATAAATTTGCTTTATATGAAAGTGCATTTGTCTTAATGGAATCATTTTGATCAGATCTAAAGAACCCACTAGGTACTTTCAGCCTAACAATAGAGGATTTCTACCCAATGAGCGTAGATCACCAAAGTGACCGAAGGAATTAAAGAAACAATTCTCTGTAAGCTCAAGGTAATTTAGATGATGCCACGAGAAGGCTCAATAGCATTCTGGTGTCTATGAATAATACCATAGTGAACAGAGTGATGAAATAATGATGAAGTTGCATGTTGGATTGGTTATTCCACAGTTTGAGGGGTGTATACTATATGAGTGCCCCATCATTGAAAGGATATTAAAATCAAAGAGAGATTATTTTACAGGATGATGCCAGAGATGGCATACTTTAGTTGTCCCATGAAGTTTGAAATTCAGTGACAACTTTTGTAAAGCAGAGGGTGTTAAGAGGATATTTAGCAAAAAGTTCTGAAATTGTGAGAACCTAGAAACTCCAGGTGTATCAGGAACTTGAATTACTCATTCAGTATTTTAGGGTAAAAATTATCCTTAAGACATTGCTTAGCACAACATACAACATAATGAAAGGATTCAAAAATAATGTAGATGCATTCCTGTAAAGCTGAGATAACAAAGTGTAGTGATGGATGAACACAGCAGGCCAAGCAGCATCTAAGGAGCAGAAAAACTGACGTTTCGGGCCTAGACCCTGATGAAGTGTCTAGGCCCGAAAAGTCAGCTTTTGTGCTCCTAAGATGATGCTTGGCCTGCTGTGTTCAGCCAGGTCCACACTTTGTTATCTCGGATTCTCCAGCATCTGCAGTTCCCATTGTCTCTTCATTTAAAGCTCGTCAGTTTTATCATTATTATCGCTAAATGAAACCACAAGGAGTGCATTTTTTCAATCTCATGTTGTTGACTTCTAGAACTCAAGGATACAGTAAGTACAGATTGAAGTGCTTTGAAGGGAACTTGATAATCGTGAGTTCTGAGCAGTTCTGTGCTGTGGATCTATGTTCACCAGAAACTGCAAATAACTGCCTAAACTAATTTCACTTACAGGTACATAGGAGAGAAGACTTGAGTGAATATATTCACAGAGCTTCACTGCTGTTGTGAAGTTCCATGATGGAAGGAGATGCAGTTCTGAGAATTGACTCCTGTCTCCAATGATCTTCAATTTAATTAGATTCCCTACAGTGTGCAAACAGAGTCTTTGGCCTAACAAGTCCACACTGCCCCTTGAAGCATCCTACCCAGAACCATCCCCCCTATAAAGCACACACCGCTGAACACTACGGTCAATTTAGCATGGCCAATCCACCTAGCCTGCACATCTTTGGACTGTGGGAGGAAACCGGAGCACCCGGAGGAAACCCATGCGGGGAGAATGCGCAAACTCCACACAGACAGTCGCCCGAGGCTGGAATCAAACCCGGGTCCCTGGCGCTGTGAGGCTGCAGTGCTAACCACTGAGCCACCGTGCTGCCCATCTTGTCTTTTGAACACAGTGTTCTGCAAGGAGCAAAGGATTAGTGAATCTATATTCTTTTCTATCTATTTTTGCCAGCCTCATTAAGGAATAGAGAGAAAATCCTTTTTTAATCATTTTATTAGCCTATACTTGTCTTTATTAGTGATCTGCAAGATAAGAACCTTTGTGGCGAATTAATGACTTAGGAATGTCAGATTGAATGACTTGATTATATGACAAGCTAGAATTTTGATGATTCTGTGGAAGTGGTAATGAAGTTGGATTGAACATAAACATATTTGATCTCAGTGTTAAGCATGTGTGGCTGATGAAGACATAGCCAGTGAATCCCTACAGGCTACAGACCATTCATTTGTAATTCAGTCAGCAGTTCACACTGCAGTGAAACTAAAAGGGCTTGGATTCCCAGTAGGATTTCATTATAAATATAACAATTATCAATTTGAAATAGGCTCCATTAAAAGCCATTTATATTGGGCTGCATTATTCCTATGTTCTTTTTAAAGATATATGAATGCTTCTGCCTATTTCTTGCTGAAGCTTTGGTTAGCGAAATTGAGTTCAGCCATCTCAATAGGCAGGTGATTAGAAATGCATCAATAGTTGTATGTCCTGCATTACTTTGGTCCTGTTCTTGCCCTATTGTAGATGGAAACAGGGTGATCAATCCTAGAGGCATTGTGAAATTTCATCTCTCTTTTCTAAATGCTCAGAGAGTAGTAATAAATCAGAAAGATATTTATTGCAGTCACGTGTTGACCTAAGTTAAATGGAAATTTCTAAGGTGTGATCCAAGAATAATATGACTTATTAGAGATGGGTAATAGCGAGTTTTGAGAAGATTTGTAGCTCAGGTTGAGGTTCTGGATGTGAGTTTGCTCGCTGAGCTGGAAGGTTAGTTTTCAGACGTTTCGTCACCATTCTAGGTAACATCATCAGTGAGCCTCTGACGAAGCGCTGGTGTTATTTCCTGCTTTCTATTTATCTGGTTAGGTTTCCTTGGGTTGGTGATGTCATTTCCTGTTCTTTTTCTTAGGGGGTAGTAGATTGGCTCCAAGTCAATGCGTTTGTTGATGGAGTTCCGGTTGGAATGCCATGCTTCTAGGAATTCTCATGCATGTCTCTGTTTGGCTTGTCCTAGGATGGATGTGTTGTCCCAATCAAAGTGGTGTCCTTCCTCATCTGTATGTAAGGATACTAGTGATAGTGGGTCATGTCGTTTTGTGGCTAGTTGATGTTCATGTATCCTGGTGGTTAGCTTCCTGCCAGTTTGTCCAATGTAGTGTTTGTCACTACTAGAGATGGGTAATGCAATTATATGGCGTAAATTAAGCAAATGGAGGTTAAAATATTTTAATTTTTACAGTAATAGCCCTCTTTACATATCTATAATCTCAAAATTCACATATTCTGATTGAATATACTAGTTTCCATACCAGAATACGAACAGCATATAATTAATAAATCCCTAACTTGAGAAGTCAAAAAACGGCTCAGTTCTATCTAAGAGATTTTCTCTTAGCTTTGTGATACTATGAAGACATCACTACTGCACAATTATTCATTCACATAATGCAGGTCACTTTAGTTTATTTACATCACTCTGTACGTTCAGATTCAGATATTAAAGTTATACATCAGAATTATTCAGTCCTCTTATTCTAAACTCCCTCACAGGTTTTCTTCCATCAATGATTGATATTGTCACAGTAAATAACGTCATTGTGGTTTACTTACAGCAAATAGACTGCAGTAATTCAAGGAGGCATCGCACCATCATCTTTTCTATGGCATCTCGGAATAAACAATAATTGCTTGTTCAGTCAGTGATGCTCACATCACATGAAGACAAGTTCATATTGGGACCAGACTGTTCGCTGATATGAAGCCCATATAATCTAACCTTTAGGAGAGGCATGAATCTGCATTGGAGAAACATGACTTGGACTTGCAAAGAGGAATATGAGTAATCTCTTTTGAGGCAATTGCAGCTATTTAGTGGAGAACTGAGATAATCCTTCTGAGCATTTATCATATCATTTTTGTAACTTAAGAGAATATTTTAAAATTTTATACTGAGATATTAAATCTCATGTGAGGAATTGCATTCAATAATCTGCAAGAACACTGCTATATCCAGAATTTCATTTACCTGAGATAAAGCAGACATGTTCATTCCATTCGAAGACATGCTTTCTCAGCAACAAAAAAAAATGGGATGTATGTTTCAAGGAATTTCTTCATTATAAGCCAGGCTGTTACTAATTCTAAATGTTCTTGAGTTATTAAGGGATTATATTCTACAAATTGTTTTAAATATCGAATTGATATTAAAACTTTGGCTTTGATATCACACAGTACCACTAAATCACCATGTTCTCCACTTATAAATGCAATTTGTTGTTACGTTTTCTTCAGTGCAGTATAAATATTTGGCATTTATTGATGAAATTCCTCTTTCTTCTGTTCTAACAAGATGATCAATACACATTTTGAGCTATTTAATACATTGAATGAGATCATAGATAAATAAATGTATTATTTTGCAATTATATTCACACAAAAGTTAAAGACTCAACTTTACAAATAGTTCTAACTGATGACGTACTTATACTAACAAAAAAAAACAGAGAAAGGTTCTAATTATCCTTCTTTTTGAAAATAGGTTGAGGCTCAAAACAATTTAACGTGGAAACATGCACATGTTAAACTAACACGTTGAAATAAAAATGTATGGATTAACGTAGTTTCATTACTTAACCCCAGAACATTCGTTGGAAAACTGATTTACAAGTACAGATTTGGCATCCAATTTTTCAAATTACGCACAATGTGGGTGAGTCTTGTTGAGGTGTTGGCATCCTGTCAGTTAGCAGAAGGGAGACAGCAAGAAAGTCATGCTGCCTGTTTCAGTAAAGGCTCATTGGACCATCTATTAATCAGGCTCAGCTTCTGAAATCAAGACCCCAGGATAAAGGTACGTTCAGGTATGCTGGCCAATCAGAAGCCTTCTAAAGGAGGGTCCCAACCTGAAACATCAACTTTCCTGTTCTTCTGATGATGCCTGGCTTGCTATGTTCTTCCAGCTCCACACTGCATAATCCCCATGTTCAGCAGTTTGCAAGCCTGTACTTTCCAGCTATCTTCTACATGCAATCGATGCTAGCTTCTTTAGTTAATGTCTCTTCATCAGCCCCTTAGACAAACTACTGAGATGGGTCATTTCATTCTTTACAGAGCTGGATCTTCATTGGCTTTGTTGGAAGCCCTATCTCAAATTAATCAAAGAGCAACAACCTTTAAATTACCGTGGGGTGAGTTAGCCAAGCACTGGTTTCTCCAAAATGCCTGAGCTAGTATCAGAGACCCTTCACCCACTCCCCCTTACTGGAGTCTTTCACAATGATTCTTCCAACTTGGCTCTTCTGTAGCCTTCTGCAGCTCTTCCTTACCAACATGAACACACTGTTTTTGAGCCCAAGTTGGTTTGGAATCTGCTGTGCTAGCAGCTGTTTTGCTGTTATAGCCCTGTTTTCTCAGAAACGGGAACCTGCATGTTGCTTCTTTCACACCTTCTTCCTCAAGTGAGATTTTCTGCCTTTGTCTTCTTGTATCACAGGACATAATGACTTCATTTATTTTCTCTTTTCTACCCTTGTTTATCAAACAGAACTAACTTTGCAGTGAAGTTTATTTATCTTATTTAAATGAACTTGATTCATTTATTGCCTACTGTACCCCTGTGATGTCTGTCATTGTACACCTTAACAGTCCCACATAACTGCCACTTGCTTTGTTTGGAGTTGGGTGTGTGTTCTCCCTTTAAGAGAATGGGTCAGGTGACCCAGAGGCAGGAGCTTGAGGGACAGTCTAAGACTGACTGTGGAGTTGAGAGGGTGTACAATAAAGTACTTTTCCTGTTCAAGTTTACCCCCTACCCCCCACCCCAATCTACTTCATGATTGAATTCTGGTTCGAGTGCACCATAAGCATAATACCACTCATCAGATATCCAACCAAAGGCTAGCATTCCTTGTGCCTGTATCATCTTTAAAATGCCACACAGTGCATCCGGACAAGCGTTGGCAATCTGGCATTACCCCTCACTAGCAACATCAACGCACAGCAGCACATTGCCAAGGCATGTAGCCAGCATGGCTGACACTCTCTCACAAGCACAATCCCATTTTCTCACTATTTAGCCATCAGATCACACACTGTACCTGTCCTCAGATATATTTCATCTAACCACTGTCTGAGGCAACACTGCCCTGTCTCCATTGTCCCCTTTACACTCACCTCTTGTCACTGTCCAGTAGGGGAACATCACATACGTTCAAACAATCAGAAAAATTCAAATACATGCACAAACATTTCGTTACAGAATGAAAAGGGAACAGAAAAGAAAAAAAAACTAACAAAAGCTGAATATTTCCCTCACATTGACAACCAGGTCAGCTTCCTTCTCACTAGGCTGTGACCTCTGCCTGTGCTTGCTGCTCTTTGTCCTCCACAGAAGCTTGCTCCTCCTCCTGTGTTTGCTGTCAATTTTGTTTCACCTTCTTAGTTAGGTAGCCACAGTGGCCAACATGCCATAGTGGCAGGGCCCATCACTCTCAGAAGAAAGGACCTAAGTGGCAACAGAACAAGCAAAAGAGTTTCTTAAATCTCATAAATTTGGTAAACCCTGCAACTAAGAGCTGAACACACTTCATGACATACTGAGACGTGTTGTTGGTGGCCAGCAGGGGACATGACTGTATTGGCCAATCACATTTCACTTCAGCAAATGTAGCCACCCACAAAAGGTGCTGCCCTGGCCGAGGCACCAGTGCCTATCAGCAATAATGAACTGCCTGCAACACAGCCCCCTCTCAGCATTCACCCACATGAATCACTCTGCCTGACACTGCATTCTGCAGACACAATTGTAACTCTACACAACAGAGGAAAGCTTGAACAAGAATGGTTCGCAGGACCCTGGTTTCACCTTCAGCTAACACTGGTCTTTTACTTTTTTATTCTTTCTATCTAGAAACTTCCTTACACGCAACTGAACAGACTTCTTTTCCATGACCAAATCACCCATGGTGTGTTTTTTGATCTATTAGTTATCACCAGTAAATCACCCATGTTTTCCAATTCATCAATATTTGTGCAAAACCCATTAAGGACAATGCAGACCATCAAAGGTGAGAGAGAGGTAGGGAGGGGGGGAAAGGTTGAACACACCTCTTCTTTATTTTCAGTCCAATCGTGACTTCAAATGTGATTTCAAATAATCCTGTTGAACTATAACCCGGTGTTATGTGACTTCTGACTTTGTCCAACCCAGTGCAACATTGGCACCTCCATATCTTTATATTATCCCCCAACATTAGGCGCCCATGTTTTTGTTAACCTGTTATCCACCACCTGTAAATCGCCAGTTTCCAGTTGTATAATTTACATGCAAAGCTTGGCAAGCACAGTTGGTCTTTTATATTATCACTGCTGATAACGCCAACATTATTGATACGCCCAGGATCAATTGGCAATCACTATGCCATGCACCAAATCTCTGCCAATGCCTCAGCACTTCAATCAGAATGCGTATGAAATGGTCGATGTATTGAATGCAAATTTTTAACACATTTGTTCACAGGGTGGGGGCATTGCTGACTAAGGTGGCATTTACTGCCCATCCCTAATTACCCAGAAGGCAGTTACCATATTGCAATGAGTCTGGATCCCTATAGAAGCCAGGCTACAGAAGAACAGCAGATTCCCTTCCCAAAGGACATCAGTGAACCAAATGAATTTTTTGAACAATCGAAAGCTGTCACTATTGTGCTCGTATTTTTTCTTCCCCTCTAATACTATTAATGAATAAAAATTTCCCCATCTGCCATGGTGGGATTAAAATCCGTGTTCACAGGACATTAACTGGGATTTCTAAATAACTAGTCCAATAACATTAGCACTAAGCCGCCACGCTCCCCCAAATCAACGCAGTGTACTTTGTAAATGGCTGCTTCAGTTCAAGTCTTTCCTGTATTCCCGATGTCCACAGTCCCATCATTTATGTGCCTTCAGCAGTGTAGGCCCTAAATTCTTGAATTCTTCCCCTATATCTTGCCATCCATCTTCTTCACTCCTTTGAGATATTCCTTAAAATATAGTTCCTTAACAAGAAATTGGTTTGCTGTCCCAATATCTATTTATGTAACTTGACTTGAGTTACATTTGAGAGGATAACTGTTCTCAAACAAGAGGAACTCCCAGTCTTTGTGAGGAATGTTTTATTCTTCTGATGGCACTAATATGAATGAACGGCTTTATTCAATGAGGTAACTGCACTGAATGATAATCATAGCGACCTTGAACAAAATAACACAACCAACCAAAAATGATGGGAATGCAGGGAAATCTAACACTAGGAAGAAAAATAATCATGTAGAAGCCAAGGAAGTAAAAACTGAAAGATCTGTGGATGCTGTAAATCAGGAACAAAAACAGAGGTTGTTGGAAAATCTCGGCTGGTCTGGCAGCATCTATGAAGAAAAATGCAGAGTTAACGTTTCGGGCCTGGTGACCTTTCCTCAGAACAAATCAAACTGTGTGTTATGCAAACAATAACTGTGTCTTCTCAAATGTAACTCAAGTCAAGACCGCCACCAGCTGTATCCATAAAGCACTCATAATATCATGGAATCTTGTCAAGACACTATAAGACAAAATTTGATACCAAGTTACATAGATTGATATTAGGACAGGGAACCAATCTCCTGTATAAAGAAATCTTGTTGATAATAATTGAGGCATTCAATGCTGACCTTTATCTTTTATTCTTGTCATACGAACTTCTGCCTGCATTTGAGCTGAGCAGGGTCATGGAAATTGCACCAAGATTGTTGGAGTTCAGGACTGTTGTACAGCGTCATATAATTGCAAGAACATCCAGTGACAGTAACAATGCAGAGTGAAGAATGTCCAGAAAATGGGAGCTAATGGGAAAAAAATTGCTCTAACTTGAGAATAGGTTTAATGTTTTTATATCTGTATTTAACTGTTGAGTATGGAATGAAACAGGATGGACAGTTCTTAGGAAAAATAACCTTAGCCCTTAATATTTTGATAGATAGATAGAAATTTATTGTTACTTGTATTTGTGAAAATACAGTGAAATGTGTACAAGTAGCCAGAAGATTACACAAACAATACATTAAAAAAAAGAGGCAAAGTTAAGACAGTTTTTTTTCATTTTGCAGTTTTTTAGTTTTATGAGTTGGTTACTGCCAAAGATTGGGGCCTGTCCAACTTCTGAAGACTGAGTCCTTATCCAACTTATGGGGACTGGGGGCTGTCAGAACTACCACAGACTGTGGGCCTGTTCAACTGTCAAGGACTAGGGCCTGTTGAAGCTGCTGTGGACCGGGACCTGTCAAAACTGCTGAGGACCAGGGCTTGTTCAACTGAAAGTGCCACACTTCAGCCATGGAAAGAAGAAAAGATGAATTTGATACAAAAGGTGAAATTAAGAAATAATAAAAAGAAAGGATACCGCCAGTCAACCAAAAGGAAGTGGATGGGCCAGGAGCCCAAACAGTACCTAGCTTGCCAGCTCCACCATCTTGAAAATAAAAGAACTTTTATGAATGTATCTAAAAAGGACAAAGCTAAGAGAGGCTGAATGACCCCCATTACAAAATTATTATCGCTTTTGAGTCCAAGCATGCAATCTCAAATCCCGCAGCATTCCCTGATTTGCCTGATTTCCCCAGCTTCCCTCCCACAGCAGAGGCCCTTGATAAGCCCATTGATGTACAGTGACTGCACCCATAGGGCTAAAATTGGCTCACCCCTTTGAGTACTTTGGAGACACAATCCCGACTGATGAGTGGCCACATCCCTGACTGGTCTCTGTGCAGCTCCCTGTTTGGCTTACTGTGACTCCCAGACCGGTTGCTCTGTACCTACAGGGCTGACCATGATCATTGAGGTACAGACCTCCTGATCCTGTCCATTCAAATTAGCAAACTCAGTGTGTCCAAGCCCCTGCACTGACATCGGAGGCCGCCCTTTGCTCAATATTTTTGAACCTTCTGACTGGTGACAGTCTGCCTTGATGACTGAGGAGTAGCCTGCTTTGACTTTGAGACATGGCCACTCGGCAGATGCACATGCAGTGTGTTACCTGGGCAGGTGTGCCATTAAAATCATACAGTGATGTACAGCAACCTATCCAACTTCTTGCCTGATTATTGCTGATAGTAAATGTTATGTTGCCTGGCTTTACGTCTATACTAAAAGTCAGGAAAAGATTGCCTTTTTCTGAAGAAGAGTCCAGACCTGAAACATTAGCTTCCCTGCTCCTCTGATGCTGCTTGGCCTGCTGTGTTCATCCAGCTCTACACCTTTTTATCTCAGATTTTCCAGCATAGGCAGGCCCTTCTATCTCCCAAGATAGACAGCTGTTTAAATACTGGCTGAAGGGCCAAAGCACAAAAAGGAAAGGCAAGGCAGGTCAAAGCAAGCACAAAGTGAGTGAGTGCCAAGAAAGTGAACGAGGATCTCTGAGATACAGCGTATTCCAGTTACATGGTGGGGGTTTTTTGCTGCACACAGAGTGCCCTGGTAGCAGCATTGCAATGAATGCAGAGTCAGCCTGGCCAGCCTCTGATATCAAACTAGGAGCTGGGTGCATTCAGTTTGCCGTTTGTGGTGGTCAAGCTCAGAGGGTCCATACCTTTACACTGCGTGGAGTGGACAACAGACCGCCCCATGGATCCAACATAATCAAAGTGGTACAATCCAAGGTGCCATATTGAAGTTCAGGACTTTACTGCAAGTGGATTGGAGATGCGCCATCAGGATGCGGTGAGGCTGGTACTTCTTGGATGCCAAAGTCCACACACAGGGGAAGGTTGAATCCAGTCACTGCCAATAATTTGTGCCTGGTGTCCAAAATAGAGATCTTGAGGGAAAAACAGCAAACTGGAGTCACCAAGTAGCCACTCTGACTTTCATTTGGGAATTGTTACTGTCTAGTTTTTATCCAGTGGATATAAGAATGGGAACCTACACATCAACGTGGTAAGAGTAACTAATAACAAAATGGCACTGCATGCTAATAGGCCTCTCGTAACTCACTGGGGAAAATCTTATCTCGCCATTCAACATTTGTTTGGAAATTGGAACTTTTGCTGTTCTCATCAAGAAATCTCCCTGCTGGCCTTCTCACACAATTTTCCCAAATTTCTCACCTTGACCTACAGAAGCTGGGCAGATTCCACCCTTGGTCACCATTACAAAGTCTATACTTCCATGGCAGAATTATTAATGAATTTAAATTTCACTGAGAGTCTTGATGAGATTTGAACCCATGTGCTCTGAACATTGTTAGTCTAGTGAACATTAGCCTTATGCCACCACCCGGAGTGGCAAGAATGGAGCAGTTTGAAATTGAAGAAAATATTCTCATGTCTTGAAGACATGAAGAGAGATCTTCAACATAAAAGATATACTTTCCTAATTAATTGTAAAAATTACTTTATTGTTGTAAAACATGGGATCACTGATCACATGTTTTAAGTTGGCTGTCATTTCTATAAAGTTGAAAGTTTAGCTGTTAGCAAGGCAGAGTACAGACATCATCGTCCTGGAATGTCAAAATTGTTATATTGTTTCAGCCTTGAAATTAACAAACTCACAAAGAATAGGAAATGACTATTGGCTTTGATCAAGTGCTTAGAAACTGTCCTGTTACTTCATGTGACTCACTTTTAATGGTCACATGATCAAATATTCTCTGAGCTTTGAAAAATGTGGTAATTGTGATTTTCTGAATCTTGGTCTCAATCTGGTAAGATATATTTTACTGATAATGTGTAAATCCATGTTAATATCACATTTGGATATGACACCAACCAGACACTAGTCTAAGCTAAGCTTTTCTCTAGTCTAACCCTCCTTCAAAGCCTAGTTCTGGAGGAAACATTACATTCGCCTAAAAGGTAGACAAAATCTGAAGACCAATATCATCCTCCTGGTCAACTTTGAAAGGAATTCTATAACTTCAGCCAACTGCACTCACTTGAATCTAAGCCACAGTGAAAATGAACCACAACTGGATGTGGAAATTCTGGACCCAGAAAAACATTGTGTAAATTATGTCAAGTCCCTTTATAAATTATTCTTGATGTGGGTTTTGCCTCCAGCCAAATATTTTACCTGGTGTGGCAATATTTATGTTGTCCTTCATAACTTATGGAATCTAGGGCAAGAAAGATATGGAATTGAAGAATCCAATGTGTATTACAGCTCACTAATATGTACAAACATTTTATTCGCAGACACGTTACATCATTAGTTCTCAGTTCTAATGCAACGTTGCACTGGCTGCTTTGTAAAGAAAGTACTTGTTCTCATGCTTAGTTACTTGGTTATCCACTATACCCTCATCAATAAACTTACCTCCTTCAAACAATGTTTAAACAACAAAGGAAGTCAAAGACAAAATTAAAAATTCAGTGTCTGCACTTTAAGTTGAGCCATAGCAGAAGATAAGGGCCAAAAACTAAAACTGGAAGAAGATAAAACTGATGCTGCAAATTTCCATGTTATCTAGAGTAATCAATATAAGAACAATATATATTGGCACAATTCCTGAATTATTTTTAAAAAGTGAAGGTGGAGTAGAAATTAATTTTCAACTAAAAGAGTTTATTTTACCTTAATTAAGTTTCGTCAATGATCTTAAAGAGTCAATTCTCAAAAATGAATATCAAGTTGGGGAAAGTTTAACTTTACTCTCCAAACAGGGCCAATAAATTAACAACAGTAAGTGATGCATGTGATAAGTATTTCAAAACTTGTGGAGCAGTAAATGTTCCATATAATTCAGAGGCATGAATTATCACAAGAATTTCTGGCACCTTACAAGTCACATTATAGCAGGAGAAATAAATGTTATTATGTAAAGCTACGTGATAATTTCAG
Source organism: Stegostoma tigrinum (assembly GCF_030684315.1). NCBI lineage: Eukaryota > Metazoa > Chordata > Chondrichthyes > Orectolobiformes > Stegostomatidae > Stegostoma > Stegostoma tigrinum. Next base: position 82,860,202 of record NC_081358.1, read on the forward strand.
ATAAGAGGTAGAGGTCTGATCTCTGAGAAATTTAATCCAGAAGTTTTCTGAATATCAATGTTCTTCTCCTTCTCTCCAGTTGTAGGCAGTCAATCAAAGGGATAGTAGCTCATTAGCAATGATATACTATACCTTCCATACTCTATTTTAAAATATCCTTATGGAGAATCAAAAACATTAATTACTATTTCAGGTAAATTTGTGGTAAAGCTGAGTGTGTACAAGTGGAAGTAATTGAAAAGACTGAATAAAATATGTTTTAAAATGGTATTTTGAAATTAACCACTTTCATAGCAATTTTTGGAAAAATAATGGTTACAGACAAACTGGAAAATTATAACAATTTTCATTTTAACAGGTTTCTTCAACATGATAAAATGTTCTAAGGTACTGTATAAGCATCATCAAGCAGCATTTGACATAAACCTACATTGGATGATATATCAGGACAGATGATCAGGAATGTCAAGAGGTAAATTTTAAAATGTGTATTAAAGGAGAAAAAGAGATAGAAAGCTAGAGGGGTTTAGGGAGGGCATTCTAGAACTTAGGACGCTGACAGATGAAAGCACTGTTGCCAATGGTAAAGCAATTAAAACAGACAATTCTCAATACACCAAACTTTGCTGAGGACAATATCTTGGAAAATTGTAAAGCTAGAGAAGATCAGAGAGCTATGAAGGGATAAAAATCCATGGAAAGAAAGCAAGCTAACATTTCAAGTCTAGATGACTCTTAATCTAGACTCAAAATGTTAGCTTTCTTCCTCCCCATGGCTGCTGCCCAATCTACTGTGATCTCCAACATTTTTTGTTTTTAGTTCAGATTCCAGCATCTGAAGTAAATTTGCTCCTAGGAGGAGATGATCTTAAGGTGGGCCTTGAAAATAAGGCTGAAAAAAATGTAACTCAAGGTATTCCTAACCAAGTTAGAAAGTAGGTCAGCAAGCACAGAAGATACATATGAACAGGTCTTGTTGTGATTTGGGATAGAGCGCCAGATTTTGAATGATCTCAAAATTGCAGTAGGTAGATCTAGAGAGGCTAGCCATGAGTGTGTTAGAATAATGCAATAAAATCTACAGTGTGTGAATTATTACCTGGGAGAGTTCTTGGTTCAAAGCCTATACCTTTAGCAGCAGTCTCTAACTGGAAGGAGAAACCATAACTTCAGGTTCCTGGCATTGTGGTGGTAAACTAAGATTTCTGGCTGTAACATTAGGACTCAGGGAAAATAAATAAAGATACACCATATTCCCAATATTCAGTTTTCAGCACAATCAGCGCAACCAGGTTGAATGTTTGCTTGAGAGACAATGAGCAAAGTGTAAACACTGAAGGCTGGGTTTCACAGCAAGGCTAGAGAAATAAGTTCACAATTGATTCTATTTTCACAAGAGTCAGAGGCACTTTGTATTACTGAGTGATCGAAAGATCTGGGGATCTATACTGAATGATTTGGTTCTTGTGAGCTAAGCTAAGAAGGTTCTGAAAAGGTGCTCCTTTTGGTGATAATGGTATTCATGGGACACAGTTAGAGTAAAGCTGTTGTTCATGTGACTTGAGAGTCAAGATTTCTCATAGCAAAGCTTATTTTTACCAGCAAAAGATAGAGCCAGAAAGGATTTTTGATTTGCATTAGTGGCATGGTGACTCATTGGTTAGCACTGCTGCCTCACAGCACCTGGAACTCAGGTTCAATGCCACTCTTGGGCAACTGTCTTTGGGAAGTTTGCACATATCTGCCTGTGTCAGCAATGGGTTTCTTCCCACAAACCAAAAATGCACAGGTTAGGTGGAATGGCAATGCTAAATTACCCATCGTGTGCAGGCTACATGTGTTAGCCATGGGAAGTACAGGGTTCGGGTGAATATGGGTGGGATGCTGTTCAGGGGGTTGATGTGGACTTAATGGGATGACTGGCCTGGAACCACACAGTAGGGATGATATAAATATTGTTCATTAAATTCATTATTGGGTTTTGCCAGCATTTATTGTCCATCCTTTGATGTCTTTGAGAAGGTGGTAGTGATCTGCCTTCTTGAACTGCTATACTCAGCTCCTAACTCCATGTTTGAATCAAGGCTGTATTAAGGTCAGGGGCTGAGTGGTCCTGGTAGAACCTAACCTGGCAATAGCATGCGGGTTATTGCGAGGCAGGTGAAGCTTGATAGCATTGATATGACACCTTGCATCATTTTACTGATGACTGAGAGTGAACTGATGGGACAGTATTTGGTCAGGTTGTATTTTTTCTGCTCTTTGTGTATATAACATAGTTGGGAAATTGTCCATATTGTTGGATAAATGCCAGTACTGCAGTGAAACAGTTTGGCTAGGGCACAGCGGGTTCTGGAAAAAAAGGATGTTCAGTACTACTATCTGAATTTTGTCAGGCCCATTACCTTTGCAATATCCAATGCCTCCAACCATTTCTGGATATCACGTGGAGTGAATCGAGCATTAATTGCTTGCCCCAAGCTGCCATTGAGAATGTTATGATGAATTGCCTTCTTGAACTGCTACAGTCGACGTGGTGTAGGTAGACCCACAATACTGTCAAGGAGGGATTTCCAGGATTTTGACCCAGCAATACTGAAGGAACAGTGAGTTTCTCACAGTATGATTCTTAGGCCGTGACTTTTTTTGTAGCCATTGGACTTATATGATTTGTGCAGTTCAGTTTCCAGTTTTTGATCATTGATAAAGTAGAGAAAAATGATTACATTGGATTGGAGAAAAGGCCTTCACACTGCATCTCAGCTGACTTCTTTCAGCTTTGAATATGTGTCAAAAGTTGCTTTAACATTGTCATTGACTATGTTCAGCTTATCAGCTGCTGAAATCCTCAGCCATGCATCAGACTTGTCGATATACAGATCATTATTATGCTCTGTATATAGACAAGTAAACTAAATGAACCAAATTTCCCAATGGGAAAAACCGATGCACATTAATTATTTTAAAAATCAAACCAAATTCAATACACCTAAAATCTCTGCTATAATAAGGGAAGTGCTATCAGTCGACTCATGCTTTGTAAGAACCTGTGTATTTGTCTATGAGAGTACCAGGAATGACTATTGTACAGTCCTTGTAGAGATGAAATCCTGTTTTCACACTGAGGATACCTGAGGTACTACCAATGTGCAAAATGGAATAGATTTTGAACAGACCTAGAAACTTGAGACTGGGCAACCATTAGGGACTGTGGACTATCAGTAGCACCAAAATTTTACTTTTGCAGGGGATGGAAGATTATTTGGGATATACAAGAATGTAGAGGTTAGGTTAAAATTGGATGAGCCATGATCTTATTGAATAGGGAGCAGGCTCGAAGGGCCGAGTGGCTTATGTTCATTCTTTGTTTGTATGTTACGTCCAACTGTAACCTCAGATTCAGTGGAGAACCTACTTCTGCAATGGGCAGGGCAGGAGGACATGTCAGGAGCAACACCAGGCCTTTCGTAAAAGAGGTGATAGCCTGGTGAAGCTACAATACATGACTAATTACATGCTAAATGGTATAAACAGAAAGTAACAGACAGGATTACAAATAAGGCTGAACCATTTGCAACAATCTTTAGTCAGCAGATGATCCATCTTTACCTCCTCTGGAGGTCCCCAGCATCACAAAGAAATATGCTATCTAAATACATATGCTGTAAGTGAAGGTAAACCATTGTCTTGAGGATTAGCCTATGGAATTAGCATAACTATCTAAAAATCTTGGTTAGCTACTCTATACCATGGACTTTACTGTGTGAACAATGCAGTCTGCATGACCATTATACTGAGCATATTGAGGAGATTAAGTAACATGTTGAACACCCCAGTTGCTGCACAAGCCTTTGAAGAGTGCACCAGTGACGTGGAATGTTGTCACAAGAACTTTCAGAAATAAATGTAGAAAATACCTCCTCATGCAAACGGTGTCGCAATTTGTAACCTTCTTCCTCAAACAAATCAAAAGTGATTTTCTGGATCATTTGCAAATATAAAATCTTGTGTTAAGAGATATTTATTATTGTTCTTAGAATGTGGGATTAAAGTACAGAGAAAAGCAAACCTTTATTCCGTTGGCATCAAACCTGTAAGTACATTCATAAGAAAGCTTAACTTAAAAAGTATGTGCTTTTCTACAATACGTGACAGTAGAGTCATAGGGAGCTTACTGCTGACCCAAGCTGACTCAAGATAGCCTGCTGTTTATCGTGTTTGAGTCAAAATTTTGTGAATGTGTAGAGTGGCACCACCACTGCCACTCGTAGTTTTGATTAAAGAACCTAACCCTTCAGGTTGCACATGATAATGAGCAATGTGCAGTGTCTTCAAGTCTTCGGATGCATTTGCTGTGTGCTCCCCCACCTCTCACAGTCAGATATAACAGGACGCCATGCTACAATATGGCCACTCGAGAACCGATCAACCCTGGGTGTTAGTCATTGATTTTAGGCACCAGTGGATTTGACAAATCAGGAACTGACATCTTGCATGTGGGAAATTACTCTTGTCTTTACCCTCCTGGAGAATTTACCCACTTTACCATCAGGCTGTGAAGAGCAACATCACTGCTGCCTCTCAGTCTCTCCCCAAGGCTCCATCTCCACCCCACAATCTGTACCAGCAGGTCTTTCACTCATTCTTACTTCTCCTAGAATCTCCTTCTAGCACTTCAACCTACTGCTCATGGCTTGACTACAGCCTTGACATAGGCTTCAAATGGACTGTTGCTGCAACTCATCTGCACTGCAGACTACTGCTAATAGCCTCCAGTTCCACCTTCAATCCTTGCAACTATCATCTAAGGGGCTCATAGGGACCAAACAATTCCTTTGACCAATGTCAACTGCCAGCATTGCCATCTGCCAGTGGGGAACTCGAAAACAGTGGTGTTTATGGGAATAGTAGAGATAGTACAGAGATTTATGGAACTAATGTAATATTTCCATCCCACTCTGATCCTCTGGAAACCAACTTAACAAACCAAGTAGAAAAAAAGAAAAAGGGGAGAAAAGAAAACAGTTTTCACTTTTTATGTGTTTCCCTTGTTTGGTTGAATGCATACAGTGTATGTCTCAGTGACAGATGATTGAATCAAGTAGCACACTCCTTCAGCTACCCAGAATAAAGGATAGACCACACTCAAACAGCTTATGCTCGGAAAACGAAACACCTACTATTAGACATGATCTCAGGGTTGGGCAGCACGTGCTGAACCATCCTGTGCTGACAAACAATTTAACATGATTGGTTAAGCTGGTATTGTGGCAGAATTGTTTCTGCTGCAGTCAGCTCAGGGTCATACATGACGCTCATAGGAATCTGTCTGATGTGCCTGATGTGTTTCAGCTGTCTTCCATATGATTCATTTTAGCACAGAAGTTGTCAGATTCTGCTGTTTTCTGGCATGCCCAACTTTTGTTCATGTCTTAAGCTGCTGCCTACACAGAAACTCACATGCTTTGACAGGTTACACTTCAGTCAACTGTACCTCACAGTTGTAGAATTATGTATAGAAGATTCTGACAAGAATTGACCAAAAAATCCAGAATGTTGCTTTCCAAGGAATCTGCTAAGTGCCTCATCAGCTGTTGAAGGTTCCTGGTTGGAACACCTAATGGTACATTTTAATATACATTTCTGTATAATCTGCAAGACCAAGACTTCTGAACAGTTATGGGCCTTTTTACACCGCAACCAAAGTGTCTGAACATTTGGGGGTCAAATGCAAGCAAAACATTTTATTGAGTCCATTTAGAATGGCTAGAAATCATTATTTGGTCTAAAATGACTGGGCCTCATGGAGTGGACCAAAGGACTTAGCCTTTTGCTTGGTTTACTTTGCCCCATGCCTCCAAAAAGACTGGGGCAAAAACTTTTAAAAAAGAATCTTATCAAGGAAGAACAAAAACAAAGTTGCTGGAAAAGCTCAGCAGGTCTGGCAGCATCCATGGAGGAGAAAACATACTTAACGTTTCAGGTCCGGTGACCCTTCCTCAGAACTGATAGTGGCTGGGAAAACATCAGTTTATATGCAGAAGATAAGGTGGTTGGTGTTGTGGGGTGACGGTGTAAGTAGTAAACCTTAGGGAAGCAAGAGAGGAAATAGCCAGGGCCTTAACAGGCATCTTTGTAGCATCCTTAAACATGGGTGAGATCAGGATGACAGGAGAATTGCTAATGTTGTACCCTTGTTTAAGAAGGGTAGCAAGGATAAGCCAGGTAATTATCAATCAGTGAGCCTGATGTTACTGGTAGGGAAGTTGCTGGAGAAGGTACAGAGGGATAGGACCTATCCCCATTTGGAAGAAAATGGGCTTATCAGTGATTGACAACATGGTTTTGTGCAGGGAAGGTCATGTCTTACCAACTTAATAGAATTCTTTGAGGACGTGACAAAGTTGCTTGATGAGGGAAAGGCTATAGATGTCATATACATGGACTTCAGTAAGGCATTTGATAAGGTTCCCCATGGCAGGCTGATAGAGAAAGTGAAGTCACATGGGGCCCAGGGTGTGCTAACTAGATGGATAAAAAACTGGCTAGGCAACGGGAGACAGAGAGTAGTAGTGGAAGGGGGTTTCTCAGATTGGAGACCTGTGACCAGTGGTGTTCCATAGGGATCTGTGCTGGGACCACTGTTGTTTGTGATGTACATAAATGATTTGGAGGAAGGTGTAGTTGGTCTGATCAGCAAGTTTGCAGATGACACTAAGATTGGTGGAGTAGCAGATAGTGAAGGGGACTGTCAGAAATTACAGCAGAATATAGATAGACTGGAGAGTTGTGCAGATAAATGGCAGATGGAGTTCAATCCGGGCAAATACGAGGTGATGCATTTTGGAAGATCTAATTCAAGAGCGAACTATGCAGTAAATGGAAAAGTCCTGGGGAAAATTGATGAACAGAGAGATCTGGGTGTTCAGGTCCATTGTTCCCTGAAGGTGGCAACTCAGGTCGATAGAGTGGTCAAGAAGGCATACGGCACGTTTTCCTTCATCAGACAGGGTATTGAGTATAAGAGTTGGCAGGTCATGTTACAGTTGTATAAGACTTTGGTTGGGCCACATTTAGAGGACTGTGTACAGTTCTGGTTGCCATGTTACCAAAGGATATGGATGCTTTGGAGAGGGTGCAGAGGAGGTTCACCAGGATGTTGCCTGGTATGGAGGGCACTAGCTATGAAGAAAGGTAGAGTAGATTTAGATTACTTACATTAGAAAGACAGAGATTGAGGTCTATAAAATCATGAGGGGTATAGATTAGATTCCCTACAGTGTGGAAACAGGCCCTTTGGCCCAACAAGTCCACACCGACCCTTGAAGTTTTCCACCCAGGCCCAGGCCCATTCCCCTATCACCCACACACCCCTGAACACTACAGGCAATTTCAGCCTGCACATCTTTGGACTGCGGGAGGAAACCAGAGCACCCAGAGGAAACCCACACAGACACGAGGAGGATGTGCAAACTCCACACAGCCAGTTGCCTGAGGCTGGAATTGAACCCGGGTCCCTGGCACTGTGAGGCTGTAGTGCTAACTATTGAATCACCATAGGCAAGGGGGACAGCAAGAAGCTTTTTCCCAACGTGGGGGATTCAATTACTAGGGGTCATGAGTTCAAAGTGAGAGGAGGAAAGTTTAGGGGAGTTAGGCGTGGAAAGTTCTTTACGCAGAGGGTGGTGGGTGCCTGGAACGCGTTGCCAGCGGAAATGGTAGACGTAGACACGATAGTGTCTTTTAAGATGTATCTGGACAGGTACATGGATGGGCAGGGAGCAAAGGGATACAGACCCTTAGAAAATAGATGACAGGTTTAGACAGAGGATCTCGATCGGTGCAGGCTTAGAGGGCTGAAAGGCCTGTTCCTGTGCTGTAATTTTCTTTGTTCAATGTTCTTTGTTCTAAATAGGATAGGGCCCAAAGAGAGAGAAAGACAGTTGGACAGACATTGGAGTTGCTAATGAGCAGGCTGGGACGGTGAATAGTTGTTAATGGGGACTGTTAGTGACTAACTACAGGGGGTAGGTAATGCTAGGCTATGTGGTAACAAGGCCTGGTTTGTGGGGTGGGGGCTGAGACATGGGGGAGTTTAGGCCCTAAAATTATTGAACTCAATATTGAGTCCGGAGGGCTGTCCACCTCAAGTGGAAAATGAGGTGTTGCTCTTCCAGCTTGCGCTGGGCTTCACTGGAACACTGTAGTAAGCCGTAGACAGAGATGTTGGCCAGGGAAGAGGGTGGTGCATTGAAGTCGCAGGCAACAGGTAGTTCAGAGTCTTTTTTACATGCAGAACGTAGATGTTCTGTGAAGTGGTCACCAAGTGTATGCTTCGTTACCCCAGTGTAGGGGAGGCCACATTGTGAGCAGCGAATGCAATGGACTAGATTCTTGGAAGTGCAGGTGAAGTGCTGCTTCACCTGGAAGGTATGTTTTGGCCCTTGGATACTGGGGAGTGAGGAGGTAAATGTATAGGTGTTGCACCTTCGCCGGTAACAGGGGAAGGTCCGTAGGGCTGTGGGGAGGTGCTGGGGTGAAGGAAGTATGGACCAGGGTGTCCCGGAAGCAACGGTCCCTGCGGAAGGCAGACAATGGAGGGGAGGGGAATATGTGTTTGGTGGTGGCATCTTGCTGGAGGTGGCGGAAATGGTATCTGATGATCTTCTGGATGTGGATTCTGGTGGGATGGGAGGTGAGGATAAGGGGAACCCCATTGTTGTTGCGGGAGGGAAGGGAAGGGGTGAAGGCAGAAGTGCGGGAGATGGGTCGGGCCTGATTGAGGGCCCTGTCGACAACGGAGCTGGGGAATCCTCGGTTGAGGAAGAATGTGGACATTTTGGAGTGTCCCTTGTCAAAGTTGGCCTCATCTGAACGTATGCAACGGAGACGGAGGAACTGAGAGAATAGGATAGAGTCTTTATAGGAAATGGGGTGTGAGGATGTATAGTCCATGTAGCTGTGGGAGTCGGTGGGTTTGTAATGGATATTTAGCGGAACTTCTGCCTCACCCCTTGTCTTCCCTACCGCAACAGTGATAAGGTTCCCTTTAATCTCATCTCCCATCCCATGGGCATCCACATTCAGAAGATCATCAGATACCATTTCCGCCACCTCTAGCAAGATGCCACCTCCAGACACATATTCCCCTCCCCTCCCTCGTCTGCTTTCTGCAGGGACTGTTCCCTCCGGTATACCCTGGTCCATACTTCCTTCACCCCCAACACCTCCCCACAGCCCTACGGCACCTTCCCCATTTGCCAGTGAAGGTGCAACACCTGTGGATTTACGTCCTCACTCCCCAGTATCCAAGGGCCCAAGCAACACTTCACCTGCATGTCCAAAAATCCAATCTACTGCATTCGCTGCTCACAATGTGGTCTCCTCTACACTGGGGAAATGAAGCATAGACTTGGTGACCACTTCACAGAGCATCTACGTTCTGTTCGCAAAAAAGACCCTGAACTACCTGTTGCCTTCCACTTCAATGCACCACCCTGCTCCCTGGCCAACATCTCCAGCTTGCTACAGTGTTCCATGAAGCCCAGCGCAAGCTGGAAGAACAACACCTCATTTTCCACTGGGGACCCTACAGCCCTCCGGACTCAATATTGATTAGATTCCCTACAGTGTGGAAACAGGCCCTTCAGCCCAACAAGTCCGCACCACCCCTTGAAGCTTCCCACCCAAACTCATCCCCCTGTAACCCACACATCCCTGAACACTACGGGCAATTTAACATGGCCAATCCACCTAGTCTGCACATCTTTGGACTGTGGGAGGAAACTGGAGCACCCAGAGGAAACCCACGCAGACACGGGGAGAACGTGCAAACTCCGCACAGACAGTTACCCGAGGCTGAAATTGAACCCGGGTCCCTGGCGCTGTGAGGCTGCAGTGCTAACCACTGAGCCACCGTGCCACCCAGTTCAATAATTTTAGGGCCTAAACTCCCCCATGTCCCAGCGCCCATCCAACACACCAGGCCTTGTTACCACATAGCCTGGCATTACCGACCTCCTGTTGTTAGTCACTAACAGTCCCCATTAACAACTATTCACCCTCCCAGCCTTATCTTTAGCAACTCCTTTGTCTGTCTTTCTCTCTCTTTGGGCTCTATCCTATCATTTGCTCCCTTCCCCCACCCCCAACCTCCCTATTTTCTGCATATAAACTGACGTTTTCCCAGCCACCATCAGTTCACTGGACCCAAAATGTTACCTCTGTTGTCTCTTCCACAGATGCTGCCAGACTTGCTGAACTTTTCCAGCAACTTTGTTTTTCTTCCTGATTTGCAGCATCCACAGTTCTTTTGGTTCTTATCAAGGGAGAAATTACTTTAGAAGTAGTAGGAGTGCTTTCCCAATAGGCTGCAACATATGGAAATGATCTGCACTAGTTCTATATGATTGAAATCTGTGAAGTAATTTTTTTCAATGGCAGATTCCTTGTTTCAGAACCTGCAGATAAGTTTGTTGGTCATATATTGGGGGCAGACAGTCTGTCTCCATTGCCTGAAGGTTTCTTTGGCATATCTCCCTTCATTTTTCATCTCACTTCAACCATGAAATACTTTACTTCTGGTTCTACAAAACCAATAGCTCATTAATCTCAACTTGACTTGCCAGCTGTTACAAGACACCATTTCAATGCTTTGTTGCTTCTTTAGCTTGCATGAAAGCTATCATTAACAGCTTATTTTTCATAGCCTGCTTTTTGGAGTTCTCCTTGTCTTCTCTAGCCTTGGAAGTGAAATGCTTTCTTTTATGGTTTTACTTTTTAATCAGATTTCTTTAGATTCCGTCGATGTATTGTGAGGAGTTGAGGTTGCTGTAAAAGGCACATTTTGTTGAGGTTTTGCATCATGTACTGTTCAGGGCATTTTGCAAGGATACCATTTCAAGGAGAAAACCAACATTTACGTATCATGGCAGGAAAGTGCTGACTGGTTGGCAAGGGTCTCTGATTTTAAAATTGAGGAAGGAAAATAACTTTGATAGGTAAATACAGGCATCAAGAGTAAATATAACATATGAAGCTCTCAGTGGAATTATCTTATAAGAATTTGAACTCTATAGTAATAAGAGCCTGAACTGAAAATGAGAGGATTTCAACTGTTAGATTGATAGTAAAAATAATTGAGCTGATTTATAAAAAGAAGCCTTCTTAAGATCCTCTACATAAACTGGAGAAAGATAGTGGATAGGACTGTAAAGGAAAGCAACTAACCAGGGTAAAGGAGAGTCAGGAATACCACAATGTCTCCTTCTCAGATTGGAGAGGAGAGCACTGAAGATCAAACACCTAAGCGTTTCCATTGTATAAAGTGAGATTCCTTCTTTCAGAACATTGAGAGTTGTGAGGGATGGCCATGGAACTTATTATGATACATAAGAATGATCTCAAAAAGGAACTCATGAGGAAAAAGCCATGGATCTTTTTGTAGCTTTAACTACGGCCAGGAATCTGGAAGTAAACATTGACAGATAGCAGGAACTGCCGATGCTGGAGTCTGAGATAACAAGGTGTGGACCTGAAGGAACACAGTAGGCAGGCAGCATCAGAAGAGCAGGAAAGCTGACATTTTGGGTCTGGACTCTTCTTCAGATGAAAAAAAGGAAGCAAACATTATCATGAGTGCAAGGGAGGTGAATCAGGTAAATGAGAGAAATGAAGAGTTTTTATCAAAAGGAAAGATGCATTCTATTTCTTCAAATGATGCTGATGAGAGGAGTCAAAGGCCTAGTGATATTATTGCTGCACTGTTAATCCAGAGACCCAATTATTGTTCTGGGGAACTGAGTTCAATTCCTACTATCACAGATGGTGGAATTTGAATTCAATAAATATCTAGAATTAAGAGTCTAGTAATGCCCATGAATCCATTGTTCATTGTCAGCAAACATCCATCTAATTCAGTAATGTCCTTTAGGGAATGAAACTGCCATCCTTACCTGGTCTGGCCTACATGTGATTGCGGATCCACACCAATGCTTGATTGATTTTACCCTCAAGTGTACTGAAATACAGTGAAAAGCTCGGCTTACAGGAGGTACAGGCAGATCACAGCAAGCGAAGTATGTACAGATCAAAAAGACTTAGAGGCGTACAGGTTACGTTGCAGGTTACATTGTTTGAGGCTTGAGTCCATTCAACAGTCTGATAACGGTCGGAAAGAAACTGCTCCCGAACCTGCTTATGCGTGTGTTCAGGTTTCCATATCTTCTGCCTGACAGTAGAGGTTGTAGGAGATCATTACCAGGGTGTGATGGGTCTTTGATGACATTGGTCACCTTGCTGCAGCAGTGAGCTGTGTAAATAGAGTCCACAGATGGAAGACTAGCTTCTGTGATGGTCTGGGCTGTGCACACCACCTTCTGTGGCTCCTTACAAACATGGGCAGAGCAGTTGCTGTACCAGGCTGTTATGCACCTGGACAGTATACTTTCAGTAGCGCTTCTGTAAGAGTTGGTGAGGGGGCTTATGGACATGACACATTTTCAGAGCCACCCGAGGAAGAAGAGGCATTGTTCTGCCTTCTTGACAATGTGGTTGATTTTTTACTGCCCTCTGGGCAATTAGGGATGGGCAAAAAATGCTGGCCTTGCCAACAACACCCTTATTCCGTGAATGAATTTTAAAAAAGGCAAAACCATTAATACATAAAGAGACAAAGGAGTTATTCAAAGACATAATGATCACTCCAGTGATTGCAATGAAAATCAAAAGTGGTATAAACATGGCAGGGTAGTGTTCAAAAGTGTAATTGGAATGTGGCTTGATCTCTGGAATAGAGGTTGGAAGAGTTGTTAGGAAATTACTCATGAATGGAGCTGAATTGGTCCCCTGAGATGATTCAGTTCCAGTGAACATTATAGCTTTGCCAATAACAGAATTTCCAAATGAGGTTAAAGAGCTGGATCAAGAAGCAGTTATATTTCGATTGTGTGTGGTAACTGGAGTAATGGGCAAACAAAATTCATTGGTTACAGTTGCTACAATTTCGCAAACATTCTTTGAGGGTGTGGATAATTCAAAAGAAGTAAGACCATAAGACATGCGGGCAGAAATTGGGTCATTTCGCCCATCAAGTCTGCTCCACCATTCAATCTTGGCTGATTAATTTCTCAGCCCCATTCTCTGGCTTTCTCCCTGTAACCCTTGATCCCCTTGACAATCAAGAGCCTATCCATCTCTGCCTTAAATATATACGCTGAGCTGGCCTCCACAACCTTCTGTGGCAGTGAATTTCATAGTTTCACTATATAGTTTCACATTTTTCATAGCTTCTGGCTGAAGAAATTTCTCCTTAACTCCATTCTAAAAGCTCTTTCCTTTACTCTAAGGTTGTGCCCTCCGATCCTCATCTCTCCTACCAATGGAAGCATCTTCCCAACATCCACTCTGTCCAGGTCATTCAGTATTCTATAAGTTTCATTTAGATCCCCCCTCGTCCTTCAAAACTACAATGAGTATAGTCCCAGAGTCCTCAAACACTCCCCATATGTTAAGATTTCTATTCCTGGGACCATTCTTGTGAACCTCCTCTGAACCCACTCCAGGGCCAATACATCATTCCTTAGATATGGGGCCCAAAACTGCACACAATACTCCAAATGTGGCCTGATTAGAGCCTTATAAAGCCTCAGTGATACATCCCTGCTTTTATATTCAAGTTCTCTCAAAATAAATGTCAACATTGCATTTGCCTTCCGGACTACTGACTCAAGCTGCAAATTTACCTCGAGAGAATAGTATTGATGCTCAGAGAGTAGATTTGAATTTCAGCTGGTTAACACAGGCAGCTGGGGTTGGGGGAGCTCTGGAGTATTATTGTGCTAAAAAATGAGTTTGATGGGGAAGTGAAGACATCCTTACAAATCTGTGGAGCAGGAATGTACAGTTATTCATCGGATAGTCGTGCAGCCAAGATATTATATGGAGATATTGCCCTAGCATGTGAAATTCCAAAGGAAAGACAGGTAAGAATACCAAAAACTTAAGCAGCAACAAATGGGTAATTTATTTGCTCAGGCTTCATAATGATGCAAGAATGTACATGTCAGGTAGTGGGAAAACGTCGACATGTCATTAAAACAGCACATTTGATAGACCTACCTGTTTTTGACGAACATTAAGTAGAGTTTTAGAAGATTACTTAGGGCTATTGGATACCAGCATATTCTTACAATTAGTTATGTGACATTCTGATTTTCAGACGTCAATCCTTTAACGACAATTGGAACTAAGGTGATGATGAGAGAAACAACTCAGCTTTACTTTCATTTTGTTAGTGCCAGCTGTTGCTATGACCTTGAAGTATATAAGAGCATAAGAACTAAGAGCCTGCTCCACCATTCAATACGATCATTGCTGATCTCATCTCAGCTTCAACTCCATTTTCCTGCACAGTCTCCAAAACCCTTCACTCATTACTATTTAAAAATCCTCCCTATATTTGTTCTGCATCCCTATGTTCACCACATTCTGGGGTAATGTGTTCCACAGGGTCTTGATCTTTGAGGGAAGTGGTTTCTTTTAAAGTCTATTTTAAACCTGCTACTCCTTATCCTTACCCTTCAGGGGTCTAGGCCTGAAACGTCAGCTTTCCTGCTCCTAAGACACTGCTTGCCCTGCTGTGTTCATCCAGCTCCACACTTTGTTATCTCGGATTCTCTAGCATCTGCAGTTCCTATTATCTCTCTACTCCTTATCCTAAAACTATGACCTCACATTTGTATCGACACTCATATTGGAAGCATGATTAATATATTTGTGGATGACACCAAAATTAATGGTGTGGTAGACAGTGAGGGAGGCTATTTAAGCTTATAAAGCGATCTTGATCAGTTGGGTCAATGAGCCAAGGATTGGCAGATGGAGTTTATTTTGGATAAATATGAGTTCTTGCATTTTGATCAGACAATAAAAGGGCGGGACTTACACAGTAAATAGAGTCATAGAGTCCAGTCCCTTCAGTCCAACTCATCCATGCTGACTAAGTTTCTCAAACTAAACACAATCTTTTCTGCACCCTCTCCAATTTAACAGTATCCTTCCTATAGGAGGATGACCAGAACTGTACACAGTACTCCAAAAATGGCCAGTTTATCTAGAGTGCCAGTTGAAAAGGTTATTAATTTGTCATGACTTACCAATCAGACAAGAAACACCTGGAATAACATGAAAACTACCAGAAGGCTGCTTGAAGCAATTCTGGTGAGTTAGCATAGTAATATCTTTTTTGCAAGACTGAACCCATGAACGCGATAGTAACATACTGAGCATACACTGTAGGGCAAGGACGAGTGTTATCAAGCATAGCAAAAGTGAAGAGTGTGATTGAATTCACTGCTCCTAAAACTTTAGTTCTCTTGGAATATGTGGGTTTCGATGGACATTCATGCCAGTGTGGGCCTGAAACAAGCAAAAACAGAAATTGCTGGAGATATTCAGCTGATCCAACAGTGGAGAGAACGTAAAATTTATATTTCAGGTCCAGTGACACAATTAAAGAAGGATGGATATTTGAAGAACAGAGACTGGGATTAGATTAATCATAAAGGGAACAGGAGAGAGAAAGCTGGAAGACTAAAGGAGAAAAGTTATTCTGATGTGCAAGCTACTTCATTTTACATCCTCCAGAATCATCTTTATACAGATAGCTCTTTGGCAATGCTTGAGAATTGTGTCAGTTTTCTTTCTGTCTTTTATGCCTCTAGGTAATAGTCTGAAAACTCACCACCAGAAAACACCTCTTTCTATTCTCTGTGAGTGAAAAGACAAAGAAACCAAGAGCTTAAAAGAAATAACTTTAATAAAAGGAATGATGTAGGTCCAACTGATCAACTATCAAATGGAAGAATGACCATCTTTCTATAGATAACCTGTAACCATCGCTGATGTAAAAAGAACTGTGTGAATTCAGTGACTACCCTGTTGCCCAGACTTTTGATCTTCAGAATTTTGTTTCCCCTTTCTACATTTTTCCATCCATAATATCTGCATCAAACTGTCTATCCTTTCTCTGTTTTGCTTGTAATTTCTAAAAAAATTTGCTCAGAGGGCAATTGAGAGTCAACTGCATTTCACATGTAGATTAGACCAAGTAAGGATGGAAAATTTTCTTTGCTTAAGGATGTTAGAGAACCAAATGGACTTTTACAATTAACTGTGGTTACACGGTCACCATTAGGCTAGCTCTTTATTCCAGATTTTTAATTTACTGAAGTTTGAACATCTGTCATGCTGAGATTTCATCTCATGTTTCCAGAACATTAGTCTGGGTTCTGGATTACTCGTCCAGTGACATTACCACCACACCAGCACTTTCTCAAATGTGCACACGTATTTGGGGCTTTAAAGGGGTGTAATTTGAGTCCCATGAAAGTAGATTAGTAATCTTTTCACTTTCCTTGTCATTTGTTCAAGAGCAAGGTATGTCCACAATGGATTGAATTATTGACAAAACATGGCGTAAATTGCTTTGACTGAATAGCAGCCAGTCTGGCAAATTGATCATCTTGGTGATTAAATTGGGTATTTACATATGTGAGACAGGTTGCAGAATTATCAGCACACTCCTCCTGATTAAGTTCTAACACTTGTTATTGGAAATGAGAATGCTGGGAGCAAAAGAAAACTTGGGTTCAACAAGATCGCAATAGTAAAATTAATCCTGATTTATCTTTGCTCTGTAATGGCTAATTATGTTGTGATGCAGCAAGATACTACATTGATTCACTAATCTACTTGAAGATGATAATATGCATTCACATTTGTATTAATAAATATTGAGCCCATACTGGAGACCAATAGGGATGGGAGGCAGTGAACATCTTTCTAAGAGGGAATATAAGAGCCTAAAGGAAGTAACAGGTTCAGTAGCTGACCATGAATATGGATATGAAATTACATGATGGGTGGTTTGGTGAAGATGAAGGACAATAGGAACTATGGTTAAATTGATTCACTTGATATACCATAGACAAAGCACCATTGTAAATGATATATAAATGGTAATACATACATGAATCACACTGAAATAGAGGTTTCTATGAGAAAATCTTGACACAGGGCAGGCAACACAATGTTCTGCACTCTTATTCTTGACAACTGAGAACTGTATCCCATCCCATTTCTGACTTTTGCTATATGTGCAATGGACAAGCTTTGCAGAGTCAGAAGATGAGTTACTCCTTGCTGGATTTCTAGCCTCTGATCCTGTTCTTGGAGCCATGATATTTATAATGAAATGGCCCAGTTCAGTTTCAGAACAGTTCTAAGCCCCATGATGTGCTCCTGAGATGCTGCTTGGCCTGCTGTGTTCATCCAGCCTCACATTTTATTATCTTGGATTCTCCAGCATCTGCAGTTCCCATTACCTCTGATGTTATTCATGTTGGATTCAGCTGTGATAATGCCATTGAATATCAAGGGGGCATGGTTCAATTCTGTCTTGTTGGAGATGGTCATTGCCTGGCACTTGTGTAACTCAAATGTTATTTCCTACTTGTTGGTCCAAACCTAAATGTTGTTAAGGTCTTGCTGCATTTAGATACAGACTTCTTCAACTTCTGAAGTGTCATGAATGGTGCTGGACATTGTGTCATTGCCAGTGAGCATCCCCACTTCTGATCTTCTGATGAAGGGAGGGCCATTGATGAAGCAGCCGAAGATGGTTAGACCTAGGACACTTCCCTGAGGAACTCCTACAGAGATATCCTGAGATGGCTGATTTCCAACAACCACAAACATCTTCCTGTGTGCCAAGTATGACGCCAACCAATGAATAACTTTCTCCCTTATTCCCATTGACTTCAGTTTTGTGAGGGCTCCTAGATGCTACCTTCAGTCAACTGCTTCCATTTGTCAATTGTCAAGTGCCGTCACACTTACAATTTCAAAAACTGACGTTGTACCACCTTCATTATCCTTATACCTTATATTGGCAACCCATCTAACACCTTTGGCATTCAGTCTCTCCATCAACAGTGCACAGTGGCATCAGTGTATGCCATTAACAAGATGCACCGCAATAGCTCACCAGCAGTGCTTAGACAGCTCCTTTCAAATTCTCGCTGTCTACCACTAGTCAGGGAAGGGCAGTCGATGCATGGAAACACCACTGCCTGAAAAGTTTGCTTCATGAGAACATCATCCTGACTACGTACCAGCTCTTCACCATCTTTGAACTGCCTTCGTAACAGCATTGCAGGTATATCTGCACTACATGGTCCAAGAAGACTGCTCACCATCTCGTTTTTAAGAGCAATTGTGATGGGCAATAAATATTTGTTTGCGCATTCCATGTTTGAATAAAAGTAAACCTCCCTCACACACAATCACCTCTTTTTATCCTTGACCATGGACAAAAGCTGATAGCACTAGCCTAGTAATTTTGACTGTCTTCTGGAACAATGTGTTCAGGCAATTTTAATCCTCCCTGATGCATCACAGTTTCTCTGGCTCAGCCTCCAGTTCATTAAATCCAAGTAGAGGTTCATTGGGCTGCAGTCTCTTATTACAGGCAATTTATTTGCTCTTATTTGCTGTAGAACATGCTGGCATCCATCAGTTCCACATGCTGCAACTACAACATATCACTTGCTTCGGCGTCTTTATTGTGTTTTAAGTTTTTTATTGTCTATAGCGAATACAGAAGCAAAATGTTTATTTCATTTACTGAATCCTTACTATCTCTTGTTAACTACCTATTCTGACTCTCTACCTATTAACTCTCACTTAGTTTAACTCTTTCCCTTTGTAACTACCTGATACAGTTGGTTCCCCTCACAGTGTAATTTCTTTCTTCTGATTAATGTTTTGTTATTTCTTTCAGTCTTTACATTCTGACCGATCAACTGACCTGCTGCTCATTTTTGATTATTAAAATGCTTTTAGCATAAGTTTGATGCTTTGCCTAGCTTTTTTCCCTTAACCATGGATGTTGGGTCCTTTCTTTAGACTTTTCTTTACAATAGGAATATACTTGAGTATTCTGAAATATCCCCTTAAATATATGACACTGTGTGTCTATGCCTAGCTTAGTATACCAGGAAATTCAACGCGTTCAGCTTTCAAGACCACATGGTTGTCCTATTTAAGTTTAAAATACCAGTCTTAGACTCAATCCTCTCCCCTTAAAACTGGGTGTAAAATCAATCGTGTCATGGTTGCTGCTACTTAGGGTTGCCTTAACTCTGAGAGCATTAATTAATTGTTTTACATTAAACAATACAAAGTCGAATATAGCTGGCTGTCTGGTTTGTTCCTGACTGCGAGGATCTAAGAAATAATCTTTAAAACCATTTAATGAACTCCTTATAAAATCTATTATTGTCAAACTGATTTTTAAAAAATTACATGTAGATTAAAGTCACTTTTTTGTTTAATTCGTGGGATGTGGGCTTTGCTGTTTAGGCCAGTATTTATTACCAACCCCGAGTTGCCCTTGAGAAAGTGGTGGTGAGCTACCTTCCTGAACTGCTGCAGTGCACACGCTGTCCGTTGACCCACAATTAGAGAGGGAGATCCCAGATTTTGTTGCTCCAATATTGAAGGAACAGTGATGCATTTCCGAGTCAGGATGATCAGTGGCTTGGAAAGGAAATTGCAAGCGGTGATGTTCCCATGAATCTGCTGCCCTTGTCCTTCTAAATTGAAGTGGCTGCGGCTTTGGAAGGTGTTGTCTATTGTTTTATTAAAAGCATCCAACAATTTCTGTTATGACTTAGATCATATTAATTTTTTTTTCAATGTGAGCTATCGATTAGTTTACTTTGTTATGAATGCTACAAGCAGTCAGCTACAGAGCTCTTAGTTTATCTTTTTGTTACATTTGTAATGTCTCAGGTGAAACTTTCTCAGCCCCTGAACCACAGGGGACAGGACAGAAAGAGACGAGATGTCCAATGAGGTCCGAGCCGACATCAAGAACAAAATGCCCTATTTCCAACAAAATGTTGGGCAGCAAGAAAAGATTCTCACTAGTGAGGAGTGAGAAGCCTATTTACATGGATTATCAATCAGTAACAGCCTCATTACTACCCAATCTTACCTCAGTTTCCTATTCATGACGTGCCAAATCAGACTCAAAAATGTTAACTCTGTTTCTCTCTCCACAGAGGCTGCCAGGCCTGCTGAACTTCTCAAACAAGATCTGTTTTCCCTTCTGCAACTTTTGTGTCAGGTAGTCAAAAGCCCCAACAAACCTGCCTGCTCCCCTCTCTCTGCTTACACATGTCAATGAAGTTATGAATTCTGGCTTCATGAGGTCATCTACAGCCTGGGGCTGACTCTATCAGTCCTCTGACTGCCAGTGACCTGGGGCATTTCTTCCTTGACTGGCTGTGTAGATGTGACCGTGATGTGCCCCACCATCAGTATGCTCCTGACTCAAATCTGGACAATATCCTCACTGAAGTATCGGTTTCTAGTCTGGTAAGGGATGCAGCTTTGCCAGGGCTTCCTCTGAGGCTTCTGTGCTCTCTTCCATTGAGCTTGCAGTGTTGCTGTTTTCACCATAAAGTCTGTGATAATGTTGCATGTAACAGGCGGAGATAAAAGACAGATTGTGTCATGAGCAAGGGGCCAAAGTTGTTTCATGTTAAAAATATATTGACAATATGGGTAATAGAATAGTGGCACTGCAAGGGACAATGCTTGGTTGATGAGACATGGACGTTTCAATGTGTCCATAGGACGGACCATGGCTAATAATGACCATGAATCAATTGTCAATTGTCGGAGGAACGCATTTGGTTCACTAATGTCCTCTAAGGAAGGAAACAGTTGACCTTACCTGGTTTGGCCTGCACATGGCTCTAGACCCACAGCAATGTGATTGACTCTCAACTGTCCCCTGGGCAATTACAAGTGGGCAATGAATGCTGGCCTGGCCAGTGATGCCTTTACCTTGTTAATAATACCAAAAAGGTACTGGCCCTAACTCGCCAGGGCCAAGATCCTTTCATCAAGGAAAAACCAAATGTTAGCATCCCAATGTCTGTCCTGACTTTTTCACCTTAGTATGAGTCATTTTCGCCTGGAATGAGAGAAAGGGAGCGGTTGAGGGAGGTGAAAGTGGGTGATGCAGCTGTTAGTGCTGTTATGTTTGGGGAACAGCTGCTGAGGTGACCTAATTGAGAGAAGAGGTAGGGCTGAGCCCATGCAGAGTTAGAGGAATGGGGGTTTAGTGTAGGTGAGACCAAATGAGGGATGATGTTGTATGCAACAATGAGAGTGGCAGAGCATGTCCATTGGTGAGACATAGATGCAAGCACATGCAGAGGATGGTAGAACTTACTCAGGCAGAGCAGAAAACGTTATTTAACTTCTTGTGTCATTACTGGGCATTTCTCCTGACAGTGTGGATCACCCTGTCCCAGTTGTCAGCTGAATCAAGGTTGGCAGGATCAGATGTCATACTCTGCCAGTCCTGAGGAAGGGGACATGCCTGATCTTCACCACCCTTTCCACAAAAGCCTCCAGGCCCCTGTCCAAGAAGCAGCGATCGATTTCCCATTTTCAGGATGTTCAGGATGGCTGCCATGAACTGTATAGGGCAGCACGGGGCTGCCAGCGGTAGACCTGGTACACTGCAGGCTTATAAATATGGTGCTGGTGTCAGAGATCCTGGGATATCCTGACAGTGATGAGGGCTTCCACTTACAACAAGTGGAAGAATTGGGCTCAAATTGGACAAGCTGGACCTGGGTTTGCTGGTGATCATAGTTAATAGGTCTCATGGAGATAAAACCTCCCTGAATCACAACAAAAATAGTGCTTAACCGATTTGTGGTAAGGTTTGGCTCTTAGCTTTGAGTGTTGCAGCATTTTTAGTTTTGTTTTCTCTGTCTGTGCCTTTCTGCCATTTTAAGATCCTCAATTTTCATATTATAATCTCTCTTACTTTGTCTGTACTCTTTGATGCACTGCATCTTTCATCTGACTCCATGGCCCATTGTTTAAAATCCTCTCTGCTTCCCTTTCTATTCACAGTTTGCAAGTATACCAGAAGTCCAGCCCACCAGAATCCACATCTCCCACACAAATCTTTGATTCACATATTCATCTATTTAATTTTGAGGACCTTATTCATGTCTCAGGTAATTATACAGAGATGATAGACTTTGAGGTTCTGCCTTTTAATTTAGTGCCTAATACTTCACATTTCTATGTAGAAATCTCTTTCTTAGTTTTGCCTATGTTATTGCTACCTACATGAATCACAACCTCTGGATCCTCTCCCTCCGATAGCAAGTTGCTTTCTAGCTCTGATCAGATGTCCCAAATCTTGGCACCAGACAGGCAACACAGCCAAATAAACTTATTGTCTTTGCTTCAAAGAACAATGTCAATCTCCCTCATTATACTATCATCTACTACCTCTACATTCCCTGTTGCTCTCCGCGCTTGAGTGATGACTTTTCTCCATGGTCAGTAAGCTTGTCCATTCTGCAGCTTACACTCTTATCCAAATGGACTGAGACCTCAAACTTATTGGACAATTGCAAATGATGTGCTCCTGTGCTCTGGGTGCAACAACCTGATCATTGATCAAATCTGAGAGTATAGTGCCTACGGAGAGTGATTGGAGGCCACTAGAGAAAATGTTCAACTGTTTCTACAGTTTTTTTTCCCATTGTTCACAATGGCATGCTTTGACAAAATGCAAGGCTTACTGATATGTCATAAGTGCTAGATTCAAATAGACCAAGAAAGTGGCTTTGCATTTGTAGCTTTATGAAAAAACCTGTGAAGTTGCGAATTTTTACGCACTTCATTTTATCGGCAGTCATTTGCATCAAAGATTCTTATCACAGACTAGAGGCACTCAAGACAAGTGCATACCTCGAAACACACTGTTAACATTATTAACATGATGCAGACCTTGTTTGAGGCATTTTCATGTTATGTTGATGCTCTGTGACTACAAAGCTGAAAAAATAGCAGCTAATATTCTCATCTGTGTGTCAAGCAGGTGGAAAATTGTGCTGATAACATAATTAAAACTTTACTCGCTCATTTTGCCCTCTACACCTTGTTAGTTAAGAGAGGTTTTCTTGCCTAACCATGAATATCCATCTTCAAATTATGAAACTATTTGCAGTTGAGACTTGTGGATCAAAACCTGATATAAACCTGTGAAGAAAATCTTCTCATTTCACGAACAAGTGCATAGATTTAATGGGCTCTTTCAATGCTATAATTACTGTGTGACATCTATGAGTGCATTATCTTTGAGAGCGGCTCCACATCTCTACTCACTCCTTCACTGTGGCTGCAGTACATTTGCTCACCAAAGTACCCTGCAACTACTCTCCAGAATTGCTTTAATTGATAAATAAACCACACCTTGTCACTACGCACCAGGAATAATTACAACAAAAATGTTAAAGTAAAACAGTCAACACCCACTTACTCTTCGAATGGAAAAATGTTTTCATTTTTTTGATCATCACTAGATCAGTCCCCTAGAATTCCTTCCTTTGCACTCTCTCTATAAAGGCACTACACATGCTTCAAGAAGCTCACCATCTTTCCAAGGCAATATGGTTCAGCAATAAATGTAGTTCACCACTGCTGCCAACTGCCAAAAATTTCTGTTTAAATTATGCATTGAACAGGAGTGTGAGAATAATTATTACAGTGAGTCCTCATTAGCTCATTCAACCATAATTATAAATCGGACGCTTTAAATTCTGAAATCTAAGACAAGGAAATAAGGGACTGCGTATTAATTGCCTTTGGTATCCATGGTCACTTACACAAATATTTCTCAGTCCAGTGGTAACCATAGTAACCAGATTTTTTTACAAATGGTTGCTTCATCAGAAGGGTCATGATTTCTCCATCTCCTTGGAGAAACCAAGGGTGCTGTAAGTGTGCAGGAATTTTTAAATGACATTCTTTCAGTGCTCTTGAATAAATTTTATATTGAAAGAAAATGATCAGAAAGTGATTCACAGATCTTTAAGACTCTGTTTTGATCTTTAATAGGAATAGCTGATAATTAATAAGAAATAGGATACGCTAATGTTAATGTAAACCAGCCTATAATATGAGCCACCATTGAGTTATTTTAATCAAGAAATAAATTTATTTCATAATGTTTTTAAATTTTGATTCTTTGTTCTATATCTGCAATCAGAAGCTAATTGTCATTAAAATGTTAATTTTCATGTAAATAATTCACGCTAAATACACTACAGTGAAAACATTAATGAAATTTCTGTTCTTTAAAAGTATGCAATGTATTTGTATTCAAGTTTTTTTTAGAATGCTTAACACTACACAAAATGTTAATTCAAGTCATTCAGCTCATGTAAAACTGAAACAAAATTACCAGTAAATGGACCATATTCAATTACTCTGTCTTGAAAGGATTAAATGATGACATCCTCAGTGTATTTTTAGTTTTGCAGCATTTAGGAAATGCGGTGGGAAAAGAATGGAAGCTGAATTGTAGTCAATAGTTGGCTCATACGTAATCAGTAATTACAATAAAAGCAACTGCATATTCAGAAAGAAATTCTAATGATTCATCTTCATACCGAAAATATGCTTAGCTTGATAGAGAATACAAAGACATTTTGATGCTGCGAATTTCCTTAAACTTGCGGGATCACAAAAACCGGGGGCCAAATTTTCCCACCCTGAATTATGATGGTTAGGATGCTGGTCAGCAGAAAAATATCTTACTGATGGACTTCTGCTTCCATTCCTAGTTTTGATGACTTCTCTGAGGCTGGCAGGCAAATGTGAACATGACAGTGCATCATTAATTGGGGTGTATTGAAGACGTTAGGAAGCTTAACTTCTAACTTTCTTAGAATTTCAGGAGAGCGACTGGCTGATAGGAGCTCTCTGAAGCTGACCAGCTGCAAAATAGTAAAAACAGGTCTGATCAATAAAACTTGTTTTATTTTATGAAAGCTGAAGTGGCAGTTCCCTATTGGTGGCATATATATGAAGCCGTGAAAAATTCACAGTTCAATGACTACCCATCAATATAAATTAAGCAACTGAATTGGCTTCCAAGGCCGCATTGAGGAGATGCTACAGTGAGAAGTGTATAGGTTCTGGGAAATTCTTGGCACCAATACCTAAGCTGTGTTTGTGCGACTTGGCAAAGTACTTGGCCCTGCAGGCAGAGCTAAAACTAAGTCATTTGTTGAGACTTTCCTGGTCTGTCCAATCTTCAGCTGTTGGGAAAGGCACCAAGGCATACAGACTGACCCTCAGAAAAGAAATAAGGAACCCACATTTTAAAGCAGTTATGCTTGCCACCTGCAAACTGGGAAAAACTAAAATTTGGAAACAAAAATATTTATCTATCCATTAGCCAGGGCATTGTAGGATGAACAGTAGGAGAGACCCAGAATAATTCTCTGGATCTATGGGTTCATGTTCGACAATGGCAGCTAGTAGAATTTACATTTAATTAACTTTAAAAAAACCTGCAATTAAAAGCTAGTCTCAGTAATTCTTCGAAAAATGTCTCTGGATCACTAATATGTAAGAGGAAGGAAATCTATCGCTCTCGACCAAGACGCTTGAAATGACAATGGAAAAATCAGCTCTGCTGACCTTGCAAATCTTCCTTCATAACATCTGGGAGCTTGTGTGAAAATCGAAAGAGTTGTCCCATAGATTCTTCAAGCAACAGCCTGATATAATCGCACATATGGAGTGATGCCTTTCAGGTTATGTCTCAAACACCACTATCACCATCCCTGAGCATATCCTGTCCCAACGGTAGGACAGGCTCACTGGTTTTGGTTGCACGGTGTACACAGTTGGGAGATAGTTACCATGGGGGTCCTCAACATTGACTCTGGATGACATGAAGTCTTAGAGCATCAAATCAAACATGCTTAATGTTAGTTATTGCAATCATTTGAATATGACCCACATTATGACAGAATCTGTTAAAATTCTAGCCTAAACCAGCTGGTTCTTTACTATGCTAAATGCCATCAGTAAAAGCAGAATTATATTCAACTGCAATGTGTAATCTCCTGGACTGACATATTCCCCACTCTATAATTATCATAATGTCAGGACTACTCAAATGCCAAGCAGTGGAAGCAGCATGCAATAGGTAGATTTGAACAATCTCATAATCAACAAATCAGATCTGTATTTTCTTGTACTGTCACATGTAGTTTTGGATAGAGATGGACCATGTTAGCACCATGTATATTTTGTTTGGAAATCTAAACTAGAAAATGTGTTGCAGGGTAAGAACCAGCTTTTTTATATAACTTGAAACAAAAGTGGAAATGTTTGAAGTTCACATGTTGGCTACACAAAGGGGAAGAGGCTGAGGTCTGTAACTTTACAGATACAATGTATTCAGCTAATCCAAATCACCCTGAGTCACATTAGGAAATAGCTGAAGGCAGTGGCTACTGGAAAAGTTGTAGGCCTTGACAACGATCTGGCAGTAATGTGATGGAAGAGGTCATATCAGTGCAATCAAGTGGCATTCACTCAGTAATAAACTATTCACTGATGCAAGGTTTAAGTTCTTCCAGAACCAATTAAATCTTGATTGCCTCATTACAGCCTAGGTCCAAGCATGGACAAAAGAGCTGGACATGTCCACGCTGACCATATATTTTGAATTAATTTAGTCCCATTTGCCAGAATTTAGTCTATATCCCTCTAAACCTTCCTATTCATATACCCATCCATATGCCTCTCCCATTAGCTCAAGCCCTCCAACATTGGCAACACCCTTGTTTATCTTTTCTGAAGGCTTTCAAGTTTCACAACATCTTCCTAAAGCAGGGAGACCAACTCTGTGCTTTCCTGGAAAAGTGTGGGTCCAGTAACAGTACAGATGGCTCAGCACCATCCAGGACAAAGCAACCTGCTAATTTGACTGCCTGACCATCATTTTCGAATATTCAGTCCTTGAACACCAAATCACAGTGGAACAACGTGTATCACTATAAAGTACACGGCAGTAACAAGCCAAGCCTTCTTTGACAGCAAACCCACAACCTTAACCAAAAGGACAAAGGAAGTATTTGAATGATAAAGCATTTAAACACCACCAGCTGCAGGTTCTCCTCCAAGCTACACATCTTGCTTATTCGGAACTACATCACAACTCCTTTATTCAATTCTAAACAGCACTGTTGATGTATTTAGTCAGAGGGACTGCAGTGGATCAAGAAATTAGTTCACCACTACCTTCTCCAAAGGATGGGCATTAAAGGAGAAATTTCTTCATTCTGAGAGTGGTAAGCATGTGGCATTGTATCAGAGACAATAGGAACTGCAGATGCTGGAGAATCCGAGATAACAAGGTGTAGAGCTGAATGAACACAGCAGGCCAAGCAGCATCTTAGGAGCACGGAATCTGACGTTTCGGGCCTAGACCATTCTTCAGAAATCGAGGAGGGGAAGGGGGATCTGAAATAAATAGGGAAAGAGGGAGAGAAGCTTGCGAAATCCTTCAAACCCAACCTACTTCACCAACACCTCCCACCCCAACTGACTTCACCAGCACATTCAGCCAACCTTAAGTACTTCACCAACACCTTCCACCCCAACCTTAAGTTCACCTGGATCATCTCGAACACCTCTCTCTCCTTCCTGGACCTCTCTGTCTCCATCTCAGGCAACCACACAGGAACCGATATCCATTTCAAGCCCACTGACTCCCACAGTTACCTAGAATACACCTCCGCCACCCACATTCCTGCAAAAAGGCCATCCCCTATTCCTAATTCCTTTGCCTCCGCTGCATCTGTTCCCAGGATGAGGCATTCAATTCCCGTACATCTCAGATGTCCTCGTGTTTCAAGGACCGCAACTTCCCCCACACAGTGGTCGAGAACGCCCTCAACGGTGTCTCCCGCATTTCCCACAACTCATCCCTCACACCCCCTCCCTGTAATAACAACCAAAAAAGAATCCTTCTCGTTCTCACGTACCACGCCACCAACCTCCGCATCCTCCGATACTTCTGCCATCTGCAATCCGACACCACCACTAAAAACATTTCTCCCTCCCCACCCTTGTCTGCTTTCTGGAGGGACCACTCTCTCCGTGACTTTCTCTCCGTGACTCCCTTGTCCGCTCCACACTCCCCTCCAGCCTCTTCACACCAAGCACTTTCCACTGCAACTGCAGGACGTGCTACACCTGCCCCTACACCCGCCCTCACCCCCATCCCAGACCCCAAGAAGCCTTTCCACATCAAGCAGATGTTCACCTGCACATCTGCCAATGTGGTATACTGCATCCGCTGTACATGTTGTGGCCTCCTCTACATCGGGGAAACCAAGAGGAGGCTTGGAGACCGCTTTGCAGAACACCTACGCTCAGTTCACAATAAACAACTGCACCTCCCAGTCACGAACCATTTCAACTCCCCCTCTCATTCCTCAGACGACATGTCCATCCTAGGCCTCCTGCAGTGCCACAATGCTGCCCCCTGAAGGTTGTAAGAACAGCAACACATATTCCGCTTGGGAACACTGCAGCCCAATGGTATCAATGTGGATTTCACAAGCTTCAAAATCTCCCCTCCCTCTACCGCACCTCAAAACCAGCCCAGATTGTCCCCGCCTCACTAACCTGTTCTTCTTGTCACGTATCCCCTCCTCCCACCTCAAGCCGCACCCCCATTTCCTAACCTCATCCCGCCGCCTTGACCTGTCTGTCCTCCCTGGACTGACCTATCTCCTCCCTACCTCCCCACCTACACTCATCTTTACTGGCTCCATCCCCACTTCTTTGACCTGTCTGCCTCCTCTCCGCCTATCTTCTCCTCTATCCATCTTCGATGCGCCTCCCCCTCTCTCCCTATTTATTTCAGATCCCCCTTTCCCTCCCCCAGTTCTGATGAAGGGTCTAGGCCCGAAACATCAGCTTTCCTGCTCCTAAGATGCTGCTTGGTCTGCTGTGTTCACCCAGCTGTACAGCATGTGGAATTCTCTGCTACAGAAAGTGGCCAAGGCCAAAACATTGAATATTTTCAAGAAGGATATCATTCAAAAGCGTAAAGGGATGAAAGCATATGGGAAGAAAGCAGGAACAACTTACTGAGCTAGATGATCAGAATGGTCAAAATGAATGAAGAAGCAGACTCAAAGGGCTGAATGGCCCACTCTTCTTCCCACTTACTGTGTTTCTAAGTGCTGACCTCGGAATTGAGTTCCACGTCCCAACAATGAACATGAAAATCAAAGTAGCCAAAAACATAATCCAAGTATCTGATAATAGTTTATTGATGTAAATTATCGGGAGCATCTGTGGAGAGAAATCAGAGTTAACATTTCCGGTCCAGTGACCCTTCTTCAGAACGAATGGTAGTTTGGAAAACATTGTTTTTTATCTAGAAGGTAAGGTGGGGGAGGGAGTGTAGCATAAACGATAGGTGGAGATATAATGCAAAGAAAGAGAAGAACAGTTCGACAGACAAAGGAGTAGATAACATGTGTAACACCTGCCCATTTACTTCCACCCTCTTCAGTCTCCAAAGGCCCAGTCACACCTCCCGGGTGAAGCAACACTGTACCCTCATTCACTCAGTCTGGCCTATTCCATTCACTGTTCACAATGTGGTCTCCTCTATATTCAGGAAACAAAACATAGACTGGGTGCCTGCTTTGCAGAACACCTATGTTCTGTTCTGAAGTAAGACGGTGAGCTTCCAGTTGCCTGCCACTTCAACACGCCACTTTGTTCCCTAACCAACATGTCTGTCTCAGGCTTGCTGCAGTGCTCCAGTGCAAGCTGGAAGAATAGCACCTCATTTTCTGCCTGTAACTCTACAGCCTTCTGGATGCAATATTGAGTTCAACAATTTTAAGCCTTGAGGAACCTTCTCCCATAACCTTACTCCAGCCCCACACACTGGCCTGTGTTATCACATGGTCTGCTATTTGCAGACAAGCCATTGTTAGCCACTAATAGTCCCCATTGACAGCCATTCATTTTCCCAGGCTGTCCATTATCAACTCCTTTTTCTGTCCAACTGTTCTAGTTCTTTGGGCTCTATCTCCACCCATTGTTTACTCCTTACCCTTTATCTTCTGTGATAGGGTCACTAGACCTGAAACATTAACTTTGATTTCTCTCCACAGATGCTGCCAGACCTGCTGAGATTTTCCCAACATTTTCTGTTTGTGCTTCTGATTTCCAGCATCTGCAGTACGTTTAGTTTTTATTTAATTTATTGAGTATTTCACTAGTTTGGCTGTCTGGTCTAATGAGTGTTTTTTTAGCTTTTGATTTTAATCAATACTTTTCTTCAGCCTATCCTTTTGGAGATGTCACTTCCTAACTACTAACAGGCTACAGTAGACAATATTCTCAATTTACACAAGTTTTGTCAACGGGCTAAATTGTCATTACTTGTATTAAAGATGATAAGTTTGAACTGATATATATGTGAAATGTGGAATAAATTGTCCAATGAAAAGGAAGGAATAGCAGGATTTTTAAAATTCGTTTAAAAGGGCACACATGATATTTAAACAAAAGTTTTGCCATGGATTTTGCTGAACCAGGTCCAGCAACAAAATAGAAAAAAGGTAACAAAATGAGCAGAAAGAAACAGGGAGAGAGAAAGCAAAGGGAGGGGAGAAGGTAAGGAGATAGGAAGGCTGGGTTGCGGGAAAGAAGAGCTGAAGGGAGGAAGGAGAGAGATCAGGAAGAGAAGGAGGAAAAAAGGAAGAAAGAATGGATGAAAAGAAGGAACGTGACTTGAATTTATCCAATACTTTAAACAACTACAGGATGTCCCCTCATGCTTTACAGCTAATGGCTTCCATTTGGACATCATTAGTGTAGTCAGTGTTGTAACAAAGGAAAAGTGTCAACCAATCTGCAAATGGCATTCGTCCACAAACACCAATGTGATAATGGCTGGATTTAATTGTTTGTGGCGATGCTGAGGAATTAGTATTGGCTAGGACACTGCACATGAAGTTCTTATATGGTACAGTATCTGAAAAAGAAGAAAAACAAGAATGAGGAGAAAACATCTGTGCTGTTGAGACACTATTGATTTTTGGTGAGTCAGTTTCCTCTCTTATTAGGGGCTGTGATAAAGGGGCTGCATCATCATCTGCTTGCCAGAAATCAGATCAGTAGGTGGGAACAAGTTTCAGAAGAGATTGCTTGAGGCAGTTATTGGCATCTTATCCAGCCCTAGAACAGTAACTCAGGGCTGTAAACATTCCAGCATCTTACTGCTGAAATCATGGCTAACATATGCATGGCCAAAAGAATGCTTGAAAAATTATCCATTATCCCTCTTACCTATCAAAAGCATGTACTGCAAATTATTACAGGAGTGATTATTTACAAGAAACTCACCCCATGCATTATCCCAGTTCCTGAGGTTAAAGATTGAAAGCTTTGCTAAAGATGGAAATTACTGCAAAATTTGCATTTGGAGGCTTCCGTTACTTCTGCAAAATCTTCCATTCTGGGTGCTTAATACCACAAGACCATGAGACATAGGAGCAGCATCAAGCCAATCAGTCCATTGAGTCAATCATGGCTGACAAGTTTCTCAACCCCATTCTCCTGCCTTCCTTTCATTACCCTTGATCCCCTTACTAATCAAGCACTTAATTATTTCTGTCTTAAATACACTTAGTAACTTGGCCTCCACAGCATTCTGTGGCAATGAATTCCACAGATTCACCACCATGTGGCAGAAGAAATCCACCTCTTCTTAGCTCTGAAGGGTTGTACTTTTACTTTGAAACTGTGCTTTCTCTCCTAGTCTCTCCTACAAGTGGAAACTTTGTCTCCACCTCCACTCCATCCAGGCCTCTCAGTATTGAGTAAGTTTCAATCCTCCTAAATTCCATTGAATGTAGACGCAGAATCCTCAACTACTCCTCATATAACAAGCTGTTCATCCTGGGGATCATTCTTGTAAACTTCCTCTAGACCCTGGCTAAGCTTTTCCAGCAACTTCTGTTTTAGTTATTGATTTTGTAATTACACCAGATTTTGCATTCATAAAAAAAATGCAGGATTTGAAAAGTGACTAATTCTGCATTGGACTTGTAGGTCCGAATCTAGCATTTGCAATGCATTGCAGTGGAAGGTAACTATGCAACAAGTGTAAATTCTCTTTCGTTAGTCTCTTAAAAATAATTTTCAATCAACCAGTTCAAATTTGTTATCACGCTTCTCCATGTCAGACCTTCTGGCTCAGAAGTAGAGGATGCCGCTGAATTACATGATCGTTCTCCTCAATATGGAATGATAGGCAGTGGCAAGTATAATGTGAACGTGGGTGTCAGTGTGGAACTTCAATATTTAACAGAGCAAGTCAGGTTGCAGGCATTGGAGTTTGCTGTCAGAGAATTGAAAAGTTAGAATGGCATCCTCATCAGTAAAGGCTGTGCCTGTTACAGTGAGTTGCTGTGGTCTCTGAGGAGTTGGAGAGAGAAAGAGATCCTCTTTCCTAGCAATGGCCTGTGGCTGAGATGAAGAAGGAATGATCAAAGATTGAGGAAAAGCTCACAGCAGGAATTCTCTTTGAGTTGTAGAGTCATAGAGATGTACAGCACAGAAGCAGACCCTTCTGTCTAATTAGTCCATATCAACCAGATAACCAAAATTAATCTAGTCCCATTTGCCAGCAATTAGTCCATACCCCTCTGTACCCTTCCTATTTATAAACCCTCTAGATGCCTTTTAAATATTGTTATTGTACCAGCCTCCACCACCTCCTCTGGCAGCTCATTCCATACACACGCCACCCTCTGTTTTGAATCTTTCCCCACTCATCTTAAGCCTATATTGTCTAATTTTGGACTCTCCTACCCTTGGGGAAAAGATTTTGGCAATTCAGTCTATTCACATCCCTCACGATTTTATAAACTACTATGCCACCTCTCAGCCTCTATCGTTTTAGGGAAAATAGTCCATAGCCTATCAGCCTCTCCCTTCAGTTTAAACCATACAAACCCAACCACATCTTTGTAAATCTTTTCTGAACCCTTTCAAGTTTCACAACATTTTCCCCATAGCAGGGAGACCTGAATATTTTTTCCAGAGAAACTTTCCAAAGAGAAGTCAAGGCAGGCTCACTGAATACTTTTAAGACTGAGTTGGATTGTTCCTTGACTGATAAGGGAGTCAAAGGAGACCATTGGCAGGAAGTTAGAGGGCCCAAAGGTCTATTTTTATCCTTAGCTTGTTCATTCATATGCAACAAGAGTATCGTTCATGCTCCTTGATTCACCATAGAAAATGGTTTAATGATCCCGACAGGTCAGGAAAAGTGAGTACAGTGGTACCTTTACCTATATCTTGCTGTGCCCCTGACCACACCAACCCCTGCTCACCCCCAATATTCTGCCTTGTTAAGCCTACATGCCATCATTGTGACTCCTCCTTACGCGCTTGCCTTGGAGATGTCTTTGTTTCTCTTCTCTTTTCTTCTCTTCCATTCACTTCCTGATATTATTTTCTCTCCATCCATCTGTCCCATTCACCCCGTTCTTACGAAATGACATGTGTCTCCTTCATAGACATTCTCACGAATGCAGTCCATCTACTGGATGAAAGCATGCCATAACCAATAACTCACTGAGACATTTTCTCTTTCATTAAAGAAAGCAAAGAACACCAGGCTGTGGAAGGTAGCAAGAGATGATCTTTTACATGCCAAAATTAAAGTGGAGAAGTGCTGGAAAAGGTGGGGAGTTCACAGCTTCTTGGAGAGTTAATTAAATAAACGTCATCCACATACCATGCAGCATTGAGTCATGTTGACTTTGCTTCAATAGCTGATAAAATAAGATCCTTTCCATAATGACAACTTGCAACCTTCTTACCTTGACAATGCTCATTCATTTCTCGCAAGAGCCTTCACACAGGCAGCAGGAGTTGGCAGATGTGGCAGGAAACAAGTCAGCAGTAGAGCTATGTCCTTTAGGTGATGCAGCAACAGAGGATACATTCAGACAATACCCCAGTTCAGACACTCGGACTTGAATATGATCAATAGAGCAGTGAGCTGATAACTGACACGTCATAAGTGAGCACAAGCAGGCAGGGTACACAAGGATAGCAGTGTAAAATGTGTGCCACAGGGCTGCAGGACTTTCCAACTTTTGCCCAGCTGATCAGAGTTTATTTTTATTTCAGAAATGTATTTGATTAATAAAAATATCTTTACATACAAACGTCGTCACTGAAACAGTTTGGTTCTGTACACTAGCATACGAAGAATCAAACAAACATTAGAACAAAAACAAAAGCTGCTGGAAAAGCTCAGCAGGTCCAGCAGCATCAGTGAAGAAAAAAAATCAGAGTTAACGTTTCAGGTCTGGTAATCCTTCCTCAGAACAGAACAGAACCGGACCTGAAATGTTAATGCTGATTTTTTCTGCACAGATGCTGCCAGATCTGCTGAGAATTTCCAGCAACTTCTGTCTTTGTTCCTGATTTACAGCATCAGCAGTTCTTTTGGTTTTTAACAAACATTGGAGTTTGACTCCATCAAACAAACAAACCAAAGGCATTTCTAGTTTCTCTAAGACCAAACTTACATGGATTTAAGGCTTTGGAAGGACCCAATAGCTAAACAGACTCCCACTGGAAAAACTTTAGATAGTGTTCTTTCCCTACTGCACCTTGGCAGGTCCTGCCCCAAGCTTTAGTGTGTCCCACAGCACATAGTCTGCGACCTTGGGATGTGGCAGTCAACAACACTCAGTCAAAGTCAACTCCTTGCCCTGTATAACCAACAAGCTTCGGGATAACTAAAGATCAAGTTGATCTCCAAGTTGATGGTCCTCCAGGCACAATGAACATCTGTCTCTGTTTGTCCTGAGGAACAAACTGTAGAGCCCCAGAGCCCTGCATCATGAATCTGCTCGGAACAACCTAACAGGATTTAGTTCCTCCTTTTCCCTCAGGGTATTGAGGGTGCCGAGTGCTGGTCAGAAATGCTGAACCCCAGGGCCCATGGATGAAGAGAAAAGCCATTGAGCATTAGACAATATGCAATGCATTGACAGGTTTACAGAGCGGACTCCCTGTGATTGGAAGAGTATGTTGGGGCAGAATGATGAAATGAATCCCTCAAACACTGGGCTGCACTTTATTGTCAAAGGGGTTTATTGTTTACACCTGTGGGAAGAAACTTCTGGATATCTGAAAGGTTCTTCACTGAACAAAGGACAACATGCTTTCTTATGCATTTTCTTTTAGCCCTCCTTTGGTTATTACAAACTAATCATATTAGTAATTCATTACATATACATCTAGTTAGGTTAATCATGTGAATGCATAATGGACAGTTCTAGGTTTTCTATGATTGTATGTTTATCAGACACCCTTATGACTTAACTTTGAGCTTTCACAATATATCTTATTCAAACATATTCCATGCTTAATTACTGTGCCAGTAGGAAAGGTGGGTAGCTTCTTACTGGCCAAACCTGACTGTCTACAGAAATTCAATTAAATCTCTTAATATAAGTTTTATTTTTCAAAAAAAAACATAAAGGTGTGTCTGTGTGCATAGTATGTGGTTACAAAAAGAATTTCAGAATGTGGGTCAGGCTTTGTCCCTTCTATCCCATGATCTATACTAGACTTTGGACCAGCCTGGTAAGCAGGCTTCTCTCACCATTTCTCAAGGATGTTCCTCATCAAACTGTTCCTTTACAAGCAGCGCTGCATCTGCTTCTGTGAGACAGGGTTAATTATATGCATTTCACAGGACCCTCTCTGTGTTATCTTTATCTGATTAACTTAGATTTATTCATTTTATAAGGATACATAATTACACTAGCTTGTACATTGGCTTGAAACAGCTTGCTGTGCAAACTGCTTAAGCCAAAATCTGCCTCAGCCAACTGACTATTGCTTACAAGCATTTTATGTAAACTGAGGGCCATGGGCAGACCTAACAAGTGTATTTGTACATAGTGGGCCACGTAAGTGGGCTTTCTTCCACATATAGAGTGGCCAGAATCAGAGCTATTATGCAGTGCAATCAAATGAGTTTGATTAACCACCACCTTGAATGCCAACATGTTAAATAGGTCATCAGATATTGTAGCCTTGACCTTACAATAGCACCATTATAAACCAACGTGTTCTTCAAAAGAGTAGTAGTAGTAAGATCCAAATGGAAGATGAGAGAGATGAAGGTGAAATGGTTAGTGGAAGTGGAGGTGGCACTCAAAGTGCTTCCATATTTCATCCAGAGGAAACTTCCAAGCAAGTGTCCTAGTAGCATCCTCCTCTTCTGACAGCCAAGTTTGCTGCTGCATGGGTGCAGGTGGAGAGTATTTGGCAGGGTCCTCATGAGTTTCAAAACCTAGAGGTAAGTAGCCAAGACCATTGCAGTTATCGGAGCAGGGCACATGTCATTAGATCTGCTGAAGTCACAGAGAACTTGGTGAAGGGAATACACCTGGGTTATCATGTGTCACTTTTTCTCTCCATCTGGTTCACATAAATGTGATTTTTACATCACTTGTATCTTGCCAAGCTTGGGCGTTCAGTGACAAATGACTTTCTTGCTTGATTGATGGTGAGTGGAATGACATCAATTAAAGGGGCACAAGGTGGGGGTGCGGGTGGGGGCATGGGTGTGATGGCTATGTGAAGGCCATGTTCTTGAAGAACTGTCTTCAGCAATATGGAGTGAAAAGGTATTTTGGGGTAGAGCAGACTTTCTATTTTCTGGCGATACGCGCTCATTACTGCAAGGTAGTTGAGATGTGCTTTTGTAATGGACTGCATGGCAAACCAGGCAGTACCGTGAATAGCTAGGAGTTTTACCAGCCTCGTGTCCCTCCTGATCAATCTGTTCTACTTTCTCATCCTCCTCATTGTCAGTAACAGATCAGAACATTTTACCTTCTTCTTTTACTTTCTGTCAAGGTCTGAAGCAGAGCTTGATACATCTGCTGATGCTGTGACAACTATCGTAACACAGTCAGCTTTCAGTGTTGAGGGTTTCCGACCAGCATCACAAGCTGAGTTTGTAGTAGGTATCCTTTGTCACCCAGCTGCCACCCCCTGTGTTTACTTTCACGTCTGAAGAGATAATCAAGCATGAAATGTCACAGGAGTAACGCAGAAAGACTGCTGCCCACGAATCGTACACATGGCAGCATAAACATCTTTTTGTTTCGTTTGCAGATTATCTGTACACTAATAGAGTGGAAGCCATTATGACTGACAAACACCCCTGTTTGTTCTTGAGGTGACCAAATTGCTACGTGCGCACTGTCGATGGTATCCTGTACCTGAGGGAAGGTAGTAACAGCTGCAGAGTAGTACATCCATTCATTTGGATTAGCATGCCCACAGCAACATTTAGATAATCGCCACCCCGAGCAATCAATGAAGCCCCATGTTTGCGAGAAGAAGACTGCGAAATTTGGATATATCTGTGACAGAGCTCTGGAGAGACATAGAAATGATGATGTTGAGCACTGACAGCCACTGGTAACATGGACCGGCAGGTTAGCAAACAGTAAATAATCCCCTCAGATATTTCAGATGCTTGCTATCACTTGACTTGAGTTTCTTGATACACTGGGGTTCAGGCACATCAAGGAAAATGAAAATGTGCTTGCAGGTCCATTTTTGTGACTGCAGTGTCCCATGAGCTGTACTTCTTTAGTCATCCAGTGTCTGCTGCTCTCCTCTCTGCTGTTGTCCTCTACTGCTACTCTGACTCAGTTTGCTGTAGCCATCTCAGATGCTGTCCTCTGAGTTGCTGTCGCCTTTCTGTGATCTCGTTTCTCCTGCTCCCCTCTCTGCTGCACCACTCTCTCTTGCTGGCTCTCTCCAAACCCCCACCTCTCTCTCTCTCTCTGTCTGGCTCTCTGTTGCTTCCCTCTTTCTCTGCTGCTGTG
Source organism: Stegostoma tigrinum (assembly GCF_030684315.1). Lineage (NCBI taxonomy): Eukaryota > Metazoa > Chordata > Chondrichthyes > Orectolobiformes > Stegostomatidae > Stegostoma > Stegostoma tigrinum. Next base: position 82,898,085 of record NC_081358.1, read on the forward strand.
TCTTTCTGTGGCTTCCCTTTCCGTTGCTCCACTTTCCATTGTATGAATACAGGTGTATGTACAACATTTATTAGATATTATTGCTGGTGCTGATCATCTTGGTCCTCACATGAGGTCCAAACTGATTTAGCAAAAGTGCTATGAATCCTGATTTGATTCAGCACTCTGTAGCGTAATGAGGTATCAGCAGAACATACAACGAGGATGATGTGTAATGATGCAACAACAATGTCAGTGCCATATAATTGTGTGGAGCTCTGGAAGGTGGCAGAGTCTAAGAAAATGTGTCTTGTAAATGTACCATGTTGTAAACAAAGATTTTTGAGGAAAGTCCCTTGAAGCAGTAGTTGAGACATGAAAGCTGGTCAAACCACAGAGACATAATAAAAAAGGACAAACCTCTAGAGTGGAGAGCACATCCTTTGTTAGGGCTCAGCAAGGACATACTGGCCCTGGAGCATGTCCAGTGGAGATTCACACGGATGATCCCTGGAATGGTAGGTTTAACGTATGATGAACGGCCTGGGATCGTGGGATTGTACTCATTAGAGTTTAGGAGGCTGAGGGGAGATCTAATATAAACTTACAAGATAACGTATGGCTTAGGAAGTGTGGATGCTGGGAAGTTGTTTCCATTACTTGGGGAGACCAGGACCCGTGGGCACAGCCTTAGAATTAGAGGGGGTAAATTTAAAATGGAAATGAGGAGACATTTCTTCAGCCATAGAGTGGTGGGCTTGTGGAATTCATTGCCATGGAGTGCAGTGGAGGCCGGGACGTTAGATGCCTTCAAGGCAGAGGTCGATAAATTCTTGATCTCACAAGGAATCAAGGGCTACGGGGAGAGTGCAGGGAAGTGGAGTTGAAATGCCCATCGGCCATGATTTAAATGGCGGAGTGGACTCGATGGGCCGAATGGCCTTACTTCCACTTCTATGCCTTATGGTCTTATGGCTACCCCTTGTCTTTAGTGAATGTAAAATGGCTGACGGAGAATTTTGGCTGTGGCAGCAGTCTACGCAGTGTGATTTTGTGAAGTTAAACTGGAAACCAGAATAACTGTGACCTTCATAAAATTAGGGTTCCCATAGAAACCTGATTAGATCGGTATGATTTTGTAAGAATTGTACAAAGGGGTCTTGTCGAATGAGGAGCAACAAAGCAGAACAGAAACTGTTTTGATAAGGAACATGCTTGGAATACACAGATAGAAACTCTCTTGCTACCTAGCTCAAACTGTAGCTACATATTACACACAGCTTTACACACTTTTGCATGTGAATTTTTAAATGTAATTGACATTCAGGGTTTAATTAGATTCTTATGGACAGTTAGCTGCAGATAGTAAAAAGAGATGCACTTTGTATTAGTAGGGTTGTACTGGTGCAGGTGCTGAAGCCCTGATTCTGACTGGATAAGATATCTTTTGAAGGCCCAAGAATAAGGGATAAGTCATTAACATCATGAAACTATGGGAAAATCTAGAACTGTCCATCAACCGATCTCACAGTCACATGATTAATCTAATTGGCTATGTATGTAATTAATCAATAATGCGATCAGTCTGCAATTGGCTTGTGAAAGCTTAGACAGGTGAAAACACATGTAAAGAATTTTATGTCCTTCCCTTCTTCAACAAAGAAGCCTTCGGACCTCCAGAGGTTTTCTCCCCACTGTATAAACAATGAAATCCTCTTGAAAAATCAAATGTACTCAAGTGTTTGAATGAATCACTTTGTCATTCTATTCTAACAACTTCCAAAATGTAATCGGTAACCTCACAATGTAAGTGCAGTGAGCAATCTGTTTCCAACCAAGCAGGTAAGAAAATAAATGCCAGAACCGAGTACCTAATGGGATTATTTTCCTGAAATTAAGCTGTTCCTTCACCTGCTGTTGTCCTCTCACAGTGATTTCACCAGCAACTCTCAGGAAATCCATTGTTATTGAAAATGTTTTGAAATATAGCTCTAGTTGATGAGCTGACATCTGCTGATTGAAAGCCTAACTTCCCCATTTGCTTGCAAATAACCTGACACGCTGGTGAGAAATGCAAAAATCTGCGCACCAGAGCTGGCTTCTCAAACTCAAACAGATTCTGACAGCTTCACATTCAGTCTATCAATCCAATCATGGCAGTTTATTTTCTCAGCCCAGAAACCACCACTTGGAGTGACTTTATTTTAGGTGAACTATTCTTTCATGAGCTGTGGACATCACTGGCAAGGTCAGCATTTGTTACTCATGCTGCAGTTCCCTGGGGTGGAAATAAAGTCCAACTATTCCTGGGATCATCACAACACCTTAGGATTTTATAAAGGTATGCAAAGTTCCCCAATTTGCTTGCCTTCCGTACCCAGTTTGACAGAAAGAATGGAGCGGGTTTCTCTGCTTAACAAGAACCATTATTTATTACAAATGATTAAAGACTGGCTGTAGAAAAACAGATGTGAACCAACTGGCATTTAACACTGCAAATTAAATCTCTAATCCCCTGATAAAACTTACGCTGCACATGCAGCCGGACAGACATGGAGAAACATACGAGAAAAAGCATGGGTATCGTGGGTCAGGGGAAAGACTGAGAAGGCAGTTCAATGATCCCTGCTCTCAGAGTCCGATGAGATAATCCTTTTATAGGAACAGAGGAACAAGAGATGGCTGTTCAGCCCCTTGATCTTATTTCATCAATCAATGCTGATCTGTGGCTTAACTGCCTTTGGCCCTTACCAATTAATACCTTTGATTGACACAAAAAAAAACTATCTCATGTTTAAAAATGAGCATTCGATCTAGTATCCATTCTGTGTGTGGAAGAGAATACAAACATCTACCACCCTTTGTGTGTTGAAGTTTTTCCTAACATCTCTCCTGAATGTTCAGGTCCTCATTTTTAAACCATGCTCCCTAGTTCTAGAATCCTTAACCAGTTGAGATAGTTTACCTTTATCTACCTGTCTTTTCCTGTTAACATCCAGAAAATTTTGACCTGATCACCCCAGAACTTTTAAAACATAGAGAAAACAGGCTTAATTCGTATAATCACTCCTCATAACCTAATCCCTGAATTCCATGGCAAAAATATCCTTCTTAAGATGGTGCCCATGTCTCACAGTACTCCGAGTGGTGTCTAACCAGGCTTTTATAATGCTGAAGCTGAACTGCTGCATCTTTGTACTTCAGCACTCTCTATATGAAGACCAGCATTCCATTTTGGTTTGTGAAAATCTGATGCTCTTGGATCTTCCTTTTCCAGATCCTGTCATTTGCTGAAAGGAAGTACAAATCGACTGGTTCACAATTCCAATCTATCTGACTAATTATTTAAAAAGCAACAACTCACAGCAACTGATGAGGAGAAATAAATTTGCTTTCTTCGGGCTTGAGGTGCTTATTTCTTAACTGCAGAGAGAAGGGAGCTCTATGGCTTTGACCCAAACATTCACACCACAAGCTGTTCAGCTATCTGAAAGCCAATCACATTATTGTTAGAAAGCAGAAGGCATTGTCATTAAAACTGGCCAGCAATACCCAGGACACTCAGATCATAGAACCCCAACAGTGTGGAAACATGCTCTTTGGCCGAACAAGTCCACACTGACCCTTGCAGCATTCCACCCAGACCCATCCCCCTATAACCCACCTAACCTACACATCCCTGAACACTGTGGGCAATTTAGCATGGCCAATCCACCTAGCCTGCACATCTTTGGACTGTGGGAGAAAACCAGAGCACCCAGAGGAAACCCAAACAGACAGTCACCTGAAGGTGGAATTGAACCAAGGGCCCAGGTGCTATGAGGCAGCAATGCTAACCACTGAGCTACTGTGCCAATCAGTTACCTATTGCCGGCCAAATCTCTTTTTGTACACTTTCACTTAAACTCACCTGCAACTAAACCTCTCCTCCATAATGATTTAAACTAGCAGCAATACAAACAGAGTTTTCTATGAGGTAAGATAACTGGCTCTTAAAATGTCCTTCCCACAATCCTTGGCTTTTTAAACAGTCTTCATTTCCCATTTCAGTCTACTATCAAAAATAAAATGATGTAACTTTACACCCAACTCTAACTGCCCTCAAACTAAATGGTTTGCTCAGCCAGTTCAGGTGTTAGATAAGAATTAGCTATATTGCTGTCGGTCTGGAGTCACATGACGGTCAGACCAAGTAAAAATAGCAGATTTCCTATCCTAAAGCACATTGGTGAACCAGAGAGGGCTTTTCTAAAAATGAAAACTGACAACAGTTTTCTGCTCAACGTTATGAAGACTAGCTTCAATTTGAGCTTTTATTAATTGAACTTAAATTCGATCAGTTCTCATGATGGGATTTGTCCCCATGGCGCTGAGGTCAACCTCAGCATTACTACCTGAGTGACATTATTACTCTGTTCCCATTATCCCCGTTGAAATGAGTGGCACAGTGGCTTAGTGATTAGAACTTCTGCCTCACAATGCAAGTTTGATACCAGTCTTGGGTGACTGTGAGTTTGCTCATTCTCTCCCTGTCTTGTGGGTGTCTGCTGGTGCTCCGATTTCTTCCCATGGTCCAATGTTATGCATGTGCTAGCCATGGTAAATACAGGGTGGTAGGAAGTTTTTCAGAGGGTTGATGCAAACTCAATGGACTAAATGGCCTCTTCCTGCAGTGTAGAGATTCTACAAAAATGTAGAGAGTGTGTTACAGCGCAATGCATTGGGCAGGAGATGCTGTGAAGAAAGAAGGAGGAGTCAACTGTGCCTTTCTGAAGGTACAAACAATTGTCCTTGAATTTTATTAGCCTTGTTTTCAATCATGGAGAATCAATCTCTTTTTTTCTGGTAGTGGAGATGATTTCTGTGGAGATGTAAGTGGAGGAAATGATGGATAAGTTGATGGTCTATGCTACCCATTTCTGCAAATACCATGCAAGGAACCCAATGCATTACCAGTCTGCACTAAAAATCCTCCAGGTCCTTATAATCCAGGAAAATTTACAGCAGCAATAATTCGGAGGGAGGCTATAAAAGGCAATCATGGCTTCAGGAAAATGAATGTAAAGGACTGGATAAACTCAACAAGTCTTACAGCATCTGTGGAGAGAGAAGCAAAGTTAATGTTTCAAATCCAATTTGACCTTTCTTCAGAGCATCTTCAGGAGTATCAGATTCAATGAATGCATGAAAGTTACCCTTACTAGCACAATTACACACCAGGCTTCAAGACTTATTTCATCCTGTTAAATGCTGCCGTTTGTCATAATTAAACTTCACAGCTTGAGACATGTCTGTAGGAGTTCCTCCAGGCAGTGTCCACAGCCCGACTATATTTAGCTGCTTCATCAATGACTTTCCATCCATTAGATGGTCAGAAATGTGTATGTTTGTTGATAGTTTCACAATGTTCAAAACCATTGAATACTTCTCAGATGCTGTTGCAATCTGTGTCAAAATGCAGCAAGACCTGGATAACATCTCAGGTTGTCTCGGAATTTGTAAGTAACATGCATATTATGCAAGTTCCAGGCAATGACTGTTTCCAACTAGAGAGAATCTAAAAATTTTGCCTTGACATTTAATGGCTATACCAATGCCAATTCCCCCACTATCAACATCCTAGGGTTTATCATTGGCCAGAAACTGAATTGGAGCAGACATATAAATACCGTGGTTACCAGACCAGGTCAGAGACTAGGAATCCTGCTGCAAGTAACTCACTGACTCCTCCTCTTCCTGACTCCTCAAAGCCTGTCACCATTTACAAGATATAAGTCGAGGTACTGAAGCAGTATCATTATGCTGCCTGCGAATCCGCTGGGCAGAAGAATGCTTCAACACCAGTGCCCTTGATCAGGCCAACATCCTCAGCATCAAGGCACTGACCACTCTTGATCAGTTGCAAATGGGCTGGACAAGTCATCCCCATGTCCAACACAAGACACCCCAAGCAGGCCCTCTGCTCCCAGCTTCGAAACAGCGGGCAAGCCCCAGGTAGACAGCAGAAGCGCTTCTGTGATACCCTCAAGGCCTCACTGGTGAGTGCAGCATTCCCACTGACACCTGGGAATCACTAGCCCAAGACTGTCCAAAGTGAAGGAGGAGCATCCGGATGGTGTTGAGCACCTCGAAACTTATCATCTGGGAAAAGCAGAAGCCAGGCGAAAACAACCCAAGGAGCATGCTACCACCATCCACCATCCACCCCCTCTCGCAACCATCTTCTGCCCCAAGTGTAACAGAGTATGTGGTAGTTGCCTCAGGCTGCACAGCCACCTACAGACTCACCCTGAGAATGGAAAAGAGCCATCCTTGTCTGCGAGGGAACACCAATGTTGATGGTGATAAGTCGAGTGTGATGGAATACTTGCCATTCACCTTACAGATATAGCTCCAACAAGGAATGTGACACCATACAGGATAAAGCAGCCAGGACAACAAAGTGTGGAGCTGAATGAACACAGCAGGCCAAGCAGCATCTTAGGAGCACAAAAGCTGACGTTTTGGGTCTAGACTCTTCATTAGATGATTCTCTGATGAAGGGTCTAGGCCCGAAACATCAGCTTTTGTGCTCCTAAGGTGCTGCTTGACCTGCTGTGTTCATCCAGCTCCACACTTTGTTATCTCAGATTCTCCAGCATCTGCAGTTCCCATTATCTCAGGATAAAGCAGTCCACTTGGTTACCACCCACCTTAGTCATACACTCTGCCTATAACCGATTGTTATAATTGCAAAAAAATTTGGATGATTGGTTTTGGAATTCGGTCCTTTGTTTTAATATGTGGGAGTTCCATGAAGTAAAATGATTTAAAAAGGGAAAGCACTGCCTTAACATAGCCACAGAAATCACCTGGTGACAGATTTGCTAAGTCATGAAATTACTGAACCACAATTAATATTTTGTTGAAAGGTTTTGAAACCAATCAACCCAATCAGGCAAGAGCAGACCCTCATCTCTCACTTTAATTTATGCCTTTATGTGTATTCTCATATCTTGGAGATGGAGCCTTGCTTACAAGCTTTGTGGATGGAAGTTCAAGAAACTATTCAAGTAATTCAAAGATCTGTTTTTGGCAGCTCATGAAGATGGATTGGCGATTGTAGAACTGCAGGAACTCACTGTCTCTCTGCCTCTGAGAAGATAAGGCACTGGAGACAGCACAAATCGGGAAAAACATCCTGACACCAAGAAATGAAAGATACACGCAATATCACGGTGCTGTTGATCTACAAAATCAGTAACCAGACATCGTCTCAGCATTCGCAAAGAATAAAACTGCTCGATCTTTTACTCAAGGAAATCTCACAATTGGCACCACTGAGGAAAGGTATAGTTTCATACTGGAAAAAAATGTGTAAACATTTCTTTTGGGCATCTGAAATCGTAAAAAGGACAAGCTGATTTATCCCTCCACACAGTGGCAGCAGTGTGCCAGGATAATGCTACATCAGGGAGCACATGGGTATTGAGTGCATAATAAGGCTAGCACATGAATGTGTTTATTGGCCAGGGATGAATCAGGATAATCAATGAAATGCGAATTCATGTGAAGTGTATCAGATGTACCAATCCATCAGCAGAGTGAGCCTTATCGTCCACGCAATGTTTCATCCACTCCCATTCACAAGACATTGGACAGATTACATCATTTTGAAAGATTACTTCTTCAAATATCCCAAGGTTCAGTGATTTAGGGCATGATTGCAACCATGACAAACATCATGAGCATTGTTTTCAGTTTATGTGGTGCACTGGAACAGATAGTATCTAAGAAAATATTTATTTCAAGAAATTTGTATTGGGTGGGGAGTGATGAATATCATATTGTCACCGGGCTATCCTCATTCAAACTGTCCAGCAGAATGTATGGTACAGACTATCTAATCTATGCTAGTAAAATATCTCGAAACAAAACAAGATTTCTGGATTGCATTCCTGAATTTTGTGCCTCGCTGATGAAAGAAGGACCATCACTGCCAACACGACTAATGCCTGGAAGGCAAGTGTGAATGCTTTGCCTAACAACCAGTTATATAACCATTTTGAGACACAGAACTTTCTTCTTCACAGTCAGAGGAGAGTTAAACACTTACATGACCAGCTAGCAGGTATAGAATTACCACATTGAAGCATTGAGAAGAAATTATGAGCTGATAATTCAGTTACAAATACCTGGGTACCAGCATAGGCTTCTAAAACATGCAACCAGACCAAATCATGCAAAATCATTACTCATCACGGTGCTACGTTGCAAATGCACAGAATCTAGTTCAGGCTCACATATGACATACCAATCATGCACGCAGGGAGTGAGGAAGAAAACTTCAATGATGACTGTACAGCGATGTCAAGTAAGGCAACCAAGCTGGTAACCAGCAACAAACAAAACCAACACATCATTCTCCAGATAGAGATACACTTATCCAGTCAGGTCTCCAAAATGTTCCATTGAAATTTGAATTGTTCATTTTGTTAATATTGCACTTGCCTGGTTGTATAACTATCAAATTGACAACTCGTGCCTGTTCTCAATAGACAACCATGCAGACCAAGAAAATATTCTCTTTCCTTTGAAAAAAGGATCCTACTGTTAGTATGCAGAATATCTTAATGAGACATGGTCATGGTACCAGCACCAAATCATAGCATGCAACAGAAAGGTATAGAGGTCTCAGTCTCCAGCTTAGCTGGGGCCACTGGAAGTGTGCAATTGAATAGCTTATTATTAATACTGAACTGTCTGTGACTTTAATATCTATACAAACCAGGAGATGTAGTAGATTTTAATACAATATTACCCACATCTAGTTATGATGTTATGGAAAGCTAACATACTTATTATATCATCGGGTACAAATAGCCTGCAGAAGGTAAAAGCTGACAACACAGTTGCAGAACATAGTGACACACAGTGTGTGCCACTCACAATGTGCATGGCAGCAAATTACCAAGGTCCCTCATCAATATTGTTCAGACCACTGACAGTTACAAAGGCAATAAGTAGTCACATCACCAAAAATTTCCATCCAAGCAACGGCTCATCTTGACTTTGGAACTAAAGCACTGCTTATTCATTGTTGCTAAGTCAAAATCCTGGAAGTACTAGCAACACTATGGGACTACTTACACCACATGGACAGCAGTGGTTCAAGAAGGCAATTCAGCATTTTTCATGGTTAGTGAGGCATGAGCAACAAATGCTGGCCTTTTCAGCAATGTCCACACATCATGAATAAATAATTTTAAGAAATAAACCTGCACCCAGCATCAAGACAAAACAAAGAACTGCGGATGCTGGATATCTGAAACCAAAACAGAACTTGGTGACGAAATTCATCCGGTCTGGCAGCATCTGATGAAGTGTCACCAGACTTGAAACGAATCCCCAAGGTAAGTTAGGTTTATATTACCATGCTCTGTTAATGACAAAGAGACTAAGGTGGGTGAGAACCTAGACATGATCATTATCACAAAAGCGATAGTGTTGAGCAATCTAATAGAACCAAAGGTAGACAAGTCTCCTAGCCCTGATGGAATGCATCTCAGGGTACGAGAAGAGATGGTGGGAATAATAGCAAATGCATTCGTGGTAATTTTCCAAAATTCACTCGACTCCAGCAGATTGGAAAACAGTTAATGTGACTCCAATGTTCAAAAAAGGAGGTAGACAAAAGATAGGGAATTATAGGCTGATTAGCTTAATATCTGTCGTGGGGAAAATGTTTGAATCCATCATCAAGGAAGAAATAGCAAGATACCTAGATAGAAGTTGTCTGAAATTGTCTGAATTTGTTCTGAGGAAGAGTCACTGGAACCGAAATATTAACTCTGATTTTTTCTTCACAGATGCTGTCAGGCCTGCTGAGCTTTTCGTGCAACTTCTATTTTTGTTCCTGGTATAGAAATTGTCCCAATGGGCAGACGCAGCATGGTTCAGGAAAGGCAGGCCATACTTGACTAATTTGCTGGAATTCTATGATGACTTTACGAGCATGGTGGACAACAGGGACCCAGGAGACATGGTGTATTCGGATTTCCAGAAGACATTGGACAAGGTTCCTGCTGCATAAGATAAAGGTACATGGCATTACGGGTAATGTGCTGGCATGGATAAGAGGATTGGTTAACTAACAGGAAGCAGAGAGTGGGGATAAATGAGTGCTTTTGTGGTTGACGATCAGTGACTAGTGGCGTGCCTCAGGGACAAGTGTCAGGACTGCAATTGTTTACAATTTACAATGATAATTTGGAGTTGGGGACCATGTGTAATGTGTCAAAGATTGTGGATGACATGAAAATGAGTGGTAGAGCAAAATGTGCAGAGCAGTCTGAAAGTTTGCAGATGGATATAGATAGTTTAACTGAGTGGGCAAAGGTCTGGTAGATGGAGGATAATGTTGATAAATGTGAAGTCATCAATTTTGGTAGGAGTTACAGTAAAAAGGGTTATTACCTGAATGGTAAAAGATTGTAGCATGCTGTAGTACAGAGGGACCTGGGTGTCCTTGTGCATGAATCGCAGAAGGTCGGTTTGCAGAAGAAACTGGTAATTAATAAGGTAAATGGAATTTTGTCCTTCATTGCTAAAACATTTATGTTTAAAAGTAGGGAGGTTATGTTGTAGCTGTATAGGGTGCTGGTGAGGCCACACGTGGAGTATTGTGTGCAGTTTTGGTCTCCTTACTTGAGAAAGGAGGTACTGGCATTGGAGGAGGTGCAGAGGAGATTCACTAGGTTATTTCCAGAGTTGAGAGGGTTGGCTTATGAGGAAAGGTTGAATAGACTGGGATTATATTCATTGGAAGTTAGAAGAATGAGCGGTCATCTTACAGAAACATATAAAATTATGAAGGGAATAGATAAGATAGAAGCAGGGAAGCTGTTTCCACTGCAAGTTCAAACTAGAACAAGAGGGCACAGCCTCAAAGTTAGGGGGAGCAGATTTAGGACTGAATTGAGGAGGAACTTCTTCACCTAAAGGGCTGTGAATCTGTGGAATTCCCTGCCCAGCAAAGTAGTTGAGGCTTCTTCATTGAATGTTTTTAAAGCTAAGATAGATAACGTTTTGAATAATTAAGGGATTAAGGGTTATGGTGGGTAAGTGAAGATGAGGACACAAGAGGATCAGCCATGATCTTGTTGAATGGTGGGACAAGCGCGAAGGGCCAGTTGGCCTACTCCTGCTCTTGGTTCTTACGTTCTCCCCAAAAATGCTGACAAACCTGTTGAGTTTCTCCAGCAATTTCTGCATTCGTTTCTGCACCCAGCACCAGTGAGTTTCCAGGACTGTTAATTGAGATGAAATCTTCTCTGCCAAGCATCTGTTACTGTAGTAGCATAGTTCCTGGTCCTTGGAATGATGCATCAAAATAAATTCAGTACAAATTTCCAGGGCTGAATTTTCCTAGTCCATGAGAAGCCAGCAGCATTGACTCAATTAAGGGCCACTTCCAGTGGTGGCAAAGGCTGCACTTGCCCCAGCGTTCTGCCATCATCATGACTCCGTCCACCCCCAATTTCTGGGCCAGAGCTACTACCTTCAAATAATTATCATTACTGAGCAAATGCTACCCCAGGGTATCACCTACCAGGAGCAGAATCATCTCGCTATGGGTCTTTAGCCTCCATCAGTATAATGTGAATGGTACTTTTCTCCATTTTTCTTCTCAAGTCCATCTCAAAGCCTCCTTACAATCATAACAGATGGCCATCATAAACAACTTATAATAGCAAGTGAAATGACTTCTTAATTGACTTGTCAGTGGATTATTTTTGAGACGTTTCACATGGGATTCCAGTGTAGCAATTTTCCTTTTTCAAATTCGAGACTGAAGATAAAATAAATTCCTAAACATGAATATTTAACAGGGAAATTTACTTTGATGGAAGAGCTGTAAAAATCCTTGGAGAAAAGGAATGTTACAGATTTTGACTGTGATAAACTATATCAAAAAACATTTCACTCGTTTTCAAGCTATTGGGAAACAAAAATAACTTTAGTATTCATGTAACAAATAGAGCAAAGCTTAATCAATATTGCTGAAAAACGAAATAGTTTTACAAGACCCAAAACTCACAAGAATTGCAAGCATGAATGAACTATATCATTTCTTGGGAGCAAATAATTTCAGTCCAAGAATAATTTGTTATAAACTGTTGAAGTCATTTATCAAATGGAACGAAGGCTATGAAATAATATTCAAATCATGTGAACAAAATATATCTCTTGTCCCATTTCTTTAGGTCCAGTAGAGAATGATACCCTTCTGACAGAAAGGGAAAGGAAATAATCAAACAAAAATTTGCATAATTCCAACGTTATTTTACTGGCAAATGATATTTCAAATTAAAAAAAAACGCATTTCACTTTAACATTTTGCGAATACTATTGGAACAAATATGAATCAAGAGAGGTCACATTGTAGACAGCGTCATAGATAGAGAACTGGCAATATGGCAGGGGAAGGCAGTGAGAGGGGAAACCAGTATCATCCTGATATACAGTGTAGTCTCTTTATTTCTGACCACATTGGGTCAAATGTCTCAAATTCTTCACCAAGAATTCCATTCTAACAGATTTTTCTTAATAAGGTCATCACCAGCAATGCAGACTTAGATGAACCGTCTCTCCCTCTGGCCACATAAGAAGGAGGATCATAAGTAGGCCATTCAGCCCTTCGAGTCTGCTCTGCAATTCAATGAGACCATGGCTGATCTTCTGCCTCAACACTACTCTCCCACACTATACTCGTTTCCCTTGATATTTTTAACATGTAGAAATCTATCTACATATCACATGATTTGAACATTATTTTTTAGGGGCAGCACAGTGGCTCAGTGGTTAGCACTGCAGCCTCACAGTGCCAGGGACCTGGGTTCGATTCCAGCCTCAGGCAACTGTCTGTGTGGAGTTTGCACATTCTCCCCGTGTCTGCATGGGTTTCCTCCAGGTGCTCTAGTTTCCTCCCACAATCCAAAGATGTGCAGGCTAGGTGGATCAGCCATGCTAAATTGCCCATAGTGTTCAGGAGTGAGTGGGTTATAGGGGGATGGGTCTGGGTGAGATGCTTCAAGGGGCAGTATGGACTTGTTGGGCCAAAGGGCCTGTTTCCACACTATAGGGAATTAAATCTAATAACTCTTGAAAATTTGATTTATGTTTATTGTCACCTGTACTCACGTACAGGATATAAGACTTCAATGAAAAATGTACAATGTCTCCATTCTTGGCACCATCTTAGGTACAAAGGTATCTAGGCACACAATCTTTGGTAGCAAAATAGAAAAATAAAGGAACAAGCTTAAAGCGCTCAGCACTACAGTTTCTTCTTCGTGCAAAAGTAGAAAAATAAAGAAAGCTAAAAATTTAAACATTACAGCCCTTTCTTAAGCAATGGGACTGCAGACGCTCCAAGCTGGGCTCTGCACGCTTTCACCCGCGTTGGGCATGCTAAGGTCCACTCAGCTCGCCAGTCACTTCTCTGCTGCCTGCCTCTTCTGACCGTCATAGAGAATGCCAGGTTTTGCTGCCACTCACAAGACTTTGGCCCCGACTGCCACTTCACTATTGACCACCATTACTGCCCTCCTTCGCCGCCAACCACCACCTCATCGCTGTAACAAAGTGTGGAGCTGGATGAACACAGCAGGCCAAGCAGCATCTTAGGAGCACAAAAGCTGGCATCAGCTTTTGTGCTCCTAAGATGCTGCTTGGCCTGCTGTGTTCATCCAGCTCCACACTTTGCTATATCGGATTCTCCAGCATCTGCAATTCCCATTATCTCTGACCACCTCATCTCTGACTGCTGCCAATGCCACCTGGGCTCTCCTGGGCCTTTGCCAATGCCACACTCCGTTGCCACCGCTCCTTCCTTGGCCAAGCTTTCTCCAAAAGTCGAGTGAGAAAACACCAAAAAGAACCGAGAACAAAGAAAAGAAAGAAAGAAAGAGAAGAAAGGGAAACAGAGAGAATGGACGAAATCTGGGTTCAAGAGCCCGAATGTTTCCTATTTGATTGCCCCATACTCAGTGACTGAGTGTCCATAGTCCTCTGGAACAGTGAATTCCAAAGACTTGCTACCTCTGAATGAAGAAATTGTCCTGTATCTCTGTCTTAAATGGCTTATCCCTTTTATTTTGTGAGACAATGACCATTGGTTCCACTCATCCCCACCTACCACAAGTGGAGGAAACATGCTTCTTGCATCGACCCTATCATTCCCTATTAGAAGTTTATACGTTTGAGTAAGTTCACCTTTTAAGCTCCCAAACTGCAAAGAATGTAGCCACGTTTTATTTAATCTTTCCTCAGAGGACAATCCCTTCATCCCAAAAATTAGTTGGACGACCTTAAGTGAACTCCACCTAATAATTTCAATATCTTTCCTTCGGTAAAAAGAAACAAACTGCACACAGTGCCCTAGTTGTGGTCTCAGCAAGGTGATATATAATTGTAGTGAGACATCTTTACTCCTGTACACAAACCATCTGATAATAAAAGCTGACGTACTGCTGGCTTTCTTAATTGGCTACTGTACCTCGGGGAGGCAATGGCCTAGTGGTATTATCACTGGATTGTTAAGCCAGCGACCCAGAAAATGTTCTGGGGGCCCATGTTCGAATCCCATCATGGCAGATGGTGGAATTTGAATTCAATAAAATATCTGGAATTAAGTATCTAATGATGACCATGAATCCATTACCAATTGTCAGGAAAAACCCATCTGGTTTACTAATGTCCTGTAGGGAAGGAAACTGCCATCCTTACCTGGTCTGGCTCACATGTGACTCCAGACCCACAGCAATGTGGTTGACTCTGAACTGCCCTCTAGACAATTAGGGATGGGCAAAAAATGTTGTCTGATCAGCAATATCCTCATTCTGTTAATGAATTAAAAACAACCCGCGTGTTAAGTTCCAGTAATAAATAAACGAGGACACATAAGTCTCATTGAAGTTCAAAGGTTTCCAGTCTCTAACCATATATGAAATAGATCGCATTTCTGTTTTCCCTTTATAAATAGATACCCTCATTTATCCACATTTTGTTCATTTCCACATTTATTGGCCACTTTTATAGCCTCACCAAAATTCCTTGAAGCATCTTTGCATCCTCCACACTTCAAATCATTGTGATGAGCTAAAGCACAGGCACTGAATGTTGCAGTACCCGTTCACCTGAGTACTAACAGCACAGATTCTCAAAGATGTCTTCATCCGAACTCTTTAGAGAAGCTTGTTGCTTCTTTTCCACAACGAGATTTGGTCTTTTATTTTGTCTCATACTCTTTTCTAATGAATAGAAAAGGATCCTTCCTGGAACAATGTCTTTTGCAAACAAGCAATATAAATGAGAATAATGGGGGGAGAGGTTGTTAAGTAAATTTGAAGATGACAGAAGGATTGACTGGGTGGTTAATAGTGAGGGAGAAGGTCTTAGGTTACGGAAGGATATGGATGGGTTGGTCAGATCAGTGGTAGATGGAATTTAACCATGAAAGTGTGAGACGATGCACTTTGAGAGAAGTAACAGGACGTGCATGCAGTTCTGGTTGCCTCACAACAGGAAGGACTGCACTGTAGAGGGTGCAGAGGAGATTCACCAAGATATTGCCAGGGATGGAGCATTTTAGTTTGAAGAGCAGTTGGATAAACTTGGGTTGTTTTGTTTAGAGCAAAGAAGGTTGAACAGGGACCTGACTGAGGTGTATACAATTGAGGGGCCTGGACAGGGAGCACCAATAAGTTTAAGATGAAGGACAGAAATTTAGTGGGGATAGGCAGACTGTCTTTTCATTCAGGGGGTGGAGGACATCTGGAATGCACTGCCTGGAAGAGCAGTAGAAGTGGGAAATATCATTTTCATACATTTGCATCTCATTAGTACCCTGATCCACCATTTCAACATTGCACTTTCTGATTCTCCTATTCTCCATCAAGAATCCAGACAGTGCAATAAAGCTTGACAGAAAAAATACAGCAAGCACCTTTTGACTTGTCACATTAGCATCCATTTAGCTCAGGTTACATTTGTGCTACTTGTCCAAGATAGAACAGCGATGTATCACAGATACTAAGAGTACAGAGGCAACTTTATAGCCTCCCACACCAGCATAATTGCAAGAAAACAATAGCATCGACAGTTCCTACTATCTCCCCAAAGGACTATTCATGATGGGGATCTGAAATAAGCAAAAGCAGAAACTGATGGGGAAGCTTAGCAGATCTGGCAGCATCTTTGGAGGGAAAACAGGCTAATGCTTTCAGCCCTGTGACTCTTCTTCAAATTCCGTAGTTCTGAAGAAGGGTCACAGGGCTCAAAACATTAAGACTTGACTGCACACCCTCACACCTATACTTCCTGCAGAGACTCCATTCCTTCTGCAAGTTTCTCCATCTCTGTTGCATCTGTTCTGATGACGCCACATTCTACAGAGGGAGCTCAGAAAGGACCACCTTTTTCCTCAACTGAGGATTCCCACTATCATTGTTGACAGGGCCCTTAGCTGTATTCAACCCATCTCCTGCACTTCTACCTTCACCCTTTCTCCTCCCTCCCACAACAATGATAGAGTCCCCCGGTCCCCATTCTAACCCACCATCTTCTGCACCCAAAGGATCATAAGGCATCATTTCCACCGACTTCAGGGGGATGCCACGACTAGACACACATTCCCTTCCCCTCCATTGTCAGAATTCCCTGGGAACTATTTCCTTGGTGGCACCCTTATCCAATCTTCCATTCCCAACACCTCCCCTCAACCCATAGCACCTTCCCATACAATCACAGAAGATGTATCACTTGCCTGTTTGCCTACATTTTCCTTATCATCCAAAGCCACAGACATGACTCCAGGTAAAGTAGTGATTCATCCAATCTAGTCCTTTGTATTCGCTGCTCACAATGTGAGCCAAAACAAGGACTGCGCACTGCTTTGCACAACACTTTACATTCTGCCTGTAAAAGTATCACTGAGCTTCCAGTTGACTGCCACTTCAACTCACTACTATGTTCATATGTCAATATTTCAGTTTCAGGCCTACTACAGTGCTCCAGCAATGCTCAATGCATTCTGGAGAAACAACATTTTGCATTCCACTAGCCATCAGGATGCAATATCGAGTTTGACAACTTGAGAACGTGAAAGCCTCTTTCCATGTCCTTTACATACCCTCAATCCCAGGTCCTGCATTAACATGATTGCTTTCAGCACAGCTAAACCAAGTTCATCTCTCATTGCCCCATCATCGCTGATGTAACTTTTCTGCTTCCTTTCCCCAATCACAAAGGTTTTAAGACAAAGGTACTGAGCTGTCAATTGGAATCCAATAAAACTAACAGCTTTTAGAGTTCTTGATTTTTTTTAAGTTGGAGCAATACAAGCATCCCCAAATGGGTGGGTTAAAGCTCCCACAGAACCAGGATTTTTAGTTTTAGCTTTTCAATCAGAGTTGCTAGGGTCTTGAAGCTGGGTTTGGAAGCTGCAGTATATCTCTCGCTGCTAATCTATCTCTCAGAATTTTCTTTTGATTTTTTTTCCCTCCTGGACTGGAGAATTGTCTGAGAGACAATCTATTTTACTAAATTTCCCTTTGCCAAGGGTGTGTTTATGGACATTGTTATATTGGAAAAGTGTCTGCTTAGTATTTAAATCATCTATTAATCTGTTAAGTTCTTCAATTGAGCTGTTATTTCAATTTCTTCTTTCTTTGAATTTTAATTAGTGCACAAATAAAGTGTATTTTGCTTTAAATCTGGCAGTTTGACCAATCAAATTGCATCTGGAATTCAACAACTGGCACTTACCTTTAAAGTAAGAAAAAGTTATAGTCTTGGCTTTCTTCTAAATGTATTTTGCGAGGACTTGGTCTGGCCAATAACAGCTGCCAACTAATTGAAGTCTGCAAAAAGATCATTCAATTACAAACAACTACTGGACTCCTGATGCATCAGAAGGCTGATAGCTCTGAAATGAGACACCCCTGCTGAAATGTTCTCAGGAACAGAACTGGATAAGTTTGAAACATAATGGAAAAATGTCAGAGGGGGCTAGTGAGCCCTATCTTATCTCCACTCCCCTAGCCAGTGAGGGCTCATCCCAGGAGTATGACATCATAACATTGCACCGAATTGAGCCATGGATCATGCTAACCTCTTTGAAGTGGAAAGCTTCTGGAGAAAATACCCTAGTGGTGTAACAGCATCAGGGTCTAACTGAACTGTCCAAGATTTTGATGGATCTATCCATCTGCCTCAACATCATCCCCAACCCACCTACACAAAAAATGGCCTTTAGTTCAACATAGATTAATTGTAAACTCTGTAAATCTGAAATGGCGAGGTGGGTGTGTCATGGTAATCCAGAATCCGAGGTTAATGTTTTGAGAGGCCAGACTTGAATCCCGCTCCAGCATACGGTGAATTTTCAATTCAATCAAAAGGGTGTGAAATGAAAAGCTAGTCTGATACCGAATGTGTAGTCATTATCGATTGTCATAAAAGGCCATTTGGTTCACTACAGATAAAGAGCTGCCTGTCTTACAGAGCCGAACCTATATGTGTCTCCAGATCCGCAGCAAAGTGATTGATTCTTAACTGCCCTCTGAAATGGCCAAACTAGCATTCTGTTCAAGGGCAATTAGGGACAGTCAAAAAGCAGAAAAGCCCACCTCCCATCAATGAATAAAATAAATAAAAGTGCTCCAATTAACAGCAGGTTAACTAGCATCTGAAGAGGAAAGAGGTGCTAGTGAATTCACTTTCAACTATGCTTTCAGGCTCTTGCACAAAGAAATTAAATAAAAAATGTTCAACTCCTAGAGGTGACCCGAAGTTTAATAATGACAGAGTGCACCTTGCAGACACAATAGTAGCTCAAAGGGATAACTGCACTTGCAGTATCTATAAAGGGAATAAAGCCATGTAACTAAGCTTGGAGCAAGGGATCTGAAGTACCTAACAATGAGCTCGATGACACTAAATGAAAATAATAGAGCTTTTGTTGGTCTCCTTCTTAGTTGTGTCCTTTTTTGTTTGATCGATTTCAGCTTGAGAATATTTCTTCGCAAAAGTGGGACATGGCTTAATGAGATCAAACACAAGTTGTGAGCAGAAGATAGAACATTTATTGTACCTGCAGGCCAGAAAATTTGCTGTGGAGCCCAATTTTGAACTTAATATGTGAGATTCCCCTTATCATTTTACTGAATGTGATAATGAAGCAGAAAATAAAGACTTGTGTGTCCAAGCATGATGATGTTGCTAGTGGCAGATCATAAGTCATATTTTCAGCCATTATTACTGCAATATTTCTGAGTCACGTTTGTTGCAACCTTGACATTTTTCAATCTGAAGGTATTTCATTTGGATCTCTTGATAACAGCAGCAATCTAATAGGCTCCTTGCGAGATCATTGGGTTGTCCTGTGATGAGTCATGTAGACCCTAAGAATCTTACCTCAATTTCTGGTTTATGGTGAGATCCCCGATGTTACCCAGGGCAATTGTGATGGTCTTCTAATTGATCTTAACTTTTCACTGATCACAGATTGAAGTTTATTTATGGCCAGGGCCACAAAAGGTTAAAGATCCAGTGGAGAGACTGAGAGTTGCTCAAGCTGAACGAGTGGATGTGTTGCAGTCATGTACTCAATGGCTGTACTGTGCAGACCAATCAAGGAAAAGGAAAGCAGTTTTGTTACCTGAATCAGCGCTTCGAAACATAATGTGGATGTCTCTGATTGGACAGAAACCGGATAAGACATAGGAGATAAAACCCTGCGTCACCTCAGCGCTGTAGTGTATCTCCTGGAGAGAAACAGTGCGTGAGGTGAGGTGAGGTGAGGTGAGGTGAGGCAAGACCAGACCTGGCCAGCTGTGCATTCCTGGGTAATGTGCTTTGACTTATGTGCAGCATTAGATTAGAAGAAGGGTGAGTAGCGTTGTTTCCTTTGACTGTTTAAATTTGTATTTGAGAATAATTTGATATTTGGATATTTTTGATACTTGATACATTTGGGACTTACAAGAATAAAACAGAGAACAAACTAAGTTAAAAAAATACTTCTGTGACTTCTAAACTGACTTTCACTGAGGTGAACAGTTGTCTGAGGCAGAGGTGGTCAACAGTATGTGTTTGGATTTGGGAGAGGACAGAAATGATCTGAGATGTGGTGTGATGACCATCTGATTTTTCCATGTTAAAACTCTTACAGAAAGCATGGGCTGAGATGTTGGATGATTGTCCAAGATGAGAAAGGCTAAGGCATGACACTGCAGGAGGTTTGAAAGAGTACTTTTGAAACACATTGACAAACCTTTCAGCAAAAAAAAACAGCCAAACTATTTCAGCAACACATCAACAA
The DNA here is from genome assembly GCF_030684315.1 of Stegostoma tigrinum. Lineage (NCBI taxonomy): Eukaryota > Metazoa > Chordata > Chondrichthyes > Orectolobiformes > Stegostomatidae > Stegostoma > Stegostoma tigrinum. Next base: position 82,918,429 of record NC_081358.1, read on the forward strand.
TCTAGACAAAGGAACTGAGGGCATAATGCTATCTTTGCAGATGACACAAAGATACATGGAGGGACAGAAAGTGTTGAGGAAGCAGGAGGCCTCAGAAGGACTTGGGCATGCTTGTAGAGCACATGAAGAAGAAATAATAGAAGCATATGCCATTTTTTAAATGCAGAAAGGCTTCAGAAAGCTGAAACACAAAGTTATTTAGAAGTCCTAGTTTAGGATTGTCTTATGGTTAATATACAGGTTCAGTTGGTAGTTAGGGAGGCAAATGCAAATTTAGCATTCACTTCAAGGGACTAAGCTACAAGAGCAGAGATGTACTGCTGAGGCTGTATCAGATTCTGATCAGACTACATTTGGAATAGTGTGTGGAATTACGGGCCAAGTACCTGAGGAAGAATTTGTTGGTTTGGAGGGGTTTCCAGATGAAGTTTACGAGAATGATCCTCAAGATGAAGGGCTTGTCATGTGAGTTCTGAGGAAGGGTCACCAATCCCAAAATGATAACTCTGTTTTCTCCTTCACAGATACTGCCAGGCCTGCTGAGCTTTTCCAGCAGCTTTGTTTTCATTCTTGATTTACAGCATCTGCAGTTCTTTGGGTTTTTATTTAGGAGCAGTTGAGGACTGTGGTTCTGCTGCGGAGGATATAGATAAAGATTTCAATAGGGCAGACTGCAGATGTACGCCGATGACATGCTAAACAAAATGCTTGGTGTATTGTCAAGCTGGCCAAAAGGCCAATGTTCAATATTAAGGAGCATGGAGAAGTTAAACACCAATTCAACACACAATCTTGATCAGCATTTGGACTCCAGCAAGGAAGTGGTTGTAGGTGTCATTAGTACATCTGTAAACTCAACCATAAAGCTGTATCAGGCAACTGATGTCTCATTCCAACACTTGGAAGATCCATCAAATGCCTCATTGCTCAATAAAAGCTCATGTTTCTGCTAACATGGCTCCAGATACTTAGATTCAAAGGGTTGCTAGAGAGTAACAATAATCCTGCACACCAATCTCTGACAATCTTGCTCTTTAGTTGCAGATATGACCTTCCTATGTGAAACTCTTTCCCCTTCCTTCTCCTCTGTGCTCCTCTTGCAGCAGGTCATGAACATTGTCACAGTCTGGCTCAATGCCAGAAGAAGCCATCAATGGCCAAACAGGTTTGAAAGCTATTGGGTTGATCAGAAGCCTGGAGCTACATGTGAAATTCTAAGATTACCTATTCTCGCTTTCACAATGTGTCTCTCTGTCCCAAGCAAATTCCTCATCAGGAATAATGGGAACTGCAGATGCTGGAAAATCCAAGATAATGAAATGTGAGGCTGGATGAACACAGCAGGCCCAGCAGCATCTCAGGAGCACAAAAGCTAACGTTTCGGGCCTAGACCCTTCATCAGAGAGGTCCCTCTCTGATGAAGGGTCTAGGCCCGAAACGTCAGCTTTTGTGCTCCTGAGATGCTGCTGGGCCTGCTGTGTTCATCCAGCCTCACATTTCATTATCCTCATCAGGAATGCTTCATTTAGAAAGAAGAGACATAATACAATGGCTTTCAACATCAAAAGGCTGAAGATATTGCCCTATTTCATTCTATTTTTCCCTTTTCTCTACTCCCATGTTGACGGTCTAATCCTTACTAGTGTCTGTCGTTAAGCAACCACTGAACAGTCAATATTGATTGTCATGCAGAAACATAGAAGATAGGATAAGGCTATTCAGCACTTCAAGCCTGCTCCACTATTCATCACGATTATGGCTGATTGTCCAATTCAATAGCCTAATTCTGCTTTTTCCCCATAACCTTTGATCCCATTCACCCCAAAGTTTGACATAACTACTTCCTGTGGTAATGACTTTCACAGGCTCACCACTCTATGGACGAAGAAATGTCTCCTCATCTCCATCCTAAATCATCTACCCCGAATTTTCAGGCTGTGACCCCTGTTTCTGGACACACCCACCATTGGGAATATCCTGCATCTACCCTGGTTAGTCCTTTGACTTTTATAAGTCTCTATGAGACACCACCTCATTTATCTGAACTCCAGTGAAAACAATCCCACCCTAGTCAATCTTTCCTCATATATCAGACCCACCATACCCAGAATCAGCCTGGTAAACCTTCACTGCACTCCCTCAAGAGCAAGAGCATCCTACGTCAGAAAAGGAGACCAAAACTGCACAAAATATTCCAGGCGTGATCTCACCAAGGCCCTGTACAACTGCAACACGTCCCTGTTCCTGTACACGAAACCTCTCACAATTAAGGCCAACACACAATTTGCTTCTTTACCACCTACTGCACCTGCATGCTTACCCCCAGCAACTGCTGCACAAGGACACCCAGGTCCAACTGCACACTCCCCTCTCCCAATTTACAGCCATTCAGGTAGTAATCTGCCTTCTTGTTTTTGCTTCTGAAGGAATAATCTCACTTACATCCAAATTATACTGCATTTGCCATTGATTTGCCCACTCACCCAACCTGTCAAGATCATGTTGAAGGATTTCTACATCCTCGTGACAGTTCACCCTCCCACCCCAACTTGGTATCATCAGATGAGATGTCACATTTTGTTCCCTTATCCAAATCATGAATATACATATTGTGAATAGCTGGGGTCCCAACACTGACCCCTGTGGCACCCCACTAGTTACTGCCTGCTAATTTGAAAAGGATCCATTAATTCCCACTCTGTTTTCTCTCTGTCAGTTTTTTATCCATCTCAATGCTCTTCCCCCAATCCCATCTGCTTTAAACTTACACATTAATTTCTTATGTGGGACTTTGTCAAATGCTTTCTGAGGTTCCAAATATTCCACATTGACTGGAGGCTCCTTGTCAACTCTACTAGTTACATCTTCACAGAATTCCAACAGATTTGTCAAACATGATTTCCCCTTCATAAATTCATGCTGACTGTCTAATCCTGCTACTGCTTCTAAATGCTCTGCTATAAAGTCCTTGATAATAGATTTGAGAATTTTCCCCACCACCAACGTTAGGCTCACTAGTCTATAATTCCCAGTTTTCTTTCTATCTCCCTTCTTGAATATTGGAATGGCATTATTTTCCCTCCAAGCTGTGGGGACTGTTTGAGTCTATAGAGCCCTGGAAGATCCACTATTTCTTGAGCCACTTCCTTAAGTACTATGTGATGTAGTTTATCGGGACCTGGGGATTTATCCGCCTTCAATCCCATCAATTTTCCCAGCACCATTTCCCTACTCATATTGATCTCCCTCAATTCTTCCCTCTCACTAAACCTTGCATTCTCCAACATTTCTGGTATCTGATTTGTGTCCTCTTTTGTGAAGACAGAAGTATATATTCAGTTGCTCAGCCATTTCTTTGTCCCTTATTATACATTTCCCTGTTTCTGTCCATAGGGGACCTACACTTGTCTTTACCAATTTCTTTCTTTTCATGTACCTATAGAAACACTAAGCATCAGGCTTTATGTTACCTGGAAGCTTACTTCTGTGCTGTATTTTCCCTTCTTAATCAATCTCTTAGTCCTCTACTGAATTCCAAATTGCTCCCTGTCCTCAGACATACAATCTTTCTTGGCCAATCTGAACACTTCTCCCTTGGATCATATACTATCTCTAATTTCCTTCGTAAGCCATGGATTGGCCCTCTTACCCGTTTCGCATTTGCGCCAGACAGGAATAAACAGTTGTTGCAGTTCCCCCATGCATTCCTTGAATGTTTGCCATTGCCTATCCACTGTTATCCCTTTAAGTACCTCTCCCCAATCTATCAAGGCCAACTCATGCCTTGTATCTTCATAGTTTCCTTTATTACGACTTAGCGCCCTAGTTTCTGAATCAACTGACTCACTCTCCAACTTGATAAAAAATTCCATCTTGTTATTGTCACCCATCCCTAAGGAGTCTCACACAGCTAGATTGGCAATGATTCCCTTCTCATTGCACAGTACCCAATCTAAGATGGCCTGCTTTCTCGTTGGTTCCTCCACATATTGAAGAAACTTAGGGCACAGCTTTCCCAGTGGAAATCAACTAACTTGTGGAACATGTTCCCTTACTAACGTCAATGCTTTTACTCAATCAGCAGGGCTCACGTGAGATGTTCCTGATATCCGATTTTTTTCTTGTAATTCTACAGGAACCTTTCATTGATTCCTCATGCTATCAGCAAATTTCATTATTACGACTTAGCGCCCTAGTTTCTGAATCAACTGACTCACTCTCCAACTTGATAGAAAATTCCATCTTGTTATTGTCACCCATCCCTAAGGAGTCTCACACAGCTAGATTGGCAATGATTCCCTTCTCATTGCACAGTACCCAATCTAAGATGGCCTGCTTTCTCGTTGGTTCCTCCACATATTGGTCAAGAAAACCATCCCATATACAGTCCAGGAATTCCTTCTTTACAGCATTGTGGCTAATTTGATTTGTCCAATCTATGTGCAAATTAAAATCAACCATTATCACCAGTATTCACTTATCACATCACCTAATTTCCTGTATAATGCTATTCCCAACATCACCACTGCAGTTTGGGTGATCTATATATGACACCCACTAATATTTTTAGCCTCTTGTTATTTCTCAACTCTAGCCATACAGACTCCGCATTGTCAGAGCTAATATCCTTTCTCACCATTGTGTGAATGCCTTGCCCAAAATCAATGTGCACTGTAGCTAATTATTTGCTGGCCTGAAGAAACTTAGGGCACAGCTTTCCCAGTGGAAATCAACTAACTTGTGGAAAATGTTCCCTTACTAACGTCAATGCTTTTACTCAATCAGCAGGGCTCATGTGAGGTGTTCCTGATATCCGATTTTTTCTTGTAATTCTACAGGAACCTTTCATTGATTCCTCATGCTATCAGCAAATTTCATAGCCCCATTGCAGACAGATAATAGCTACGACAATTGGACAAGTGAATGTTGGTAGAAGGGTGCAAGCTTAATGACCACTTTGTGCCTTATGGGCAGAATATGTGTTATATTAAAAATCACAATAAAAATAATAAACCTTAATAAAAAAATCAGTTGAAGAGTTGTGAAAGAATAACCTACCTAACTTTTGAGAACGCTGAAATTCAATTATTGGAAGTGTAATGCTGACATCTTGTGGTAAGAAGCAGTAATTGTCTATATGCCATCAACTTCCTTCACAGATACGTTTAAATGTGAACTCAACTGAGGGCTGGAGAACCAAGCCCGTAAAAATTAATGCTAATGGTCTTTTGTACAAGGTAATTTACAGAAAAGCAAGCAAATTAGAGAGACTCTATTAACACTATAGATCAAATAATTTGTACGACCTTGGTTTAATTTAATGTCCCCACATGCTAAGTTTGGTTTACAGTGAAGGTTATGTAGTTTATTCCGAGATAGCATATATTTTTCGTGATAGTCGTCTGTTTCATAAACTAATTCAGAAACAAGGTTTGCTTAATTCTCATTGAACGAAAAATGTTTCCTGAAGTTGTCCCTTGAGTTCCCTGTCTGACACTGCGCCACAACCTCTAATGCACATTGGGAAAAGAGGCAGGTCATGAGTGCACCCCATCAAGAAAAGGACTTGAGCGCTATGTTGTTGACATCAATCTGTTGCATGCTGAGCCAACTATTCCAAGCAGGCCTTTGCGGAGTCAGAGTTGCTGGGGCAACAAACACTTTTAGATGCGAATTGCAGCTGGAGCTATGAACAGTGAACACATGGCCAACCAGGAACCTTTCCAACCCTTAGCACTTTCCAGTGGCATATGTTGGAAGGATTTACAAGTTAATTCTGAACCTGTGTGGCCATGTTATGAACAAAACTTCCTTGTCAATTAAATTGCAGCATTGGACTTGAGCCCAGAACTTCTGGCTTAGAGACAGAAGTGCTTTGCACTATATCACAAAACCTCTGCTTTGAAGCCCTGGTTGAATTAGCCCATTTAGTTCTATGTTGCTACTTTTGAAAATACACAGGTTATCTGTTTAATTGTGATTGTACATATTGGTGCAGTTTAGGATTCATACTTTCCCCCATTTTCGTTGGTATCCCATCGTCAGGTCACATTTTACATGGGCACAGTACATGGGCTCTTATCAGCCAGCTCAGAGCCAGACCTTAAAATGAAGAGACTCTCTGAATCTCCTGTTTATGTCTGTCAGACAGGGGTCCCTGATTGGCCCTGGTTAACAACCTCAATCAAGGATCTCATAGTCAATAGATCCAACTGGCCCTAGTTCCAGTCACTACATCACCCCCCCCCCCCCCACCCCCCACCCCCAAGTCCAGAGATGTAGACCTGTTTTTTTTCCTCATAGCTTCTCCCAGGACATTTTCGCCCCAGGTCTGGTTCTTCCAACTCTTACTCAGACAGAAGCAGCATGTACGAAACCGTAACACGTCTGTTGTACCCGAAGCATCGTGGGAGAGTTTCCTCCTCTTCTTCAGGCAATAATGGTATCAAGGCTGCATCCATCCTGGACTCAGAGGTTTCTTCAACATTGGAGGGAGGGGAAGAACCTACACTTTCTGACAGCTTTCTGGTTGTTCTGAGGGGCAAGGTATGTTTTGTTCCTTTTTTTGCCTTTATTCATTCATGGGATGAGGGGATTGCTGGCCAGGCAGCCCATCCTAATTGGTCAGAGGGCAGTTAAGAGTCAACCACATTGCCGTGGATCTGGAGTCTCATGCAGGCCAGCTAAGGAAAGCAGCTTCCTTCCCTAAAGGGCATTAATGAACCAGACGGGCATTTACGACAGTCGGCAATTGATTCACGGTCATCATTAGATTCTTACTTCCAGATATTTTATTGTATTCAAATTCTACCATCGGTCGTGGCGGGATTCGAACTCGGGTCCCCAGAATGTTATTTGGGTCACTGGATTAACAGACCAGCTGTAATACCATTAGGCCATCCCCTGTTTGTAAGGTAGCAGCTTTCAGATGACTCACAAGTTTGTCCAGGACTTCCTTTCCTAACCCGAGCTTTGTACATCACAAGACTCGACCTCACCTCAAAACCATATCGGACCATTTCTGTGGTTTTGGCAACAAACTTCATCCCCTGAAGTAAATTATCCTTCTCACTTAGAGAATGCATTTGGCTGACATTGGCTTTCCTGCTGCCATTTCACCCTACAACCCCCCCAAACTCCCCACCACCACCCTCCCCCCCCCCCCCCCCCAACCCAGGTTAAACCTGGCGCAGAATCTTCTCTCTGTAAACAACTCTGCTGGAGCTATCCTTGTAGTTGCATGAGGTGCGATCCAATAACCCAACAGGAATTGGGACAATTTGGTATTGAGGGAAGCTGTAGACTGTTTCTTTCAGCTTGCCTTCAGCATTTGGATTGTCCTTTCCACCAGACCATTGGATGATGCGTGGTATGGAGCTGTACTCACATGCTAAATGCCAAGCGATTTTAAGACATACTTGAACGCCCTGCTGATAAATGCCCATTGATCATGACCAATACTTCTAGTAATATGTGTACTGCGAACGACGCTCACAGCTTTTGAATTGTCATCCCTGAGTTTACCAGAATGAATTCTATGCACCTCCAACCACTTTGAATGGATATCCACAATGATCAGGAACATTAAGCCCATGAAAGGACTGGCAAAGCCGATGTGATTCCAGGGCTTACCCAGTCATTTCCACAAATGTAGGGACACTGCTGGCAGTAATGTTTGTCCTTGTTGGCACTCTGGGCACTGCCCGACCAATGCAGGCATTTTGTCATCCAACCCTGACCACAAACATTACTTCTTGCTGACATATTCCTTTGTGGATTTCAGCCAGTATCTGGCAGTGACCTTTGCTCAGGACAATGGTTTTTGCTCCCCATGGTAATATACCATCCTCTATGATGTTCTGGTCTTGCCAGGTGCAGAGATGTCTCAATCCTGATTGTGATGGCCCTTTTGGTTCCCCCCTCACCATCAGCAGCTTTAGTTTTGCCAGGATGGGATCTTTTTGTGTCTACAGTCAGATATTGTCAGCGGTGACCAGAAGGGTATCCAGAAAGGTATTGCTCCTCCCAGTGGGAAGAGGCTCAAGACATCAACTTTGCCATTTGGCCTCCTGGGTGGTGGTCCAGCTTGTACTTGTACACATTGAGAATAAGGACCCACCACTGAATTCAACCAGAAGCTATGGGTGGTACTGCCTTGTCTTCTTTAAGTATCTCTAGCAGGGATTTGTTGTCCATTACTATGACAATTTCACATCTGTTAAGGTATTGGTGGAACTTTCTCATGCCAAAAATGACTGGCAAACCTTCCTTCTCTCTCTAGACTTATTTGTGCTCATCGTCAGCTAAAGTCTGGGAAGCTTACGCCTTTGGGCTTTCCTATCCATTGGGCCACTGGACAGCCAACACTAGCCTGATACAGTATGGGGAGGCATCACATGTCAGCGCCAGCTCTCACTTTGGATCATTGTGAGCCAAATCCTTCAAAGACGATTGCTACTTTTCCACTTCCTTAAAGGCTACTTCTTGGCTACATGACCATTTCCAAGGCTGACCCTTTCTCAACAGCAGGTGTAAGGGTACCAAGATGGAGGTCAGTTTATGTGTGAATTTTCCATAATAATTCACTAACCCAAAGAAAGGACTAAACTCTGGTACAGATGTGGGATCCTGGGCATCTATGATCACCCTCACTATCCAATGTGTGTAACCTGGCCTTGTCAATGACGTAGCCCAGGTAGGTCATGTGGGGTGCCTGGAACACACATTTTTCACTTCTGAGAGGTATGTCCACTTTGGAGAAATGTTTAAGCACTATTTCCAAGTTCTCCAAGTGTTCTTTTTTGGTCTTCTCTGTAATTAGTACGTCATCCAGATAAATGACAATCTGAGCTAATCCATGTAAAATGTTCTCCATGGTCCACTAGAAAAGAATGCAGGCTGATGATACCCCAGATGGCAGCCTTGTATATTTGTACAAACTCTTACGTGTATTACTTGGGGCATACTTCTGAGAATCCTCCTCTATTTGCAATTGCAGATATGCATGGCTCACGTCCAGCTTCGTGAAATACATCCCTGCCCCAAACACCCCGACCAGCTTTGTGTATAAATCCTCTAAGCGAGGGACGTTTTGCTTAGAATCCCCACAAGGCCATCTGAGCCAGCAGGCTTCGTCGTCGGTATGGCCAGTGCTGACCTTTCCGCGAACTACACTAACTTGACGATTCCTTCACCTCCCACCCAGCCTTCTGACTTCTGCACCTACTTTGTACATAAGGTAAATAGCATTGGGCAGATCTTGCAGAATTACAGGAATAATTCCTGGTCAATGTGCGAGGTGGCCTTGGCTCCTTTGATAGTTCCTAGACTTTCCTGAAAAACTTCCGGGTATTTAATTAGGGCTTCGCTCAAGCAGACATTTTCTAATCAAAAGAATGCTGAGCCAAGCAAGGAGAATCTTTCTCAACCAATTCTATCCCATCAAGCTTAGGCCCGAGCTTTTTACTGCCACCAGTGCTAATAGCACCAACTGCTTCTCATAGGAGACTGGAAACGAGGTTGTACCTTTAATCCATAAAGGTTCCCAAGTCTAGGTTCTCCGTCTAGCTGAGGTCTTGCACAAACTTAAGGCTTTGAGTCCAGAGCAAATCTTATTAAAGACTGGTTTACAACCACTGACACAGCTACACTGGTATCACCCTCCATGAGAACTGGGTAACCACTTAACAGACATTTATTTTGGTTGCTTTTGATTTGGGTGTTGCTAACTAATTTAACTACTTCAAGCCACACGTTTCCTAGATTCCAGCCTAATGAGTTCTGTCACTCAATTCAGGCCTTGTAGGCCTCGTTTGCTGTCTTGAATCCACACACCAGCATCAACTTTTTGGCCTGGATCCTGAAGAACTGCCTAGCCATTTTGCCGAGGTTTGGCTTTGTTTTGGGGTTTTTCTGTGGGCTGATCCTAGGGTAGCTCATTATAAATATACCCTGCGTGAAGATCTGCAATTGCCTACACTTAAGTTCTGTCAGACAAATGAGGGTGTCCATTTCCATTGCGATGCCCTGCAGTGCCCATGCTCCACTTGCTGCATTTTCTAATAACAAAGCCAGTTTTACTGCCTGTTTGAAGCCCAGTTGGGCTTCAGTCATTAGGTGTTTTTGCATGGTTACATTATCAATCCCAGATACCAAACTGTCTCTCAGAACCTCATTCAGGGTTAAACCAAAACCACATGTCTCCACCTATCAAGTTAACCTCGTCAAATGTCCCAACATAGATTTCCCTGGTTTTTTGAACTGCTGAATAAAACTGCTCCCTTTTTTTGCAGCAGCAGCAGCGGGAGCAGTGACAGCGAGGACCAGGTGTCTGCTGGGAAGGTAAGTTCTTCATTTCAGCAGCAGAACTGAGTGGGAGCAGTCAAATTGTGGTCTCGGAACTTGAGTGAACTGATATATTCGGGCAGTGGCAGCAGTATGTCAATAGTCCAACTCGGGAAAGAGCCATACTGGACCTGGTGTGGCGGAAATGAGCCTGGCCAGGTGGTTGAAGTTTCAGTAAGGAATTACTTTGGGAATAGTGATCACAATTCCATAAGTTTTGAAATACTGACGGACAAAGACAAGAGTGGCCCTAACGGAAGAGTGTTGAACTGGGGGAAGGCCAACTATAGCAGAACTTGGCAGGAGCTGGGGAATGTGGATGGGAGCAGCTGTTTGAGAGTAAATCCACATTTGATATGTGGGACGCTTTTAAAGAGAGGGTGATTAGAGTGCAGGACATTCATGTCCCTGTGAAAATGAGGGATAGAAAGGGCAAGATTAGGGAGTCATGAATGACAGGTGAAATTGTGAGACTAGCAAAGAGGAAAAAGGAAGCATACATAAGGTCTAGGTGACTAAAAACAGACGAAGCTTTGGAAGAATATTGGGAAAGTAGGATCAATCTGAAACAAGGAATTATGAAGGCTAAAAGGGGTCATGAAATACCTTTAGCAAACAGGGTTATGGCAAATCCCAAAGATTTTTATTCATACACAAGGAGTAAGAGAATAACTGGAGAAGGGGTTGGCCCACTCATGGACAAAGAAGGGAAGCTATGTGAGGAGTCAGAGAAAATGAGTGAGATTCTTAATGACTACTTTGCATCGGTATTCACTGACGAGAAAGGAATGATGGATGTTGAGGTTAGGAATAGATGTTTGATTACTCTAGTTCAAGGGGGGATGTGTTGGGTATTCTAAAAGGCATTAGGGTGGACAAGTCCCCAGATCCGGATGGGATCTATCCCAGGTTGCTGAGGGAAGCAAGAGAGGAAAAAGCTGGGGCCTTAACAGATATCTTTACAGCATCCTTGAGCATGGGTGAGGTCCCAAGGGACTGGAGAATTGCTGATGTTATTCCCTTGTTTAAGAAGGGTAGCAAAGATAATCCAGGTAATTATAGACCGGTGAGCCTGATGTCAGTGGTGGGGAAGCTGCTGGAGAAGATACTGGAGGATAGGATCTATTTACATTTGGAAGAAAATGGGCTTATTAGTTATAGGCAGCAAGGTTTTGTGCAGGGAATTTCATTTCTTACCAACCTGATAGAATTCTTTGAGGAAGTGACAAAGTCGATAGATGAGTGAAGGGCTGGAGATGTCATATACGTGGATTTCAGTAAGGCGTTTGATAAGATTTCCTATGGTAGACTGATGGAAAAAGCAAAATCACATGGCATCCAGGATGTACTAGCTAAATGGATAGGAACTGGCTGGGCAACAGGAGACAGAGAGTTGTAGTGGAAGGGAGTTTCTCAAAATGGAGAACTGTGACCAGTGATGTTCCACAGGGATCCACGTTGGGACCACTGTTGTTGTGATATACATAATTGATCTGGAGGAAGGTATAGATCATCTGACTAGCAGCAAGTTTGCAGATGATACTAAGGTTGGTGGAGTAGCAGATAATGAAGGGGACTGTTGCAGAATGCAGCAGAATATAGATAGACTGGAGAGTTGCGCAGAGAAATGGCAGATTGAGTTCAACCCAGGCAAATGTGAGGTGATGCATTTTGGAAGATTTTGAATTCAGGAGCAAACTATATGGTAAATGGAAAAGCTCTGGGGAAAATTGATGGTAAGAGAAATCTGGGCACTCAGGTCCATTGTACCCTGAAGGTGGCAACACAGGTCAATAGAGTGGTCAAGAAGGCATACGGCACGCTTTCCTTCATCAGGCAGGGTATTGAGTACAAGAGTTGTCAGGTCATGTTACAGTTGTATCGGATTTTGGTTCGGCCACATTTGGAAGACTGCTACAGTTCTGGTTGCCACATTACCAAAAGGATGTGGATGCTTTGGAGAAGGTGCAGAGGAGGTTCACCAGGATGTTGCCTGGTATGGAGGGCACTAGCTATGAAGAGAGGTTGGTTGGATTAGGATTATTTACGTTAGAAATATGGAGGTTGAGGGGCGAACCTAATTGATGGCTACAAAATCATGAGAGGTACAGACAGGTTGGATAGCAAGAAGCTGTTTCCCAGAGTGGGGGACTCAATTACTAGGGGTCAAGATTTCAAGGTGAGAGGGGAAAAGTCTAAGGGAGATATGCGTGGAAAGTTCTTTACGCAGAGGGTGGTGGGTGCCTGAAGCGCGTTGCCAGCAGAGGTGGTAGAAGCGGGCACAAAAGCATCATTTAAGATGTATCTAGACAGATACGTGATCAGGCAGGGAGCAGAGGGATACAGATCCTTGGAAGACAGGCGACAGGTTTAGATAGAGGATCTAGATCGGCATAGGCTTGGAGGACCGAAGGGCCTGTTCCTGTGTTGTAACTTTCTTTGTTCTTTGTTTCTTTGTTCATTGTGTCTCAGAATTAAGAGAAACTTGGGGCTGTAATATTCCTTAGCTAAACCCATCATTTCTTGCAAGGTTTTAGTATCTGGTGCCTTAGAAAATTTAAGCTCCTATTAACTGAAAATACAATATGCCCAAGAATTATGTTGCTTTTCATCTGCCCCAGTGTCACTTTGCCAGAGAAGGTAGCACATTCTTTCTATATACTAGAACCCAATCTTCGACGGGAGGATCAAATGAGTCAAACTTCCCAAATAACAGCATGATGCCAGAAATGCTTACCCAACTCAAAAACGTCTGTTGCGAGTGAGCTTTTTTCAGGAGTGTACTATCCCACTCTTGTGGCCACTGAAAAACCTCCAAGGAGGTAGGTATCCTGTCATCAGCTCACCCTTTATTTACATGTGAATGGTAGATAGGCTCTGGCCAGCTAGATCAGAGCCACTACCTTGACTGAAGAAACTTTCTGGCACTCCCATTTATTTCTGTCAACTAGGGTTCCCTGATGGACCCAGATTAACAACCCTAATAATGAATCTCATAGTCAATGAGATACATTTGGCCTTCATTCCAATCCCTTGCAACCCTAATTCTCACACAGCCTCCCAGTGCCACTACCTTTGGGACAAGAGTGACAATGATTTGAAAGGAATGGTTCACAGTCCTCTAGCTCCTTTCATGACCCCAAAGCATCCTTAAGTGTTTTACATCCAATGAAGTGCTTTGACTGTTATCTTTTGTAATTTGGGAACTGCAACAAACAACATGTGCGCAACAAGTTCCCAGAAACACCCAAAGTGATAAAGATAAATTAATGGGACATTTTAATGGAAGCAGATAGCAGGGTGGGCAGTCATTGGGAAGGGGCATTAAGTTCTGTAGAGGGATCTGTATCATCCACCCATTGCTAGCTACTCTGGGCTACACTGTACTGATAGCAGGAAAGCTGCATGGAAGTGGTGGGACGTCAATGGAACTCTTAAAAAGTTACATATGACTTTATTGAATGCACCTGGAAGGGACTTAATGATAGCTTGAAACTTAAACATGCAGCATATGTGGATCACCGGCTATTGAATCCCAACCATTCAAAAATGGCATGATTCAGTTCAGGTCGCATCTGAAGGAAGAGTTAGACATTACACAGCTGCCTTCCTTTGCTGTAGAAACTTCAGCCAAAAGGAAAGTAGAGGCCATTAGAATAATTAAACTGTGATGGAAAACTCAAGAGCTGAGGGTAATGACGTGGGAGCTGATTTGTTACTAATTGGTCAGCTTATTAAAAATTGCGTTAGGTCCCTGATTTTGATATGGATTCAAGGCTTGGAAATTCATTCAACATCAAGGCCCAATAAATACGTCAAAAATACAGCCCAAAATTTCAGATCATGGACTGTTCATGAGAAGTGTGAAATGTTAGAGATGGAGTAATTGTTTTAGCAGGTGCTGTTGAAAGAAGGGAGGAAATGAAAGAAAAAGAAGGGGAAGTCTGTGTTACAGTAGAAGCCAAAAACAGACAAATGCTAATGCAATGATGATACAGCTGTGATAAGGTATAATGATAGTTAAAGGATTGGTTTACAGGAGTTGTAAACAACCACAACAGAATCATTCCCATCAACTGCTACATGAAAGTTAGGAAGAATTGTAATGATCCAAAATTGTTGAGTCTAGAGGTCTGTGAAATATCTAACTGAAAATTGAGGGGCTGTCTCTTGTGCTATTGTCTGTGTGGCTAAGCAGATTTGAGGATGTCCATTCTTTTATAATGCCATCTTTTTTCTGCATCCACAGTATTTTGCAGTTACACAAATTAGTTAATGACTGGAAGCATTGGTTTCTGTCAGTTGGTCAATGAGATGATGAACAAAACGATCAAAATTGACACTTTGATTTTCAAAAATGAATTCTGGGATTTGCTGGCAAGGAAATCTTTGTTGGTCCTCCTTAGCATTCTTGAGAATATGTTGGTGGATTATCTTTTGATACAAATGAATGGCTTTAATAGGACATTCTAGAAGGAAGTTAAGATTCAAGCACATTGGTGAGAAACTGGAGTCACATATATACTATATGCCAGCAGCACTAAAAAGTGTGCCTAGTGAATTAGGCAAGTTGCAAAACGTAGTGCCAACAATTCCTTTTCCGTTGACCTGGGAAATATTGGCAAGATTTAAAATTTCAACCGAAGGGAAAGCAATAATTTGACAAAGAAATAAGGCTCCAGAATGAGTTTGAGCTACTGTGTACTTCACTGGAAAGACAATTGTGCACAGTGAGAAATCACTGTGTCGTCTTAATGTTCTGTGTGAGACCAATTTCACAGGCCTTCCGTCTAAAGGACATTTGTGAGTGGGCTTTTGGGGAGATCTGTTATCGTTGTTGTAACTTTATTTTTTAAACTTGTTTTTCACTGACCTGATGAGTATCTTTTTGAAAACAACACTGACTTTTTTAAAAATGTGTTTAAATTACTTATTTGAAGAATTTTTAAACTGAATTCAATTTCTGCCATCGTCATGGGAGAAAGTGAGCTCACACCTTCTTAATGGCCACACTCTAGCAGACAGTAACATAACCACTAACTTGCTTTGTAATCTAATGAGAATGTACTTCCATTCAGTTTTATGGCTGGTGAAGCAGCCTTTGCAAACAATCGCAGTAAAAGTGTAGTTTGATATGAATTGTGGAAATGGCAGTAGCTGAATTCTTTACTTGGTGAACCAGCACAGAGATGGAAAGGTGAATGGCCTCCATCTGTGCTTTAACAATTTAGTGATTCCCTGATCTCCTTATCAGAATCAAAGGTTTCCTAAAGTTTAATTGAAGTTGCTTTTTTTATATTTTCTCTGATATTCACACTGAATGTCAAGCAATCCCAGCTATTCCTGGAAATGTAAATAAAGTTCACACTTCATTGGTTCCTTCTATCATTTCAGTAGTTAAACAAAGAGATATTATAAATTACCTTCCCAGATATTTAGCAAATATTTCCGTTTATTGATTTTGAAAATTCATGTGATCATTCTGTTGAGAGGAGCTCGTATCCATTTAAAATAGTGGTTTGCATGCACATGTACAATCATGTGGAAATTATGTGAGTTTGTTGAGCATGACTTAAATTGGCTATTGCATGCATTTTCGTTTTCAGTGCATTCAGCAATTCGGTGTTTTAACGTCAATGTTCTTCACTCCAGTGTTCTGAGAAATTACTTGAAGAAGCTGTTGATTCTCTGATGTTAAAGAAAGGCCAGTAAATGATAAGAACATATTTTAGTTTATGTTCCCAAAGCCGTTTTGGTTCACATTTACTGGCTTTGAACTCAAGGAATATTTCTCATTTGAAATTTGAAAGTTGAAAATTTGCTAATTTCTCGTTTGAAAGTTAAAAATAATAGCAAAACTTTTGAGTACAATGCTATAAATGAATGTGTGTATCATCAGTTTTATGCCTCTGTACACTTTTTCTAGGTTCTCAGAATCAGCCCATGTTAACCTAACCAAAATACTTGATTTCTCACCACAATGAGTACTGAGCTTCTCCACATGGCAAGTGTTTATAGGTTTAACTGTTAACAGGGTTGAATAGGTTCGGACACGATGCCAAACCGAAGACTGCATAAAATACTACTCCCATTTTGTGGAGAGTTTGGTTCACTTGATATTTAGAGTCCTCCAAAAATTGCACCTGACTGGTACAACAAGAAACCAATAGCAATGTTTTCATTTTCAAACATTGATGATAAGTGGTGGATTTTCCAACAAGAAGAGCCCACTTTGCTCTCCTGTAAGTATTCACCTTTCTTGTACTTCCTCACTTGGACTGGGATGTTACAATGCAATATGGTACTAGGGTGATGGATGCCATAAGTAAAGACAGACTAGAAAAGTTGGGATTGTTCTTCATGTGGTTAAGAAGTTTTAGGAGTAGTTTTAATTGTAGAATTAAAGTTTTACGTTTTTTGTGCAGGCATCTGAAGATACACCTCTGGATCGGCTGGAACATGAACCTCCGGCCAGAGATCGGGGCACTACCACTATGCCATAAGGGTTCTAGAAAGTTTTAAGATACCTGACTATTATTCATGTAGATCAGGCACAATGTAGTTAAAAACCTGCAAACTTTGAAGCAATGACATGGCCTGGTGGTGATGGCCCTGACATAGTCAAACAAGACACTCCATTGTATCAAATTGCTCAAGAAAAGTTAAAACCAGGCAGACCACCTGACCACAAGACATCAACCTAAGCGCCAAAATAATATGAGTGAACCCAACTGTGTTGTCCTGGCAAACTGCCAAAATTGGAAGTGATACCCCTCAGACCAGCAATGGAAGCTTGACATAATCATTCTTGCTCTATTATACCCAGAAACAATGCCCCAGGTACCACCATCATCAACCACTGGTAAGTCCTGTCCCACTCACAAGCAAACCCACCAAAAGTGGCAGCACTGTGATGTATACATTAGAAGGTGTTGCCCTGAAAATCCTGAACATTGATTCCAGGCAACATGAAATCTCAGGCATCAAGGCAAATCTGGGAAGGAAACCTTTCTTCACACCACCCATTATATTGATGAATCAGTACTCCTCCATGTTGAACGCCACTTGGAGGATGCGCTGAGTTTGGCAAGGGCGCAGAATAAACTCTGAGTGGAAGACTGAAAAGTTTGTCATCAAGAGTGGTTCCGCAATACCACTGATGACTGAACTGGCCATGTCTTAATGATTACAGAAACTAGACTAGGTTTGTGGCCTGTGGTGATAGTACTAAAAAGCTGGAAAAAGTGCTGAACCAATCCAGCTGTCACAATTGGATCTGTCTGTGATATTATTGGCAGGAGTGACCACTGCATAGTTGTTGTGATGACTTGGTCTTATCTTCTACTGAGAATACCCTACATTGTGTTGTGTGATGCTTCCACCCTGCTCAATTCGAACTGATCTGTCAACTCAAAACTGGGCAACCTGATTAGAGTGAGAGGTGGCTGGCAAGGAGTGGCACCAGTTAAAGCGTTGACCTAATGAAGTTTCTTTCTCCTAATAGTTATTAATTTTCTGACATCTGGATGTGGCAGGAGTACAGAGCTTAGATCTGATTTGTTGTTTCCAGGATTGCTTAGCAAAGGCTATTGCATGCTGCTTCCATTGTTTGTCGATCAAATAGTCCTACGTTACAGCTGTAGCCTCAACTACATGGGACGCCAGTTTATCAGTGGAAGAAACAAGGTTGAAGGAGTTGCATCCATCTTTAGCTAAAAGTAGTTATTCTATCTCATCTCCTCCTGAGATAGTCGACATCACAGAAGTCAGTTTTCAACCAACTCAATCCACTTGTCTTAATAGAATGCTGCAAAGATTTAGGACCTGACAATGTTCCAGCATAATATAAAAGACATGTGCTTCATAACATGCCAACCTGGCCCAGTCACTACAACATTGACATCTCCCAACAATGTGCACTATTTCTCAGATATGTCCTATACACAAAAGGAGGACAAATCCAACCATCACAGACCTACCAGATTAGTCCTAATCATCAACAAAGCAATGGATGGAGCAGTTGAGAGTGTTATTCAGCAACACTTGTATACTAATACCCCATTAATTAATATTCAATTTGGAATCCACCTGGAAGGCTCAGCTCCTGACCTTATTGCAGTCTTGGTCTAAATTTAGACAAAATCAGCAAATTGCAGAACTGCGCTGGGGCCTTGCATTGAAGCACATCATGTGACTGGGTGTGGCGTCCAGGGGCCCTCGCAAAGCTGAAGTAATTGTGAATTAGTGCTAAACTCTTTCCTGGTTGGAGACATACCTGGTACAAAGAAAATGCTTATGCTTGTTAGAAATCAATCATCTCAGATCCAAGACATCACCATAGGAGTTCTTCAGGGTAGTGTCCTAGGACCAAGCATCTTCCGCTTCATCAATAAGATTCCTTCGGTCAAAAGTGGCAATGTTCACTGATGCACAATTTTCAGCACCATTCACAACTCCACAGATACTGAAGCAGCCTATGTCCATATGTGGCAGAACCTGGACAATATCAAGGCTTAGCTTGGTAAATGACAAGTAATATTCAAGCCACACAGGTGCCAGATGGTGAACATCTCCAGGACAAAATAATCGAACCTTTTTTTTTAAATATTCTTTGGCATTATCATGCTGCATTACAACATTGTGAGGTCACCATTAATCGGGAACTGAACAAAACTAACCATATAAATGGGGAACAATAGGGAGGTGGGGGCAATAAAAGGGGGTGGTGATGATCTGGTAGTATTGTCACTGGACTGTTAATCCAGAGACCCAGCTAATGTTATGGAGACTCAGGTTCAAATCCTACCAAGGCAGATAGTGGAATTTGAATTCTATAAAAATCTCCAATTATGAATCTCATGATGACCATGAATCCATTGCTAATTGTCGGAAAGACATATCTGGTTCACTAATAGAGATAGTTCAAACTACAGATGCTGGAGAATCTGAGATAACAAGGTGTCAAGCTGGATGAACACAGCAGGCCAAGCAGCATCTTAGGAGCAGGAAGGCTGACATTTCAGGCCTAGACCCCAAAACGCCAGCCTTCCTGCCCCTCTGATGCTGTTTGGCCCATTGTGTTCGCCTAGCTCTACACCTTGTTATTTCTGGTTCACTAATGTCCTTTAGGGAAGGAAGCTGCCATCCTTACCTCGTCTGGCCTACATGTGACTCCAGACTCTCAGCAATGTGGTTGATTCTCAACCTCAGTTAGGGATGGGCAATAAATGCCTGCCTACCCTCATCCTGTGAATGAATACAAATCCTGTGGCAAAGAAAGCAGGTTATAGGCTGGGGATACTGCGGCAAATAACTCATTTCCTGGCTGCACAAAGCACCATCCATTTATTTTCATGGCAACTTCAAAGGTACTCTCAAGAAGCCTGACATCTAAGACAAAGCAGTCCACTTGATTGGCTCACCATTTTCTACCTTCAACATTTACTCCCCCTACCACTGACAGGCAGTAGCAGCAGAGTGTACCGTCTACAAGTAACTTACCAAGGATAGTTCGACACTTGGGTGACTGTCTGTGTGGAATTTGTACATTCTCCTCGTGTCTGCATGGGTTTCCTCCCAACGCGCTGGTTTTATCCTGCTGCTCAAAGATGTGCAGAGGTGGATTGTCCATGATAAGTTGCCTACAGTATCCAGGGATAAGCAGGCTAGATGGATTAACAATTGGAAATGCAGGGATTGGGTGAGGGGTGTGGGATGTTCTTCGGAGTGTCACTGTCAATTCAATGGGTTGAATGGCCTGTTTCCGCACTGGAGGGATTCTATGGTAGTGCCTACCAAATTCACAACAGTTGACGCATAGAAGGACAAGGGCTAGTGTACTTATGGGAACGCCACCACCTTCAAGTTACCTACCAAGCAACACACCATCCTGACTTTGAACTGCATTGCTGTTCTTTCACTTTCATCCTGGAGCATGTTTCTAACAGCATTGTGGGTCTGCTTACAGCCCAACTACTTCAGTCGTACAAGGCAGTATCTCAGCATCACCTGCAATTAGGGATGGACAATAAATGCTGGCCGAGCCAGTGATGCACGCTTAATGAATTAAAGAAAAAGACACCCGTGATCCGCTTGTGACATATATAAACTTGATACTTACTACCCATTCACTGCTGAACTCAGGCTCACCTTTATGCACAATAACTTGATTGAATCAGAGAACAGCACATCACTGAAGGTGGCTGTTCAGCTCCTGAGCACATATGTGGCTCCTTTTGCAACAGTGTTGGTGAGAACTGATTCCACCCTAGTAATTTCTGTGACAGTGAGATGGTGAGTTTCAAGCTCTGCAAAATGTTCATTGTATTGTGGTCAATTCCTTCGCTTTTTGACTAAAAATTTCATCTTAGAAACTCCACTCTTACATGAGTATATTTTGTGAATTGCAGGAGATAAATGAAAAAGAACTTTACAGAAATAAAAATGACATTAAAAGAGAGTGCAAAGGCAATCCAGTGCTGAAGGGAATGTTCACATTGGCCTCAGAAAGGTAATCTAATTTTAACCAAATATTTAATAAATTCATTCACTAGTAATTGTTTTACTTAAACCATTTTACACAGTTCTATAATGCACACAACACAATTACAGTTTTGAAAAGCATAATTTGAATGATTTCCCTATTTGTAAATATTGTGGATAATTACATATTACTGTTTTACCTGTAACAACTTCATATTATTTTGGAAATAAAACTGTTTGTATTATCATTCTTCTTTTCTTAATTACTTCAAAAATCATTGATATAAGTGAAAGAATGGTGTCCAATTTTAAAAACGGCTATATATCCATTATCTTGAAGAGTGTAGTTATCCTGATGTTTATTATTTACGCCTTGATACAGACACATATTGTTAGCCACAGGGTATACGTGAGTGTTTCCTGTCTTTCATTTCTTCTTTTCCCGTTGCTCAGAACAGTTTGATACCTGCAGAAGCAAATCTTTTTTTGTTTTTGTTTTCTTCTCTGTTTTCTTCCTCTCCTGGGAATACTGCTGCACAGCTTGGTGAATGACCTTTTCCACAATTTGCTTACTGATAATCCACAGCTCCTCTTCCTGCAGTTCATTCTCAGGCTTGTCACCTGCCAGGAGATTACAGCCATCAGTCAGTTAGTCAGTCAAGTCCATATATCAAGATATTCCCCCTCCTGTCTACATTTATTATTTTCTTCTCTCACAATTTTCAGTCAGGGTTATTATATAAACATTGTCAAGACCACATCTTTGTATTGTTTTCTTTATTTTGAACTGTAGACCAAAAGAGGAAAACCACTGCTTTAGATTAAGAGCTGAGGTAGGAATTGCGGAAATTTGAAAAACAAACTGCTGAACCCATTCTGAAATGTGTTTACATTGCTTTGTTCGAGCAATGGGGGAAGGTATCTGAGACACCACAGCACCAGAGCGATCTTTATCCGGTTGCAGATCACAGATTGGTTTGAGCTGTCTGGGACTTGTTGTGGATCTCAGAAGTCATCAGCATTATGGCAGCTCTCTGGTTCTGGGACAGGTCAACAGCTTATGCTTTTGATATAAGGAGAGCCATCTCTAGAGAGCAAAAGACACAAGGCTTCTCTCCACCGTCTGCAATGAAGTGCCTAAGCCTGGAAGACAGATAAACATCCTTTCCTGGCAGTTGCTGTAAGCTGTTGCCACCTAGTCAGTAACTAAAGTACTGTACAATTAGTGTGTGAATGTCCCTGTGTCTTCTGCAAAGACGTTTTTAAAAAGTCTGGAAATATGGAGATCAGAGAAAGGAGGTTTTGGGAAGCAAAAAAGAATATCTCATAGAATCTTGTGGACTGGTGCTATTGAACTGTGCTTCCCAGTTTTATTTCTCCCCTCCACTCATAACATGAGAGAAGAAGAGTCGGATATAGCAGAGTTAGTTCATTTCCAGTTTTGCTTGTTGGCTAGGGAGAGAAGATGACCCATCTCTGAAGCAACCTTGTTTTCTGTCCCATAATTGGTCTCCTCCTGCATGCCATGGTCCAATATCCCTGCAGAAATCACCTCCTAAAATCCACAAACTCCCTCACAGCCTTTCATTTCTGTAACTCTCAACTTCTATCCGCAGTATTACTCTCATGATCTTTCAACTATGATAATTTTCAAACTTTCATCATTGATTTTTTTTGGTGCAGTTATAAACATAAAACAGCTTCCACCCGTAATCCTCAATAGCTTTCCAAGTATGATCTTTCATGACTCACACACACAATTACCTTGATACTCCATCTGTAGGGATATAGCGGCATAATAGTAATGTTGCTGGGCCAGTAATCCAGAGGTTCGGGGAAATGGGATCAAATCCCAAATTGGAATCTAATGGATTTAAATTCAATTAGTAAAATCAATATTTATAATTTAGTCTCATTAATGGTGACCATGAAGCTATTGTTGATTCTTATAAAAACCCATCTGGTCCGTTAATATGATTGAAGGAAGGTAATTTGTCATCCTTACCTGGCCTCTTTTTACATGCAACCCCAATCCCACCGTAACATGACAGTCGCTTAAATGGTTTAACAAGCCACTCAGTTCAAGGGCAGTTAGGGGTGGGCGACAAAGTTGCACTTGCCAGCGATGCCCCGGACCCATGAATAAATAAAGAAAATGTCACCCTCAAGCTTTCCCACAAACTCCCCTGACCTTACCCAATAACTCCTCAGACTCATAATCTCTACCTCGCTTAGGCCTTTGGTTGTGGCGTTACCAGAATTAACCTTCTTGCTAGAAGGTTAGTCAGGCTTTTATTCATTCATTAAACAGAAAATGGAGATGATTCTTCATAGAATCATAGAGTCCCTACAGCAGAAACTGGCCATTTAGCCCATCGAGGCCACATTGCCCTTTCGAAGACCATCCCACCCAGACCCACTCTATCACAGTATTGCTGCATTTCTCATGGCTAATTCACCTCACCTGCAATTCCCTGGATACTATGGGCAATTTAGCATTGTCATTCCACCTAACCTGCAGATCTTTGTACGTGGGAGGAAACTGAAACACCCAGAAGAAACCCTTGCAAACATGAGAGAACATGTAAGCTCCACACAGGTAGCTGCCCGAGGCTGGAATTGAATCTGGTGCTGTGAGGCAGGATTACTAACCACTGAGCCATTGCGATGACCCAAAATGAAGACTTCATATCTATTTCAGTCGAACCTTCCATTACCTGCATTTCTTGTTTCTTGGCCACTTCAATACCCACACTCCACCCCTCACCAAACCTTTATGCCATACCCCATTTCCTCTCTGCCTGCATACAAATATTAGCGAAGCAGAATACTGAAGACAACCAAGTATAGTGGAAATACTCAGGCCAAGCAGCATCTATGGAGAGATAGACAGAGTTATCTCATTACGCCTGTGCTCTATCTACTTTTGCATCATAAGACCTTTTTGAGTAATTTTCATTGTTTCAAATATTCTACCATTGTTGATCTTCATCTGCCTGTTTGCTAAGAACCCTTTTTCTCCCCAAAGTTACTCAGTTGCTAAGATAACCTTTCAAAATAAATTTTATTCTCTCCAGAACCCAATGGAAACTTGATCTTGATTCCCAATCAGCTCTGTTACTCAGACTCTGTGTTCTGACAGGCCCCGAATATAGCAAAAAAAATCAACCCTATGTTTTGCTTCCTCTTTTATCATGTAATGTGATGCCCAGGTATAAGCTTGCAGTTGAGTTAGACTAGTTAAGGAGAAAACAAAGTCAAAAACAATATTCAGACTTAGAATTCAAAGTAATACGATTTACTATACAGTAAAACTAAATACTGTTAAACATAGTGATCACAGATAGATCAGATTCTGACTTATAGTTACATCAGATAAGAACTAATCAGTCTGCTTTGTGTGTTTGTGCGCATGTGATCAATGGGGCTTCCAGTCTGAATTGTTATAGCCTGATTAGATATCCAGACATATCTAACTTCCAAACACTGTGGGCCATTTATACTCTGTGATGTACAGCTCCATAACATCATTGTAATGTCATTCCAGGGTCCTTAAGCCCTCACACAACACATTCTTGCAACTATCAACCTCACACTATTATATAGAACAACGTTACTTTCTATCCTAACCAAGCACTGACACACAATTTGTATCTAACTCAGGTTCTATTTTCTCCCACTGGTGCATTTCATCTTTCTGTACCCACTGCTGCACTCTTATGCTCCTCAAAGGAAATACTTCCTCTTGCAGGATTACCAGAATGTTGTGAATTCAAGTTCCACTCCAGTAATGTCACCTCAGCTGGGGGAGGAGGTGGTAAGGTGGGGGAATGGTGGACTGCAGTGTGGGTGGAATTTTAGTGACAAAATGTGACAAGGTTTGTGAGCATGTAGGAGGTTAAAGAGCTGAAAGTGCATGATTATCTTCCACCTTCAAATTGAATGCTGTGTGCAGGAAACTGTCCTTGGAGATGTTGGTTAGTAATTGTAATATGCAAAGTGCCCACTAACAAATAGTTTTACTCAGGAGTTGACTGTATGCATGCCTTTCCCAGGTTTTGTGAAACCCAGCAGGGAAATCAAGGAACAAGGACAATGGGATTTCAGAAAGCTGGATAAGTGACAGGCAAGAAATGTTGGCTCACACCCTTGAGAGTGTGCTTTCACTGTGTTGCATGTGACTTCAACTTTTGTGAGGTTCTTCCTACTGCTTTGGAACTCAACGTCTTTTGATGTGCATTTCCCAATGGTCAACCTTCAGTAACGAGTGTTACTTATGCAGGAAAAGTTTGCACCTAAGATCAGGAATATGAGCAACAGCAAGAGCAAGCCCTGCTTCCACCTCAAACCCTTGCTGTGCTGCAGGAGAAAAGGCAGGGCACAGAGCGCCAGCTCACCAGGGCACTAGTCCAGGGTTTACTGTTTGTTAATATCCACCTTGAACAACACTATGTCACAGCGCTCAATATCTCATTTCAGAAGCTCATAGATGTCTGCAAGCTGAATACAGAATCATAGAATTCCTACAGTGTGGAAGCAGGCCATTCGGCCCATCGAGTTAACACCAACCGTCCAAAGAGCATCACACACAGACCCACCCCAAACCCTATCCTCATAGCCTAGCATTTCCTAACCTGCACGTCCCTGAACACTATGAGCAATTTAGCACGGCCAATGCACCTAACCTGAACATCTTTGGGCTGTGGGAGGAAACCAGAACAGCTGGAAAAACCTATACAAATGTAGGGAGAATGTGGCAATTCCACACAGATTGTTGCTTGAGGGTGGGAATCAAATCTGTATCCCTGGTGCTGCAAAGCAACAGTGCTGACCACTGAGCCGCCGTGCCATCCCAAATCTCCCGGAAGAAAACCTGCTGTTGATTAAACCGGACACACGCATTAACAATGCTCCCTAAGTAACCTAAGCCCATCACTATATTAACCGGAATATTTCCGGGGATCAGTGCGGGATACCTCACAATTGCATCATACAAATGGCTGGTGACAGTATTTACTGCAATTCACAGCTAATGAGGCGAGTCAGAAAGAGTTGGAACTTAGCTTTGTAGCTCCGGCTGGATTCCCACAGGCCCAAGTAAAGATTTTGCTGGCCTCTGAAGACAGCTTGGAGCACTCCGCTGAGAGCTATTATTGAGGCCAGTCCTCAGATTGATGAATGAAACAAAGCACCAAATAAACACAGTCCCCCACAACACCGGGAATAGATGCCCCTGAACTGCCTGAACCATGAGCTAATTGGCATAGTGTCAATGTTGTTAAAGATGTAAAAGCATGGTTCAGAGATTTATGTGGGAGAAATGGGTTTGAATTCACCAGTACTGGGAAAGAGGGAGCTGTTCCATTGGGACGAGCTCTACCTGAATTATTCTGGGACTTGAGTCCTGGCAAATTTCATAACTAGGACTGTAAATAAAGCTTTAAACTAAATAGTGGGGGCAGTGTTCAACTGCATGGATTTTTTTTTTAAGTTAAAGTGTAAGGAGAAGGTGGGAGTGCAGGTTTTGTGATGCGGCTGATAGCTCCTTGAAAATGAAAGAAAGTGTCAGAGTGTGTGTAAATCATATTGCGCCATTGAATCATGGAAAAGTAGGATAGATTGAAACAGGACAAACTTATAGGCTTTGCGTCTGAATGAGTTAGCAGCACAAATACAGACAAATAGATATCATTTGGTGGCAATTACTGGTTACAGGGCATGGCGGTGAGATATCGTAGAGACATTTTGAGTAGTGTGCTCAGCAGAACAAATTTATATTTATTTGGTTGCTCCTTATCACACAGCATCAGAGAGGCCAGAGACCGTTTCAAATCCGGCTATCACATGGGCCCCAACTGCCCTCTTAATATGGCTCAGATTGGGAGAAAGGTCAGTGAGACTCCATCATTCCCAGCTGAATATAGGATTTTTATACCCTCCATGTTACAATAATTTCATGCAACATTGATTACATTGTTCTATCACCCTGATCTAATCCTGTAAACACCCGATCAATGATGTGCATCCCTATGACAGCTCTTGGTTCCCCTATGTTGTTTATGATACATCTTCATCACTAATCCTTGGGAGCTTACGATGCATCTCATTCACTTACATTCCAATCTTGGCTGCCACATACTTATCAAATTCTGTGATTCATTTTATATTCCACACACTCCTTATTACAGGAGATACAAACAAATGCAAATTCCAACTAATTGCAATCAAATTCATTATGTCAGTTCTAATATAAAGCTAGTTAGATATAATGTTACAGAGTTACAGCTAACCTTAGAATTCTTTAGCCAACAAGTTGTGAGCAGCTTCTGTCCCACCTGACATTGAAAGGGTAGATAAACACTGTCCCTCTATCTTGTAGCTGCAATTATAATTCCTTCCATTCACATGCAGTCTTAAACAGGAGATTGCTTCTGGGATGAAATTAACTGTCCCTACTCTAATAGTTGTACACCCACTGTTTTAGTTAATAAGATAATATCTATTCAAATTCCATGAATAAGACTGAAATTCCAACACTATGACAACTCAATAAGCTTGTTAGATCATTTGTCTCTGTCCTTCCCCCTTGATCTTTGGATGTAAGAATTTATTTGAGCTATCTCCATGTTAATCTGTGTTCATTTGTTTAGGTTGGGAAGCTGCCTTTTTTTTCTCAGCTCCAAGCTGGTGCCCTTTACAGAGCATCTGTTTACCCAGTTGTCATTCAATCTCCCTTGCCAATGGGATGGAGTATCCTCTCCACTATCCATAACTCTTTGTTTTAAAGAATTCAATGAAATCTCTTAACTTAGGTGTAGATTGCATTTCTTAATTTCTCAATGTAAAAACCAAAACAGTCTCCGTTATTGTGGGATCATGCTTTTCTTTTCATTCTTACTATACTATAGCTTTTGCCTTTCTGTTCCCAGACACCTCCTGTCAGACTGCCTCTTAAAGATATTTGCAGCTGTGAGCTTGTACAGAAGTTCCTGCATTTTAATTTATAAAATGTTCTTGTTCTATCTGTTTGGATTTATCTTATTCTCAAAGGTACCATTGTCCTAACTAATGATCTCTGAATTAAACAATCAATTTCTTTTATTGGAGCTGAAATCTTTCCCACCGTCTGTATTCGATCTAAGAATCCACAGGCAGCCATTTTGTGCCATCTCTGATCTTCACAAAGGGTGACCAGGCCTGGGAGCTGAACATTCAATGGTACTCAGTGCTTCAGAAAGTTAAACAGAAAGGAAAAGGAGATGGTGTAGATTTGTTAGTACAGGAAAGGATCAGTGCTGTGGTGAAATATGATTTAGCATTGGAGGTCAAATCGGAGTATTAGTTTGGTTAGAAAAATGAAATCGCAGAGGAAAGAAGCCCTTGATGAGTGCAATCGATAGGTCCCCTAACCATCATTCACTGTAGGACTTGTACAATTTTGGAAATAATGGAGGCTTATGAGAAATGGTAAGAGTTTCATTAATATAGACTGAATTAATCAAATTGATAACGTTAGCCTTGAAGGAATGTTCAAAAGTATATTAGAGATTGTTTATTGGAGCAATATATTAGGGAAACAACCAAGGAGAAAACTACATTGGATCTAGTTTTGAGTAAAGTGATGGAGTTAATTAATGACCTCATTGTAAAAGATGGCTTCAGGAACCATGATCATATCATGATAAAATTTCAATTTCAGTTAGAGGACGAGGGCCTTCGGTGCCATGCGAGTGTTCTGGCCTTAAACAAAAGTAACTACATTGGAATAAGAAAAATTTTGGTCCCAGTGGACTGGGCAGAAAGATTACAATGTAGAACAGTTAATGAACAGTGACAAAAGTTTGAGAGGAAATTAAATCCCTTTCAACTAAAAGATATTCCAGAGAGGAAGAAAGATTGTATCAAT
Organism: Stegostoma tigrinum; assembly: GCF_030684315.1. Lineage (NCBI taxonomy): Eukaryota > Metazoa > Chordata > Chondrichthyes > Orectolobiformes > Stegostomatidae > Stegostoma > Stegostoma tigrinum. The sequence goes on from NC_081358.1 coordinate 82,947,161, forward strand.
GGCTAAGCAAGAAAGTTAGAAGATAACAGTAAGGCAAAACTAAGACATACCATGTTGTAAAGGTCAGCAGCAGGCTTAACAATTGGTAAACATTTTAAGACCAACAAATGGTAACTAAAAATGTAATAAAAAGAGCAAGGGTAAATTATGGAAGAAATCTCGCACAAAGGATAAAAACAAATAGCAAAAGCTTCTGTAAGTATATAAAGAGGAAGAACATAACCACAGTGAATGTTGGCCAATTAAAGGATGAGGCTGCAGAGTCAAGAATGGGGAACACAGAAATGGCAATATTCTGTCCTTGGCGTTTCCAGTCAAGGACGAAAAAGCATTCCAATAGTTACAGGTAGTATAGATGTGATAGAAAAGGAAGATTTTAAAACAATTGCCATCAGTAGGGAAAATAGATTGAACAAACCATGAGGAATAAAGGCAGATAAGCATCCATGGCTTGATGGCCTACAACCCATGATAATAAAGGAAGTGGCAGCAAAGATCGTGGATGCATTGGTTATAATATTCCTAAATTCCCTGGATTCTGGAAATGTTCCAGTGGATTGGGAAAATGCTAATGCTTATTCAAAAAAGGAGGGAGTCAAAAAGTAGGAAACTATAAACCAAGTATTTTCACATTTGTCATGAGGAAATTGTTAGAATCTATTATAAAGGAAGTAGTAACAGAGGTAGTCACATAGCAGTATGGAGATGGGAGGTATTGTCCTGGAAGTTCTCACCAGGGAAATAACTCAGTACTCCTCCATGTTGAACACCTCATGGAGGAAGCACTGAGGGTTACAAGGGTGCAGAATATATTCTGGCTGGGGAAACTTGATGTCCATCACCAAAGGTAGCTCAGTAGTACAAACACTAACTGCGCTGGCGGAGTCCTAAAGGACAAAGCGGCTCGATTGGATTTGCAGCAGGTTGTGAGGGAACAGGAGGGAAAATCCTCTTCACTGTGTCCTCACATGTCTTTCAGGCTTCCTTGGACTCAGGGGATGTGCCAGAAGACAGAAGGATTGCAAACAGTATAGGCTTGTTTGAGAAAGGTTATAACCAACTGATGAGTTTAAATAAGATGATTTTACTTTCGGTTTCATATTAATCACATTAAATATTTGACTGCATTTTTTTTGCATTTGAAAATGAACAAATACAGCCAACAGCAAAGGTAAATGATCCCTGTATCGTTAGCTTCACACAGGCATAGAGTGAAGGACTGCTGTTTCATCCATATTCATGAACAATGCACTGGAATAGTGAACAATTTGCACACTTTATCTAGCACAATATAACCTGATAATAAATGCATTCTGCCAAACGACTGATTCATAACATAATTAGGAAATGCTTTCAGATCTCAATCCATTGTCTCTGTCACTAACGATGAATGATGACTTCTCAAGGGCAATTAAGTTTTGACAACGATTCTCGGGTTCAACAAGAAAACAAAAAAACTGCTTCACTGACATGAATAAAACAATTAGCCATTTAATAAGTCAAATTCATTACATCAATTGTAACTCTTAATATGCAGTCTGTGACTATAATTATTGCCTACTGATATACTTTGCAAGTACTGTCTTAAAGCTGAAGACCCTGAACATTCGTCACTGTTCTAGCATGCAGCTGTTGTATTTTGGTTTAAATCTGCCTATGGGCTAGGAATCTCAGTTAGAACCTCAACCCATCAGAAACAAGTCTACTGACATAAGAGGCTACTGTGTAATCTCCCTACGTTCCATTTGCCTGGCTTTAGGGAGATTAACGGCAGCAGGAAGTTGTCCCCAAACACCAGACTTATTTACCTGCCTAATGTTGTAAAATATGAGGATCAATTGGAAATTTAGGCCAGGATCATGCCCTGAATAGCTGAAGAAAAAACAAATTTCTGATTTTTTTTTTCAAAATTTCAATGCAAGTCCCAGACAACATGAATATCAAAAGTTGTTTTGCACAAAACGCTAGCATTTTGTCTTTTCCCTATCAAGACATTCTTCAGGCAAATACTCAATCTATTCAGTATGTAGATGCCTTAATCAATCTCTCTGCAATATACATCGCTAGAATTGTCCGGTGCTCTGACCCAGGTAGGTATAATATGATGGATGCACTGACAATCAAGTTAATTTCCATTTGGATTTTTGGACGACCTGTGCATAGTTACAATACTGTATAATTGTTTCAAAGTTACAAGTATGTCTTAAAGATTGCATTAAGACGTTTTCAAAATATTTTTGCGTTAAACAGCTTTCCTAATATCTGAATATGTCTCCAATTTTAAAGCTGTTCAGCACCAAACAAGATCTCAGATAACAGTGCATGGGTACCAGCCTGTCTTGTCATCCAACATTTGTCAAGCTCTCATGACTATCATGGCATCTCTCCAATCCACGTCAAAGATGCTCAGGAAGCATAGGTTTGAATTGCATAGCACAATAGCAATTGATTTTGTAAAAACCCTTAAAGAACAGCAGATGCTGGAAATCAGAAACCAAGTGAAGGTGAGCACAAGCTTGAAGAACAGGACTTCATTTTTCATTTGGGAACTCAGCAGCATTCTGGACTTAATATTAAATTTAACAATTTTAGGTCTTGAGGCACCTTCTCCCATGTCCTTAATTCCAATCCACCAGGCCTTGTCATCACATGGGCTGGTACCATACACAATCCATTGTCAGGTACTAACAGTCCCCATCAGCATGATTCATTCCCCAGACTGACCTTTACTCACTCTTTGGTCTGTCCAACTATTTTTCTCTCTCTTTGGGTTCTATCTCCACCCGTCATTTACTCTCCACCCTCCCCTCACCCATCTTCAGAATAAATACCAACCTTTTCCTGGCTACCATCAATTCTGGCGACGAGACACTGAAATAACTCCACAGAGGCCAGTATCCCATCACTAAGTCACCCTTTATTTATACATGAACAGTTTTTGACATTGATCCAGTTCCTTCAGAGATCTCAGAGTGTACATGGCCTCTGACACTCCTGTTTATATCTTAAAATGATGATTTCACATTTCCAGATATAATGTATTGCGCTAAGTAATGACAATTCTCCCCACCGACTTATTTGTATCTGTTTAATTTATTTTGAAGTTTTGCATGGATTCTTGACACTTTATTCTTATCCTTGTATTTCAGGCAGAGTTGTTGACACTCAGGCCAAGAGCGCAGGTAATTTTATGACATTACCATATGGAATAGAATCCGTGATCAGGGCTCCCTGATTGGAACGGACTAACAGCCCCAATCAGGGAATTCATATTCTATGCGGCTTCACCTGACTGACCTCGTAATGATCACTACAGTCACTGGGTCCGAAATGTTAACTCCTATTTCTCTCAATAAACATTGAAAGCCCAGTCCAAGAACACCTTGTGTACAGGAACAGAAACACAGCTCACAGATTGGAGCGAGCTACATCTCAGAGTCAATCACTTGCTCACTGAGTGCCTACTTGTATGGTCACAGCATCTCTGCTTGCTTTGCCTTGTTGTGCCAATTACCATAGTCTTACAACCAGGCAACTGCCTTCCTGGTCAGCAGTTCTCAGTCAAGGAGGTGCACATCTCACTGTGCGGGCAGTGTGCCTCATCAATCACCCCTGTTCCACGTGCCAGCAGCTCACATGGCAAACACGCACAGCATGTGCAACAAGCAGGCAGCCATATCTCAAAGTCACGGGAAGTGGTCCTTATTGAAGATCATGGGGGCAATCAACAGTCAGGGGATCCAATCTCAGAGTTGAGGTAGCCCCCAATAGCACTCAAGAGAGTTGGCTGTGGTTGGAGGTGTTGTAGGTCTGAAAGTCTGTAACTCAGGCCAGGGAATGGGTCACAGTGACTCTGTAATGGAAAGTTCAATGAGTTGGGCTCACATGTCAGGAGTTGTATCAGCATTAGTCAGGAATCTGGGCGCTTTTTGTCCAGGACTGTCTGGTTAGGTCACTCAAGGGGATGCGCCATGGTCAGATCATCAGGTCCATCCAATGAAACTGGATTCATGTTGGAACTCATAAGTACGCAATGGGAAAGAAAATGAATGTGATCACATTCAGAGTGGCCTGGGTAGATAGCTTGACCTGTGAGGGAGGAGGCTAAAAGACTCACTGATCTGAGCCCCTTTAAAGGGAATGAGTTGTACAGAACACAGACCTGCTGTCCTCTAATCATACATCCCTACAGAGCACACTTAGCCCATCGAGTGTCACCACCTCTCCAAAGTGCATTCCACCAAGACCTCTGCCCACACCCCCATTTCCCATGGTTAATCCAGCAAGCCTGCACACCGCTGGGAAATTTACCACGGTCAATCCACCGAACCTGCTCACCTTTAGACTATGGGAGGAAAGCAGAGCACCCTTCATACACCTGCAAAGACATGGGGAGTACATGCAAGCTCCAGACAGATATTCATGCAGGGCTGAAATCGAACCCAAGTCCATGGCATTGTAAGGCAGCAATTCTGATCCCTGTACCACCATGTCGCCTTAGTGAAATCCTAATGCATTGGCTCCTTGTTTGCTGTATACCTTCCTGGTGTGAACATTACTGATAACCTCATTCACATCAAAACTATTGATACAAAGACCAAGAAAAAATTTGGGATATTGTACATAAGGGGCAATGGTGTCAGCAGGACCCAGAACCTTGTAAGCTTATTGTTCCTCTTGCTTCCACATGACGGTAGCAGACGCTTAACAAAGACATTGACACTTCCACCAGCTATGTCTTGCACCCTTGGTGGATTCTCTATCTATCTTAGACTCAGGACCACAAAGATCTCCTCATTGCAATGTCTCAACAGCTGGTCAATGCTGATACACTCCAGATTTCTTACACTCAGAGAACTGCCAGAGACCAGGTTTGTGCTCAGAACCAGGCAGGTGTGCTGTTGGCCATTAATGATTCTGCACACATATACAGACAATCACAGGAACATTAGGTATGTTTGTCAGATACACTCAGTAAACAGAATCAAGAGTCCACCAACATTATTAGCGCAATGTTGGGAAAAATATGCATTCTGTGTTCCTACCATTTCCTTTGAATAATTCTGGTAAAAATAAGAATATCAGAGATAGTAGGAGAGAGACATGAAAGGTGTTTGACTGATCATTAAGGATTGTCTAATTGGCTAATGGAGAGTTCTGATGAAGGATCATCAACTTGAATCATTAATGTTGTTATTCCCTCCTATAATGCTGCTAGTCCTGCTGAATATTTCCAAAATGTTCCACTTTCTTTAATAAAGAACATGTTTGCTTTCCAACTGGCCAGTTGCCATGGTGATGGATGTAAAGGGTGACCAATTGCAGGAACGTGGAGTGGGGAATTTGAGGATAGAAGATCATACATTGGAACATCTGAAGAGAATTCGAATTGCTAACCCTATCACACAATCATCAACATAAAAGAGATAATGCTCTTCTCAGCAAAGCCATTGTTACAATTACACTCGAGGTCATTTCTCAAAATAAAGTTTTATATAAACCCAACATGCAGTAAGGTTATGGGTGGCATGGAGTCATAATGGTTAGCATTGCTACTGCACAGCGCCAGGGCCCTAGGTTTGATTCCAGTGTTGGGCGATTGTCTATGTGGTGTTTGCATGTTCTCCCTGTGTCTGTGTGGATTTCCTCTGGGTGGTCTGGATGTGCGGGTAAAGTAGCTTGGCCATACTAACTTGGCCCTTCGTGTCTAGGGATTTGCAGGCTCGGTGGATTAGCCATGGGAAATGTGGGATTTCAGTGAGAGTGTGAAATGTCCTTTAGAAAGTCAGAGCATTCTTGATGGCCAAATGGGCTCTAACTGCACTGTAGGGATTCCAAGCTACAAATAGAATTTACCATTGAATGCCACATAATATATGTTGCTGAAGAACTGCATCGTACATAATCTCTCCTTAATGTAATCTCTACAAACAGTAATTTCAAAATTGTTTCATTTCAAGACTTAATGAAAATAAACTTATGAATTAAAATGAAATTGGCACAAGCAATGCAAATGACAACAAAAAAAATTCATGATGTTTTAACAGTGGTGACATATATAACATATCAAATCGATATATAACTATAAATATATATTTATATATAAATATATAACATACCAAATATTGACATCAGCATGTCAATAAATGAAATGTAATGTACACTAAAGTTTATTTAGAAATAAGGAAATTTCAGAAATCTTCCTGCATTAATTGTAAATGAAGAAAGACACTCCCAATTCAGTGGGGTGAAAACAAGATATGTGTAACTACTCCCATGACCAGATGCTAAATATAGCAAATTCGAGACAACCTTGAGTATCATCATTGAAGTATCTACAGTCAAATTTGATTTCAGTGTTAGAATAGGATATATCAGCAATACCTGCTAGGATCTGCATTCAACAAAGTCATGAACACAACAGCATTATTACATTTTCACTGAAATTGACTCATCCTAAAGCACCAAAGTTATTTTATGTTTAAAGTAGTTTCCTCTCTGGTCCTCATTTCATTAGCGCACAAGTAATATGTGGCATTTATTATCAAGCAGTAGTAATCACAGAGTGGCACTCACCGACAACAAACACCATGATATGGACTGGATAAATTTGGATATATCTTTATAAAAGTTGGCCTTAACAGCCGAGGCTCGAGTCCTGCTTCTGTGCTTAGCCAGGTCCAACAATAGATTTGCTGGGCAAAATCGCTGTTCCGTCCTTTTCCCCTAATGAAATTATTTTAAAACTGATCTTGAACTGTAAAAGAACTGATTGACGTCCAAGGCTGTCATTTGCAAATGGGGACAGTTGTTACTTGAAACCTGCTCTGCAGGGAACAACTAATTGCTCTTAATTAAATGTTGCCATTTCTGAAGAGCATATCATGGCATTAGGGTGCAACAGCTTTCTCATTGCCAAATTAAACTAAATATTAAAAGTGAAGATTACAATGCCTGTTTACCTAATAGAATAACGTTTCAAATACAGAACATGGAAGCTAAATAAATACACTTAATTACAGTTGCAATTCTTTCAGAATCAGCATGCTTTAGGAGTATATTAATATTTTATTAGGTTTTGATGTTTCCATCTTCTCTGTTAATGTCTGTGTGAGGTTAAGGATTTTGCATTTTTAATCTTGATTTCTAATATTCTTAACGTACAAGTTTTTTCTTTTTTTTCATGTGATAATGGCATTTAAGTTCAACTTTTAAAATCTTGGTCATATTGATTTCAAATGGGCGGAAATATTACAAATTTCAAAGGGCATAAAATTATGGGTCACATTTATCAATTTGACAATTTGATTTCTTAAGCAATAGAAACATAGCAATCAGGATGCTTTTTCAGAGCACGTGATATGGAGAAAGAGCTAATTGCCCAGTCGAGTAGATTAAATTGAGAATGAAGATGGTTTTCGTGATGAGTGGGATCAATCTAGTTGGCCAGTAATCTAACTGAAAATAAGCAGAAGTGTCACGAATATAAGGTGATTGGAGTCAATAATTAATTATGACGTCCAGAAGCATTTCTGCCTCTGCCCAGTGGATCACTAACGCTTCTTACCCGACTCACCAACCCAGATACAGGTTAAAATGTGAATGAAGGTATTTATTTTGTTTTAGTCTTTTTAAGTTTGGTTTGCAGCTGAAAACTGACAATTACTAAGAAAAACTGAGAGAGATGCGTAGCAGCTTCCACTGCCAACTTAACAATCCCAACAACTACTGAAAGCAAAGCTAAAACCCTGGTTCTGTCAGGGCCTGACTCTTCCCTTTCATGCTGCTGCTATTATTCCAACTTCGTATATAAAAGAAACCCCAAGGCCTCACAACCTGTTTACTTTATTGGCGTCGAATTAACAGCTTCAAAGCTCTTAAAAAACTCAGAAAAATACGCCTCTTAATCTTAGGTGAATCTTAAGTGCTTCAAAATGGGCATTTCCTCTTGTTAAGAGTCAAATTGTGTTTTGTGATTCAAATATGTACCGTTATTAATGTCTGATCATATGCTGTTTTGTCCCTTCCATCTTCAAGCAGTTTGAACATCCCCTCAACATTTGACAAGGCTGAATTAATGATCTTTGGAAACGCATTAGGTGCTAAACTTAGTCCACTGGGTTTTCCATTCTGCTGAACTCACACCTTTGTGAGTAACAAATTCTGTAAGATATCAAAGTTGCTCTGCTAATGGTCTATCACATGTTGAGCATCATAAAGAATGTGGAGTCATGGAAGTGATGCTGATAGTTTTTGGATTGTAGAAATTTGATACTTGAAGGGAGTGATGGTTTTGTTGACAACTTTAAGTTGATACATACTCTTAATTATGTCATTTTTGCAATATGTAACAATTCAGCTCAGTATACACTGTGCTGACTTGATTCACTCAATGTTATTGTTAGCTTCTAGTCAGTTCTCAGTTTCTGTGTCACTTTAGCACAGTTTGAAATCAGAGAAGCATAGAATTTTGCAGAACAGAAGGTGGCTATTTGGCTAATTGTTTCTGTACCAACTCCTGAAAGAGCTACTGAGCTAGTCCCATTCTCCAGCCTTATCTCCATAGCCCTCTAAATTAATCATTTTCAAATGCATGTCTGACTCTCTTTTGAAACTTCTTATGGAATCCACCTTGATTACTCCAGGTAGCGCAATCTAATTCCTGACAATTTTTTGAGTAAAGTGGTTTCCCCTCATCTCATTCTTAGCTCTCTTGCTAGGCAATAGTCTAGTGGTATTATTGCTATACCCAGACAATGCCCCAGACACTATTATCACCAACCCAGGAAACATCCCGTCCTACCCACAGACAAGACCCAACAGACGTGATGGCTCAGTGGTATATGGTCAGAGGGAGTGGCCTGGGAGTCTTATACATTGACTCTGGACACCATGAAGTGTCGTGGCTTCAAGTTAAATATGGGCAAGGAAAACTCCTGATTATCGCGTACTATCCTCCCTCAGGTGATGAATTGGCATTCCTCCATGTTGAACAACACTTGGAGGAAGCATAGAGGGTGGCAAGGGTGAAAAATGTCCTCTGCGAGGGGGATTTCATTGTACACCACCAAAAGTGGCTCAGCAGCAGCACTACTGATTGAGCTGGTCTGGTCCTAACAGTCATAGCTGCCACACTGAGTTTACGGTAGGCGGTAAGTAAACCAACAAGAGGGAAAAACATTGGCTACAGTTGTATCTGTCCTTGATAGTATGTATAAGAGTGACTGCTGCACAGCCCTAATGGAGATAAAGTCTCACCTTTACATTGAGAATACCCTCCACCACGTTATCATTCCTGATATCATCCTCTTTCACTGGCTCCAAGGCTTTAACATCCTCCTTTAGATAAGTGCCCAGAACTGAAGCCAATGCTCCAAATGTGGTCTGACCAATGATTTGTACAGGTATAGGCCCTTGCTTATATGTTATACACCTCGGTTTATAAACCTGAGAAGGCTTAACAACTGTTTCAATTATCTGTTTATGCATGTGAACCCTGGGGTCCCTCTGTTCCTGTACTCCATTCAAAGTGGTACTATAGGGCCTATATTGTCTCATTTTTCTTTTACAAAAATTCATTACCTCACACTTCTCTGTGTTGACATTCATCTGACAGGTGCCTGCCCATTTGGTCATTTGGCCAAATTGTCAGTGTCTCTCTAAATTTACTTGGCATCAATTTACTGTTCTCTCTAGCGTAGCATCATCTGCAAAGTTAGTAGATTTTGTCCCCAACAGTCATTCACATATCGATGATATAAATCAGAAACAAACAAGAGTCCCAACATAGATCCCTGGCGAACACTACTTTCAACTCAGCTCCAGTCTGAGAAATGTCCATCTGTGTTTCTTTAAGGTTCTTATCTTTGAGTCAATACTACCATGGACCCAAACATTCTTAATTTGCTGTCCAACCTGCTATGTGACATTGCATCAAATGCTTTCTAAAACTCCAAATATGCAACAACAACTGTACTACCGTCATCCACTGCCTGTGTCACCTCATCAAAGAACTCAATGAAATTTCTCAGACATGACCGGCAATTGGCAAAGCTGTATTAACTGTTCATTCCTTCTGTATCTGGCCTGAGCAACAGATACTTATGAATACTTGGAAGCCAAATGTGGTAAAACAAGTGGAATTTATGTGTTAACATGAGAAGCATGACAGTACCTCTTAATCTCCCCACATCCAGGAAATAAGGAAAGATAGCAGGGTGTACTGTTTTTGCCATTAATCACAAGCTGTGTTGGGGTCTCACAATTTGAATACAGGTCTTTCAAACAAGATTTACCCCCAGGCTTCTGCTTCTAGACACATTGAACGTGAACCAGCCTGATGTGACATTTTGGCAAGGCACTGGAACTGTGCCAATATTGGATTAGTTGAGTCATCATAACCCTAAAGAGTGCCTTTCACTGGATTAAATGCTGTGAAAGATAACAATGGCAGAATTGGTGCTGAAAGTGAATACTTGTGTAACAACATTGATGAGAACAACATGAAAATGCTAACAATCCCTGTTGAACATTCCTGAAAATGACCTGGTGCTTTACCTATCATGATGGTATATATATGTTATGCCTCACTCTCAGGTTGAGCCTCATTCATGTGTCTGACCAATGATATCTTCCTCTTCAGTGACTTGCATATCTTTGAAAAATAATTCCATGCTAAGCATTCACAATCACTTGAGTTGGATACAGCTATATCAGTTGATGGGCACTACACAATCATTTTGGTTAATGCTTTCACAAACTCCTTACTTTCTTGAGTGCCTAGAGAAGACTTTTCGATTCCCTTTTATGTTGTCTGCCTATATATTTTATGTCTCTTTGCTTTTCCTATTTCCTAAATTAATTCCCCCCCATGCTTCTAATTTCAGCCTGGCTCTCACTTACATGATCAATCTGTCATCTGTCGTCTGCACTGCTTTTCTGCTTTATCTTACTCATTTCTATCTTTTTATCGTATTGGGAACCACGGCTCTTTATTTTCTATTGAGACTTACCCAATCTGTCAACTCTTTCAGACTGCCACTGTTAAATTAAAATATTGTCTGCCAATTCTTGACTCCAGTTTATCTGGGTCAGATATCTATTCGCACCCCATTCAAAGTGGTCCTCCCTAAATATCTACTTATATGGAAACTCTTCCAAACTCTACATTATGGATGCTAGAAAACTGAAATATGGACAAAACAAAAGCCCATAAACAGCAGCAGACTATGCAGCATCGAACTCAAGTTCGCATGATAGGTCAATTGACTTTTCAGGAGAATATTCTCTTCTCTTATTTGTATTGTATATTGTTCACTGACAGTCTTCACTCTGTATTATTTTATTATATAAGTGCCCCCAGTATAACTGCCCCATTTCATTTTGCACTTTTCCGTACTTTTAACTTTTTACTTCTCTATATTTTCCACATACTGGTGACTTTACAATACACCCAGCAGTTAAAAAGTATCTTTATTTCTTAACTATAATCACTCTATTTTTGACACTGAGAACATTCTCTTTCTCCAGCATTGCAATACTGTTTTCACCAATTCTGCAAGGCCCCCCATTTCATTCCTTCCTTATCTCCACTTAACAAAGATACTTTATGAATAGTTGGTAGTCAGATTGTTGAGGGCCAGGTCTTTGATGTTGTCACAACATTACTCTTACCTATGGCTACCTGCACCTGGAACTCATCAGACCCCCAACAAGAGTCTAATTTCAAAAGCAAATCTTTACAAAATTTCTGGATCGTTAACTGAGCAATGATCGAACCTGAGCATCGTAACTAAGAATACAAAAGTTAAATGTGTGGCTCAAAGATTGGTGAGACAGAAATAGAGTCATACCACATAGAAAAAGACCTTTTGGTCCAACTCGTCCACATCAACCATACATCCCAAGCTGACCTAGTCCTGTTTCCCCATATTCCTCTAAATACTACCTACTCATATACCCAACCAGACACCTTTTAAATGTTGTTAATGCCTTTACTGGTTCCTCTGGTAGCTTTTCCATATACACACCATCCTCTGCATGAAAAATTTACCCCTGAGGACCTTTTTAAATCTTTCCCTTCTCACCTTAAACCTACACCCTCTGGTTTTAGATTCCCCTACTCTAGGGAAGAGACCTTGGCTATTTTATGAACTTACATAAGTCCACTCTTCAGCCTCTGACACTCCAGGGAAAATAGCCCCAGTCTATTCAGCCTCTCTCTGTAACCCAAACCCTCCAACCCTGGCAACATTCTTGTAAATCTTTCCTGCACCTTCTCAAGTTTAACAACATCCTCCCTATCCAAAAGGGTTATAATTGAAGAAATAAGGAGGCATGTGAGAAAGATATGGTGATATTGTGTGTTATTTTAAAATACATTAAAATCAGATTTGCAAAGGTAACCTGAAAAATACGTCAGTAAAATAATTTGGTTTATTCATTCAAGGGATGAAGGCAACTGGCCAGGCAGCATTTATTGTCCATTCTGCAGTTAAGAGCCAATCAAGTTGCTGCAGATTTGAAGTCACACATAGACCCAGGCAGGAAAGGATAGCAGTTTTATTCCCTGAAGGGCATTTGTGAACCAAATGGATTTTTATCCCCCTGACAATCAACACTGGATTCATGATCATCATTAGACAACTCTTAATTCCAGATATTAACTGAATTTGTATTTGACCATCTGCTGTGGCAGGATTTGAACTCAAGTCCCAGGAACATGAGTTGGGTCTCTGGGTTAACAGACCAGTGACAATACCACTGTGCCATTGCCTCCCTGTAATTTTGCAGAACAGAAAGTTCTGGGGTCAACCAGAGAACAGGCTATTCTAGTCATGTGCCAAGGGCACGATTAATCAAAGATATTGCATCCCTTAGAAGCACTGTCATTAACATAATTATATTTTGCATTCAGTTCGAAAAGAAGAGTGGGTCTAAAACTATTAGTTTAAACTTAAATGGGGGCAATTATGAGGATATGAAAACAAGATTTGGCTAAAATGAACTGGGAAGTTTGCTTAAGGAATAAGTCAGTGGAGCCAAAATGATAGACATTTAGGAGGTATTTCATCATTTTAACAAAGATACATTCCAGTAAGAAGGAGCTACAGTTAAGTTATTATATCAAATATAAAGAAAAGGCATACAATTCCAGGAAGATTGATGGTGTGTCAGGGGATAGGACAGAATATGAAAAACAGGAAAGAATGGCCAAAAAAGAGAGAATTTGGACTATGAGGGAAAGATAATTGGAAATAAAGAAACAGATAGTAAGAATTCCTACTGGTATTTAAAAATAAAAAGAGTGGGAAATGTGCTCAGTTGTGTGTGATTGCCATGGTTGTTATAAAAAAAATTTTAAAAAATGAAACAAATAACCAAAGTGGATTAAAGTCTAAGTAATGGAAAATAAGGAAACAATGGATGAATTAAACAATCTGCCTTCACCGCAGAAAATACAAAAAGCATTGCAGGACTAATTATAAATCAAGAGCTAAAACAGGGGGAGATACTTAAAATAATTACAATCAGAAGGGAAGTGTAGTGAGAAAACTAGTAGATTTAAAGGCTGATCATTCAACACAACCAGATATACTTCATCTAGGATCTTAAAAGAAACAGTTTCTGATAAAGGAATTGCATTGGTTATTTCCCAAAACTCGTTAGATCTAAAAAAAACCCATCAGATTGTAAAATTGCAAAAGTAACTCAACTCTTCAGAAAGGAAGGGAGAATTATTTTATAGAAAATTATAGGTCAGTTAGCTTAACATGTATCATAACTATGTAGGTTTAATACATGATATCTCCCTAGGAAACAGTGACCATAACATCATAGAATTTAGCATTCACTATGAGAGAGAGAGAGACTTGGGTCAGAAACAACTGTGCTGGGCTTAAAAAAGGGAAATTACAAATGACTGAGGGCAGAATTGGCTGGATTGGACTGGGAAAGGAATTTAGCAATCACGGTATTTGAGGATCAATGGTAGATGTTTAAGAAAATAATTCAAGACTTATATCAAAGATGAATCCCAGTGAGGAAAAAGGATGTTGGGAAGGGAATAGGTTAAGCAGAGAAATTAAGGATAGCATCACATTAAAAGAAAAAAGAACCTGAACTTTGGCAAAGATTAGTGAAAAGCCAAAGGATTGGGCAAGTTTTAAAAAGCAACAAAAGATGATCAAAAACAAAGGGAGAAGATAAACATCGAGGGTAAATTTGCAAGTAATATCAAAACATACAGCAAGAGTTACTTTAAATATATAAAAAAGGAAGCATAAAGCTAAAATGAATATAGGTCCCACAGGGAATGAGGCTGAGGAAATAATGTTGGGGAACTAGAAAGTTGCAGAGGAGTTGAATAAATACATTGCATCAGTCTTCACTGTAGGAGGCATTAAAAGTATTCTGGGATTATTAAATAATCAAGGGGAACAGGAAGGAGAGGCGATAACTACATTAAATATCATGAGAGGAAAATTGTTAGGGAGGATAATGGGGCTAAAGACCTATAAAACCTGGGCCTGATTGGGTTTATCCTAGAATAATAAAGGATGGAGCCACAGGGATAATGATTGCACTAGTAGTAATCTTGAAGCAATCCTTAGTTTCCAGAAAATTGGAAAATTGCAATGTAACACCTTTAATTAAAAAGGAAAGGAGGGAAAGTACAGCAACTATAGTTGCTCCTATATCCTATGTTTTTAAGAGAATAGCATCATAATGTTTAGGTGAAGGGTAAGGAGAAATCAGAAGTAAACATACTTCACTGGAGGAACAACTTCAGTCGATTGAGAATAGATCTGGACCAGGTAAACTGGCATCAAAGATCAGCAGGAGAAACTAACAGAACAATCCTCCTGTCCCAGGGTGCTATCTCGGAGATTTTCTATTATTAAATATACAGACTATCGTTGGGGCAACAATGAGTCATTGCAGATTTTACTGGAGCAGACCAGTAAGGAGCACTCTCTTCACTTCAGCACTGAGTCCACAAGCAAATAGAAATGCACGTTTCTAGAATTGAGGGTATGGTAGGTAGGGAGAATGTGTGTTCGTGCATTGGTGTGTTAGGCTTGTGTGTGCAGCAAAGCCTGGATTTCAATCATCTTGGCTAGCCCTGCCATTGGACAAAAACACTGTTCCCTGAGGAACATTAAACAATCTCATGCACAAGCATCTTCCACTCATCTTGAAATGAAACGTGTGACTTTGAACATCAGAATCCAAAGCGATAACCCCAGCTGCAACAGTTCAGAAAAATCTCAGCATTCCACCAACATGTCTTATCAAACCCCACCTATGACACCTGTGTTGGGATGTTTGAAACCAGCATTTGACTATGTAGTTACATTAGCATCCATAACTCCAATGTGTAAGAAAGTTACACTAGCTCATGAGGGGGTGCATAAAAAGGAGAGGAAACCATCTCTAAATGTTAATAGTCTAAATATAATTGAAGTAAACTGTCATGAGGGAGAAGGATAGAGCAAACAAAGCCAAAGCTCCTTGGATGACAGATAATAAGGTGAGAGTGTTGAAGCTGAAAAAGAGTATGTGAGATAAATATCAGGCAATAAGAAGTTCCAGAATGACATGGAAAAGGAAATTAGAGATGCAAAGAGATATAAAGAGAGGTTGAAAAAAGTAACACAAAAGGGAACTGAAAAATCTTCTACAGACATACAAAATCAAAAGGACAGGAAAAGGAGAAAGAGGCCCAATACAGGATCATAAATTACTTCTGTTCACAGCAAAGTAAGGGATGGTTGAGGTGCTAAGTAAGTGAGAACTGCCGATGCTGAGAATCTGAGATAACGCGGTGTGAAGCTGGATGAACACAGCAGGACAAGCAGCATCAGAGGAGCAGGAATGCCGTTGTTTCGGGCCTAGACCCTTCTTCAGGAAATGGTATTGAGGAGACAGGACTTCACTTATCTTCCATTGAAGTTCTCGCCATTGTATTTATATTTTTCCGAAGAAGGGTCGAGACCCGAAAGGTCAAACTTTCTTGCTTCTCTGATGCTGCTTGGCCTGATGTGTTCATCCAGCTTCACACCGTGCTAGGTAAGTGGTTTGATGATGTAACAGAAAGGATCACTGAAGGGAATGTGCTTGATATGGCCTTCCAAAATGCACTTGATAAAAGCACCATAAAATCCAGTAAGTTAAAGCCATAAAATAGAAGGGTTAGCTTTTCTTTATTCAGTCATAGGATGTGGGTCTCTGTGGTTGGGTCAAAATTTATTGGCCATCCACAATTGCCCTTGAAAAGATGGTATTGAGCATTCTTCAACTGCTACGGATACACCCACAATGTTATTAAGGAAGGAATTAAAAGATTTTTGACCTAATGACACTGAAGGAACAGTGATATATTTCCAAGTCAGGAGGGTGAGTGGCTTGGAGAGAAACTTGCAGGTGTTGATGTTCCTAGGCATCTGTTGTCTTGTTCTTCTGGATGGTGGTGGTTGTGAGTTTGGAAGTGCTACGTATGGAGGATTGGTGAATTTCTACAGTGCTCATACAGTTTAGAATTTCACTGGATGCCACAGCAGAATTTGAACTCTTGTATTCAGATTACTATGCTGGAGTTCTAGACTGTGAATCCAGTGATATGACCACTGTGCCACTGTTTCTCACATAACTATCTCATGAGTACATAACTCTATTAATTGTAAAATCGAGATTTATAGATTTTTCATAACCAAAGGTGTTAAGGGATGGGAAGGGAAAGGAGAATATATGGAGTTAGGCTGCAGATTAGGCATGATCTCATTAAATATTGGAATAGGCATGGCTGGTCAGTGCCTTCTTCCAGTTCCCATCTTCCCATGATTCTGGATTCACATCACAAAAGATACTATCATCTAAATGGTTTCTGCAACTCCCATCTGATGAATTTATTTATTTCCACTATGTATAAACATATAAATCAGGAAGAAGGCCCATCAAATCAATGCACGTGAGCTTCAAGGAAAACAATCACCTCAGTGCTTCAAAAAGTTAACTTGCATCATAGGTTATTACATAACTGCATCAATGATTCAGGATAGCATCAGAGTGTAAACAGCATTTTGATGGATACCAGA
The DNA here is from genome assembly GCF_030684315.1 of Stegostoma tigrinum. Classification (NCBI taxonomy): domain Eukaryota; kingdom Metazoa; phylum Chordata; class Chondrichthyes; order Orectolobiformes; family Stegostomatidae; genus Stegostoma; species Stegostoma tigrinum. The sequence goes on from NC_081358.1 coordinate 82,964,257, forward strand.
GGTGGCCTTTGCATGTGTCATGAAACTTATTACTCAATATTCAGGTAAAGTGCCTCTAACTCGTCGACGACCCTGCAAAGGGAAAAGAATTTATTTCTACAATTGTAACAAGTTTTATAAATCAGTCAGTTTTGATATAGCCGTAACAGCTGCTGAAAAAGAATCCAGCCCTTTGGCTAAGACATCAAGATAATTCTGGTAAAGACTATAACCCCAAGATTATAGCCTGCAGCCAACTCATACACAAACCAATTTATTTCCAATTGATTTTACTGGCATTTCATTATAAACAGCAGATCATTCATGTTGCTCAAGAATTCATAGTATTAAATGAATACAACCGATGATTTACAGGTAAATTCTTACTCCTGCGTTTGTCATTACCTTTATTTTAATTTGCATAAATAAAAGTAAATATATATATTCTGTTTTATCTTTCTTCGATATTGCTTTTGTTTGGAGACTTTTGCAGCTGTTCATCACCATGCTAATTTTCTGTTTCCAGAAGAGTAGATCTTGTTCTCTGTTCAATTTATACCATGTATTTACCAAAGAATCAGCTGCCACTGGATTGTTTCACTGGAGAAAGAGCGTTCAGTACATTTTCAATCATGTCAATGTAAAACAAAACATGCATATAGATTGAAATCTAACTGTCAACATCAACATCATGATCACAGCATTACAAGAATTATACCTAGACAGTTATTAACAGTGCTATTTAATATGCTTATAGAAGACCAATATTTATAAGATTTTATGGAACATATAATACGAAAATTATGTTTGGTGGCTCTTAAGTGCAAATACTAGGACACAATGCCACCATGTGCTAAGATATCCACGTTCTGCATCCATTTATTTCTCCACTTCAACCATATCATTGAAGAAAACACTGAAAGAATTCCAAAAAAGAGTTAACCCAACAGAACAATTGTATAGTGATAATGGGAACTGCAGATGCTGGAGAATCCAAGAAAATAAAATGTGAGGCTGGATGAACACAGCAGGCCCAGCAGCATCTCAGGAGCACAAAAGCTGACGTTTCGGGCCTAGACCCTTCATCAGAGAGGGGGATGGGGTGAGGGTTCTGGAATAAATAGGGAGAGAGGGGGAGGCGGACCGAAGATGGAGAGAAAAGAAGATGGGTGGAGAGGAGAGTATAGGTGGGGAGGTAGGGAGGGGATAGGTCAGTCCAGGGAAGACGGACAGGTCAAGGAGGTGGGATGAGGTTGGTAGGTAGGAGATGGAGGTGCGGCTTGGGGTGGGAGGAAGGGATGGGTGAGAGGAAGAACAGGTTAGGGAGGCAGAGACAGGTTGGACTAATTTTGGGATGCAGTGGGTGGAGGGGAAGAGCTGGGCTGGTTGTGTGGTGCAGTGGGGGGAGGGGATGAACTGGGCTGGTTTTGGGATGCGGTGGGGGAAGGGGAGATTTTGAAGGTGGTGAAGTCCACATTGATACCATTGGGCTGCAGGGTTCCCAAGCGGAATATGAGTTGCTGTTCCTGCAGCCTTGTTCAATTAACTTGGAAGGAGTTCAAGGACATGGCAGTTATTTGGTTTATAAACTAAGTATGGAATTTTCCCAACTCTTGACCTTGGCAAAGGTGAGAAATGTGGGAACTTATTGGACTGAAAAAAATTGAAGCTCGCATCTTGAAATAAATTTCTACTTTTCACCTCAAGTTTCAATGGCAAGTTCTAATCTCAGAGTCAAACTGTTATTTCCTATTCTCTCTGCACAGATGCTGGCAGAACTGCTGGCTTTCTCCATCTCTTTCTGTTTTTACAGAAGTTAACATAGCACTTACAGCAGTCTCATTCCAAAGAATTATTGGCACTGCATAGATTCTCCCGATCCTCAAACCACAAATGAATCAGAGATATCACAAAGAGATAGTGAGAACTGCAGATGCTGGAAGTCAGAGTCGATAAAATGTAGAGAAACACTGCGGGTCAGACAATATCGGAGGAGCAGGAAAGTCGACATTTCAGGTCTGGACCCTTCATCAGGATTGGGGAGGGAAAAGGGAGCTCAGAAATAAACAGTGGGGGTGTCGGTCTGTGGGGGTGATGGCAGTTGGGATGGTGATAGGTGGAAGCAGGTAGGGGGTAGTGGGAATTGGTCAGAGGGAAGGGTGGGGCAGATAGGTGGGGAGGATGAGGGATAGGTTGTGTCAGGCCAAGGAGGTGGGGATGAATCCGCCCAGCAACATTAACCATGTGGTCAGCCCAGCCACTCCCGCTAATCCTGCCAATGATATCACTTGCACGGATGTCGTTGACCACATTGCTGCATCCACCTCTGCCCAAGTGACTGTTCCCATACACACACCCACTCCAGAGGCAGTCCCCACCCTAGCTCCTAGCTCCAGCTCAACACTAAGCTGTGATGTGTCTTCAACATTCCTTCCCAGACCTCCCCAGCACCGAAGACAAACGGTCAGTCCACTGCAAAAGGACTCACTTTCATCCCCCTATGCCCACACATCAATAAATTCTGTACATGTCCAGATGAGAAACTCTTTTTCGTCTGCCTCCACCACCGCACCTATTTCTTAGAACTAGAGTCCAACACATCCTCTGAAGACTCTGTCTCCAGCCTCCAGCAAACCTCATCCTCCTGGACACTACCATACCCCAGCCTCCTATCCTCAATTGATCTCTTCATCCCCAACGCCATCACGACATCAACTGAATCTCTCCACCCCTCTCACCGACTCCAACCTTTCCCCATCGGAACACCCAGCCCTCTACTCTATCTGCTCCAATCCCAACCTCACCATTAAACCCACTGATGAAGGGACACACAGAGGTAGAATGGTGTACTGACCTCTACATCAATAAGGCCAGATGCCACCTCTCCAACACCACCTCCTACCGTCCCCTCGATAATGACCAGACCATCTTCCAGACCATCAATAACTCAGCACCTCAGGAGACCTCCTGTCCACAGCCTTCAAACTAACAGTTCCCCAACCCCGCATTGCCTGTTCCTATTTCCCACACAAAATCCATAAGCCTGACTGTCCCAGTCAACACATTGTTTCTGCCTGCTTCTACCCTGCTGAACTCATCTCCTCCTATCTCGACCCTGTCCTTTCCCATCCAGTCCAGGAACTCCCCATCTATGTTTGGCACACAACTCACATCCTCCACCTTCTCCAAGACTTTCAATTCCCTGGCCCCAAACACCTCACCTTCACCAATGACATTCAGTTTCAACACCTGTATTCCCCTTGAGGGGAATCCCTAAAGGCCTTCCATTTCTTCCTCTCCCACACACCCAACCTGTCCCCCTCCATCGACACTCTCATCCGCTTGACAGAACTAGTCTCCGCCCTCAACAAAGTTTTTTTTAACTCCTCCCACTTCCTACAGCCAAAGGTGTGGCTATAGCCACCCTCATGGGTCCAAGCTATGCTTGCCTCTTTGTAGGATACATAGAACAGTCCCTCTTCAGCAGCAACACTGGCCCCATTCCCCACCTCTTCCTCCGCTACATCAATGACGGTATTGATGCTGCCTCGTGCTCACACAAGGAGCTTGAACAGCTCATCAACTTCACCAACACCTTTCACCCCAACCTCAAATTTACCTGGACCATCTCGGCCACCTTCTTCCCCTTCCTGGACCTCTCTGTCTCCATCTCCAGCAACCGGCTTAGCACCAGCATTCATTTCAAACCCATTAATTCCCACACCTCCTCTCACCCGGCCTACTGCAAAAATGCGAGCCCATACTCCCAATTCATCCGCCTCTGCCGCATCTGCTCCCGGGATGGAACATTCCACTCCCAGACATCCCGAATGCCATCCTACTTCAGTGACCATACCTTCTCCTCTCCCACAATTCATAATGGCCTCAACCGCATCTCCTGCATTTCCCACACTTCTGCCCTCAAATCCCCAACTCCCAACAACAATAAGGATATAGTCCCCCTGGTCCTCATATACCATCCCACTAGTCTCCAAATCCTATGCATCATCCTCTGCCATTTTCACCATTTTCAATTAGACCCCACCACCAAACAGATATTTCCTTGCCCACCCCTATCTATTTTCCATAGGGACCGCTCACTCCGTGACTCCCTCATCCACTCCACACTCCCCACCAACCTTTCCACCACACCCTGCACCTTTCCCTTCAACTGCAGGGGGAGTGTTACATCTGACCCCACACCTCCCTTCTTACCTCCGACCAAGGACCCAAACAATCCTTCCAAATCTGGCAGACATTCCCATGTACATCTTTTTAACCTGTCTATTTTACCCGTTGCTCCCGATGTGGCCTCCTCTAGATCGGAGAGACCAAGCACAGATTCAGTGACTGATTTGCAGGGCATCTGCGCTCTGTATGCTCCAATCAACACCACCTTCCAACTGCCAGCCATTTCAACTCCTCCTCCCACTCCCTGGGTGATGTGTCCATCCCGGGCCTCCTCCACTGTCACAATGAGACCACATGTAATCTGGAGGAACAACACCTTATATTCTGTCTCGGGAGCTTACAGTCCAATAGCCTCAACATGGAATTCACGAGCTTCAAAATCTCCATACCCACAGCCTCATCCCATATCCAACACCCTCTCATCCCAGCCTCCTTGACTTGATATAACCTGTCCATCTTCCTTCTCACCTCTCCACTCTCCCCTTCCCCTTGACCAGTCTCTACAACCCCCCAACAACGTCCACCTATCACCATCCTATTTACCTTTCCGCCAACCCTCTATTTACTTCGGAGCTCACTTCCCCCTCCCTAGTCCTGATGAAGGGTCCAGACCCAAAACATTGACTTTCTTGCTCTCTGATCTGCTGTGCTTCTCCAGCATCACATTTTATCAACAAAGATATCACAAATGCAGTTTGTTTAAGATCACAGCTCTTCATTCTTTTCCCATGCTGAGATTCGCTGTACAGCTTGGGAAGTGGGATCTTCCAACCTCACTGGCTTCCTCCAAGTGCAGGGACCATAGAATGTACCAAAACATGTTGCTAACACCATGCTAAACTATTGCAGAATTTATCAGCAGAGAAAGATTCCATGTGATCAATGTGAAATTTATCAGTGATCATCGTTACCGCACCTTGGAAGTCTGCACCAGATATTCTGGGAGCTGCCATGTTACCAAAATGCTCGATAGCTAAAAACTTGCTGCCTCCTTCCAAGGTGAGTTTCATATACTGAGATCACTCTGGGATGGCTTTGGAGAAACAGTGTAGCATGTAATCCTGGCATGCTGTGCCTTGAGCAAATAGAAAAGGGAAAGAGGAGATGTTCAAGATGCTGAGGGGCTGGGAGAACAATCACAATATTACAAAAGAACAGTTCAACCCCTTTAACATTGCCATGGCTGATATCATCTTAATCTCAACCCTACCTTCCTGCCTGCTCACCATAAATCTTTAACCCATTATTCCAAGGAAGAATATCAGGATTTTGACCAGGAGAGACATCACATAAACCATGGTAGATCATTTGCATCTATCAGCAAAACACACTAGACAGAACTTAGTATTAACACTCATTTCCAAGATGAAGGAATTTGATAAGGATAGCATTCATTTCTGACGATTATTTTTGCTAAAAAGGCAAGTAGCCCCTGTTTATGCAAATAGCAAATTTCACAAGTGGAATGAAAAATTAAAAGCATTGTATGTATTTCTTAGCAAATTATTTTGCATGCAAGCATGGAGTAGTTTGCTTTTCTAATAAATGAGTAGCATCAAAACAAATGCCAGTTTAATTTGGGCTAATATATGAGTCCCATATTTTTTGATTGATATGCATTGGCTTCTGGCTATGCAAATTTATAACTTCAGGTTTTTAAATCCCAACATGGTCCCCCTATCTCAGTAACCTCCTCAAGGTCAACAACTCCCTGACCTCTGATGAAGAGTCATCTAATTGCAAAATGTCAGCTTGCTTTCTCTCCATGTATGCTGTCTGACCCGCTGTGATATTCAACATCTGCAGTAATTTGCTCCTAATTCTCTGAGGTATCCGTGCTTTTCTAATTGGGCTTTCTTGGGCATGTCTGGTTTTAATCATTCGTTTTTGTTACTTTGTAATGTATTTTTTATTTTAGACAAACATGCACACCTCGGGGGTTTTCTTATGGTTAGGCTTCCAAAATCGTTCTATAATCCAGAAAATTCCAAAATCCAGAAATAATTTAGCAGCCAAAAATTCCAAACTGGAGAAGTTACAACGTACTTTAAAGGACCTATATAAATCTAAATTGTTTTTGCCGTTTATCCAGACAATGGTTACAATGTGGAAGGCAATCCCACATTGTGAGTAGCTGAGCCAAATAAAACAAACCCATTCAACGGGAAGCTTTGTAAGGGAAAGGAAAATAAGGATCTGTCGATGGAGTTATATAAAGAAAGGGTGGTCAGAGGATTGTTTGGGGCATAGCATTAATTTGCGCCTATTGCAGTGATTGGTCGGTTCCTCTGTGTTTCTAATTGTCTGCTAATTAATCACTTTAAGTGATCCTACTCCTAATCCTGCATGAAAACCTACTCCAATGCAAAGTGCTGGCAAAATCTTATAATTTTTTTAGCATTGAGGAACTTTGCAGACTACACAGAATTCACGCAATCTGCAGTAGAAAGGACAACCCGATGCACAGTCAATTACCAAACATTTGAAATACCACAATTGAAATTGTGTCATAATCAAGGTCACTCTGATTCTTCTCTTGCTAACGGCATTGGCTTCACTTGTCGATGAATGGGGTGGAAATGACAGTGTGAAGTAGGTGTGTGTGTGTGTGTGTGTGTGTGTGTGTGTTGAGCGGGGGTGGTGCCTACAAATCCCAGCGATGTGAGTCCCTTCAAAGAGCAACAATAATACACATTAATCCATTTACTGTATCAGACATAAATTTGTGGTCTTCTAATCCCCCAGGAACCCTCACTGTGGGCTGTACACCTCACAGACCCAAACACTGCTAACCATTCAATGCAACAACAATATCTTCTCAACAATGCCATATCAACAACTGCACAACTGGGTAAACGAAGCCCTTCAATGCTCACACTGTCCACACAATAGTGTGGCAGCTTTTCAGGTCAGGCATTGCTCCATGGAACATCTTGTTGTGAACTAATGTCTGACTTCAGAGCATGAGAGTTACAGGACAGTATGAACAAACAAGTTTCATAGTGTTCTGACTATGTTTAACAGACCTCAGACTATATTTACAGTGAAATATCTCCCATACCATCAATGCGCCCTCTAGAAGTTTTCTTTTTCCTTTTCCTGGCACTGTGTGTCAGTACAGCCCCAGGGTCTCCAAACTGGGGTGGAGGGAGCAGCGTTTGGCAGTGGAGCCTGTTGCTTTTGAAGGTTTGATCAGGTGAACCCGAGGTGCATTTGTATTCAGTGGGCCCAGACTCGCTGAGTGTGAGCTTGCCAGAGCAAAATGCCCCTTCCTCAGCTTGGGATTCCTACAAATATGAGGGTTGCAGGCAGGTTGGATGTAGAAAGCCCCTCCACCCCTGGGACCTCATGTGACGAGATTTCTCAAGGTCCTCTGTATAGTTCCTCCTACCACTGCCTGCTGTCTCCTTGTGCGTGCCCCTTGAAATCCTTGGCATTGCTGCTGAGGACCAACTGCTAAGGCAACGAGGCGACTGTCAGGTTAAAGTCACCACAAGTTAGCTCTCTCCAATGACAGAACAGCCCTATGAGGCTCTCCAGGGGCAGCTGCCAACCCATTTATGTAGGTAGCCAGAGAGGTGCATGCTGCGTCCCCATGATGCAGCTGCAGTCTCTGGGCAATGAGTCCATTGCTTCCCATGTGCCTGGTTCTCCTGTGTCTACCTGTGCATGGGCACATAGTCCCAGGTTGCTGGCACCACAGGGTCATCTCTGGGTCACTGGCAGTCCTGTGAGTGCCAGTCACCTGGGGTGATGTTTCCTCAGCAGCTGCAGAGATTTCACAGTAATGTGCTCACGAGTGTGCCACCCAACTCTAACCTAGCTACAGTTCTATCAGAGTTTAGTTCTGGTCTCCCTGCTTTGGAAAGGATGTTGTGAAACGTGAAAGGGTTCAGAAAAGATTTACAAGAATGTTGTCACGGTTGGAGGCTTTAAGCTATAGGGAGAGGCTGAATAGACTGAGGCAGTTTTCCCTGGATCAACAAAAGCTGAGGAGGGGTGGCCTTACAGAGGTTTTTAAAACCATGAAAAGCATGGAGAGGGTGAATAGTCAAGGTATTTTCCCCATGGTAGGGGAGCCCAGAACAAATGGTTTAAGTTGAGAGGGGAAAGTTCTGAAAGTGACTAAAGGGGCAACTTCTTTTCATGCAGAGGATAGTGTGTATATGGAATGAGCTGCCAGAGGAAATGGTTGAGGCAGGTACATTTACATTTAAAAGACACCTGGATGGGTATATGGATAAGAATGGTTCAGATGGACATCAGCCAAATGCTGGCAAATTGGACTAGATTAATTTAGGATATGTGATTGGCATGGACATGTTGGACCAAAGGGTCTGCTTTTGTGCTGTACATCTTCATGACTCTATGAATCTAAGTGTCAGTTGCTGAAGGTGCAGAAAGCAGCCATGCTGGGTGCGAACTCTCATACCTCTGAACTCTCCTGCTCAGAGATGCTTTCTTGTGGTTTAGCTTGCTTGATGACTGAGTGAGTGGGCATTCCATTCGAATCTCTGAGACCCATATTAGCAAAGGTGTCATGATCAAGAGTTATAACTTGTGTTAAATAAATATCACTAACAATGGGATTAACATGAGAGCTGTGTTTGAATGAAGAATGGTACTTACTCAGTTGGTGGAGATGGATGTCTGTGCATCCCCTCAGGAGCAGCCTTAGTCTCCAACCGTAAGGGCCAAGATTCACTCCTCATGACAAATGATGAGCCTAATGTCAGGTACCCCACCACCTGTCTGCCATTTGTTTGCTCTATTGTGTGCTGCTTTCTGCTGAAATGAGAGAAAGAGGTGGTTGCCAGAACTGAGTGGCATTGCTGTTAGTATTGAGGCATATAGGGGAGAAGCGGTGAAGTCTCCTTGGTGAGTTGATAACACAGAGGTATGGGAGGTTTGGGGCAACAGAGAGTAAACGAGCAAAGATGTTTTATGCAATGGTGAGAGTGGTAAAGCATTAGCCTTGGTAGAAATTGGGTGCAGCAGCAAAGTTAGAATAAATGTCAGGTAGCAGAGAGAAGATGGTAGCAAATACCCTGGCAGAGCAGAGATGTTCACTGACCTTCTTCCAATGGATTTCTGAATTCCTCCAGACTACAGTTATCACCTGAATCCTGTCAGGGTCTGATGGCATGGCCGCCTCTGCCAGTCTGGGGTAACATGACATCTCTTGTCTACACAACCTGAATGACTAGGACATCCAGATCCCTGTTTGCAAAAGTAGGGCGCCAATTTTCCTTTGTCTGCCACATGCATGGCAGAGCTGAAGAATCATACAGGCAATTCCAGTCTGCCAGCATCTATCCTGGTGCCTATTGGCAGTTTTAAGATGGCACAGGCACTGAGGATGCCAGAGGTGAGTTCTTCAGGCTGCAGCGAATGTGGAATTGGTAAGTGCCTGGTGAGAAGCACGGGCATGGTAGTAAACAAATGAGGTGTGTTTGGAATGGCGCAGCTGGAAATCTTGCTAGGCCTTCTGGGAAGAAGCCCAATGAAACTGCCACTTAGCCAAAATATTAAAAGATTCAGCTAATAGTCAATAATCAGAGATCCTGGTTTTGAAGTTATTCAGAACTATAAAGTACAGCATAAATTACTGATTTCTTGTTTGTATGCTGGCACCTTTTATTGTCAGTGGAAAGAAAGATTGTCACCATATTGCATGATGATGTTTCTATGTGCTTGTCTTAATGTTGCATTAATTGCTATGACAAAAATTAGAAGAATACATCATTTCTATAGTCGCCTATTACTTTGTTGATGGTTTTGTGTAACACTGTAAATATCCTCCAGGGGGTGGACTTGTACAGTTGGTAAAAAAGAATCCCTGTTCTTTTGTTCTATTCTATTGCCTATTCAGCAAGCAATATTAAAAACAATCACATTGTATTCAAAAATTATTGCGCTATGGTTGGCATAAAGAATGCCCCTACTTATTAAAAATACTTTTGTAGATATATGCAAATGATCTTGTGTCATGGAAAGAGATTTACCTAGAATTTTTAAGATGTTTTTAAAAATGCAAATATTTCTAAAACATTGTCTTTATTTCATGCAATGCAACCACAGAATGATTACAATATGGAAAGAGTCCATTCAGCCCATCATGCCTGACGTTGGTCTCTGATGGAACAATTTACCTAGTTCCATGCAACACATTCACCTTGATACGTTATTTTGACAAAGAATATTAATTATTAATTGCTCCTAATCTATATTTTTTAAAATTTATATGGTAACATTTTTATTCTTTACTTTTAAAGTGTATAAAATTGGAAGTGTTCTTCTTGTTCCCACTGGCTCTCAGTGTCTGCTCCCCGTATGACCCTGCGAGCCAATGAATATTAGGAAGAGAAACAGAAATTGCTGGAAAAGCTCAGCAGGTCTGGAAGCATCCGTGAAGAGAAATCAGAGTTAATGTTTCGCATCTGGTGAACCTCAGATGAGTCCTGCAGATCAGCAGCAGGCTGAAACAATGGGTCTGTCCGGACAGTCCTGCCTGTGGATTTTTGGAAGGAGGTAGAAGTGAGCTGTGCAGGGGATGGGGGATAATCAGCTTGGAGGCAGTGGAGGGGGAAGGTCACCAGATGAAATGAGGTCAGTAACCATAGTTGATACAGTGGCCTGATGCGTCATGGTGGGGTCATGGTCCAGAGGAAGGAAGGGGGAGGTATTTGGGAGCTGGTGATCAGACACTGCAAGGTAGAGATCAGCACATCAGACTACAACAGCATCATCCTTATCCGCAGGCTTAATAACAATGTCAGGGTAGGACCGAAACACACAGGGTGCAGTCAGTTCAGAGGGAAATATATTGGATTTGATGAGGCGGGGGAAGGGAAGAGAAATTGAGGAGACTTATATTACATTGACAGTTCTCAATGAACTGATCAAGTGCCGGTAAAAGGCCTGAGGGAGGGGTCCAGGTGGAGGGAGAGTGTTGGAACTGGGCGAAGGGATCTGTGGGAGGGGGACAAGACATTTCTCCAAAGTAATGGGCATGGAGGCGAAGATGGCGGAAGAAGAGCTTGACATCATGTCATGCCTGAAATTTGTTAGGGTGGGGATGCAAAGAAATAAAGCTGAGGCCTTTGCTGAGTACAGAACGTTCAGCATCAGAGAGTGGAAGGTTAGGAGGGATGGTGAATAGCCGACAGGAGGTGGGGTTGGGGGAGGGGACTGAGTCAGAGCGAAGGGGAGGACAGGAAGTTTCTGGGGGCCATGAATACCTCTGAGTTGTTCCACCTTGTGGGCTTTAATGCCTGAAAGAAAAAGAAAGTTTTTTGCTGGTGCGGTTAATGAGCTGAAGGATTAGGTGGAATAACAGAGTGGTGCAGCCCTGAGCCAGAGTGATGTGACATTGTTGGAGAGAGAAGTTGGGCGCATGCATGTGACACCACATGGCACTGAGTGTGGATCTCAGGATGCAGCAAAAGCAGCTGTCTGTGGAACATTGAGCATCACGGAGATATCTGTGATCCTGGGAGGTTTCAAAACATGACGGATGAAACTTCAGTTGGAATCCATGTGAGGTGAGTCTGAGCTGAAGGCAGTCATGAAGGAATTTGTAGAAATGAGTTTTAGCAAACATCTAGCCAAATGCTAGGATTGACAGTGAAATTAATGTTGGTGGACAAGGAGAAAGATTGGAATGGAAAACCCATCAGACAGAAGAGCAGAACTTCTTCAAGCTATTAGGAAGATTCAGGCCAATGATTATTGAAGGTGGCGTGGAGATGAGGACTGAGACCTTATGTGATTGTGAAAATCATTGTGAAATTCATTCCCCTCTGTCTCACAGATGTTAGAAATTGGACAGTCTATTTCATAAATGCAGACATTAGCATTGAACTTTTCTAAATGTCGGCAAAAAGCAAGAGAACATAATAAATAGGAGCAGTACCATTCAGTCCTTTGAACATGATACACCGATAGATAAAATTATTGCCGGTCTTCAGACTCAATTTTACTTTATGGCCCACTCTCCATTATGCCTTGATTCCCTGAGACCAAAGATCGATCTATATCAAAATTCAACAATGGTGCATTCAACCTCCACTCTCCTGTCCCAGGGTACACAATTGCAAAAACTCACATGCCTTGCATTGAAGGAATTTCTCAGTACTGAATTATCTAAAGTTGATATATCTTTGCTGAGGTACATAGACTTGAACTGTACACAGTCCTCTAGGTGTGAACTCATCACAACCCTATACAACTGGAAAATGGAGTTGAGGATTATCAGTTCGGCCACTATTGCACTGAATGACAGAGCAGACTCCATGGGCTGAATGGCCTACTTCTGCTCCTACATATTAAGGTATTTTATGTAAATGTTGTTTCCACATAGAAGAACACAACCCTCTTCTACTTTATCTTTTTTACAGCAAAACCAAGAATATTATTTTTTTTCTTTATTTCTTACTGCAGCCCTGTAAAAATCAACAAAAACTTGCAACTTATCTTGTTGGTCCACAAAATTATCATTTTCTCTTTTGGCCAATTCATTCACTTACAGCCCCATTCAAGTTATTGTTGGACTCACTGCGGAGCCTTTGAGGATCAGTTTCCCACAGACTGACCTAAAAATAAAAGACAGGGACAAACAGTCAAAATAAGGACCAACCCCTTAAAATTTGTGATAGTTGATTTTGATTACCTTCATCCACTGGGTAACAAACCTCCTCCAAAGAAACTTTACACTTTTAAGAGTAAGACCCCTAACAGTTCATGTAATTTAAATCTCCTCTTGACAAAGACATTCTGCAAAAGTTTCTTTATAAATGTTGAGTACAGATCACTAAATTAACTGTGCACAGTATCTCTGCAGCTGGCTGTATTGTCCATGTGAATTTGGACAGGAAATATAAGCATGCTCCATCATTCAATAAGCTAATGGTTGCAGATATTTGTGTTTCAAATTCCACAGTCCCATCTCCTGCTGGCAACCTTTGATTCATTTTACGAACAAGAGCCTTTCCCATCCTTTAACTTTTGAAACACATAGTTCCGAAATTGCACTACAATCAGTGAAAAACTACTGTCATCTCTGTCTTAAACTGGCGATCCTAAATTTAAAATATTGCTCTTAGTTCTGTACTGATCCATATGAGAAAGAAAAAACTAAATATTGCAGATGCTGGGAATCCAAAACAAAAGTGCTGTGAAACTCCTCAGGTTCAGTTCAAGCAGAGTATATCAGACTTGAAGTTTTCCCACAGGGAAGGAAAATGAAATGCTGATCTTTGTTTCAAAGTATAAAAGTACTTAACTATGTAAAGATATGTTAACATTGACAGTTCAGAGCAATTTCACTCGGCTGATACCAAGTATGGAGGGACAGTCTTATGAGATGTTGAGTAGGTTGGGCCAGGCCTCATTGGAATTCAGAAGAAAGAGAGAGGGCCTTATTGAAACATACAAGATTCTTATGGTACTGAACAACATAGATGTGGAAAGGCTTTTTCCCCTTGAGGGAGAGTCAAAAACCAGAGGGCATACTGGCAAAGTAAGGATTGTACATTTAAGACAGAGATGGGGAGGAATTTCTTCTCTGAGCTGAGGGAGTCTGTGGAATTCTTTACTGCAGAGGGCTGTTGAGGCTGGGACATTAACTGTGTTCAAGGCTAAGATTTTTAAGGGTTTTAATCAGTAAGTGGATCAAACATTATGAGGAAAAGGCAGGAAAATGGAGTTGAGGATTATCAGTTCGGCCACTATTGCACTGAATGACAGAGCAGACTCCATGGGCTGAATGTCCTACTTCTGCTCCTACATATTAAGGTATTTTATGTAAATGTTGTTTCCACATTCACCTTGTCAACATTATTCTGGATCTTACACACGTCCACCAAAATTTTATACGGCAATAAGACAAATTTTGACAATATTAGGCAGAAACTTTCAAAAGCTGATTGGGAGAGGCTGTTTGTAGGTAGAGGGATGTTTGGAAAGTGGGAGGCCTTCAAAAGTGAGATGATGAGAGTTCAGAGACAGTATGTTCCTGTTAGAGTGAAGAGCAAGGCTGGTAGGTGTAGGGAGTACTGGATGACTAGAAAAATTGAGGGTCCGCTCAAGAAAAAGAGGAAAGTATTTGTCAAGTATAGACAGCTAGGGTTGAGTGAATCCTTAGATTTATTTATTTATTGTCACACGTACAAAAATACAGTGAAAAACTTTGTTTACAAACAGCACAGGCAGGTCATAGTAGGCAAAGGGTGTACAGATCACAAAGACTTAGAGGCATACAGGTTAGACTACACAGGCATGCATTAGGCAAGATCAACACTAGCAAGATCAGCGTTATTTGAGGCTACAGATTCCATCCATCAGTCCGATAACTGCCAGGAAGAAGCTGTTGCTGAACCTTTTCGTGTGGGTGTTCAGGCTTCTGTATCTTCCGCCTGATGGAAAAGGTGTAGGAAGGGTGCGCTGGGTCTTTGATGATGCTGGCAGGCCTTCCGCAGTAGTGAGCTGTGTAAATGGAGTCCATGGAAGAAAGGTTGGCTTTGTGATGGTGTGGGCTGTGCATGGCACCTTCTGTAGTTTCTTATGGTCCTGGGCAGAGCAATCGCCACACCAGACCATTATGCACCCTGTAGTATGATTTCTATATGGTGCATCTGTAGGAGTTAGTGAGGATCCTTATGGGCATGCCACATTGCCTGAGGAAGAAAAGACATCTGGATGGGGTACATGAATAGGAAGGATTTAAAGGGCCATGGGCCAAATGCTGGCAAATGGCACTAGATCAATCTCGGACATCTGGTCAGCATGGCCACGTTGGACTAAAGGATCTGTTTCCGTGCTGTCTGACTCTATAAGTCTCCTCTTACGTTTTGTAAACTCCAGTGAAAATAACAAGGTGTAGAGCTGGAGGAACACAGTAGGCCAGGCAGCATTTAAGGAGCAGGAAAGCTGACGTTTCTGGTCTGCACGCTTCTGGCCAAGTCGGTCCAATTATACCTTGTCATGTCTGATCACACCAGATATCTATTTAGCGAGCCTGCTCGGAGCCGCCTAAAATGCATTTACATCCCTAACTTCAGTAATTGGAGAGGCAGACTTACCGACTCCCTGTATAAATGAATCATAACATCCTCATTTTCATTAAAACAAACAGAGTGCCGGAGACACCGAACAGGTATGGCAGCATCTGTGGAGAGAGAAACTGGAGTGACAAGTGCAGTCCGGTGTTTAACTCCCCCATTGCATCTCATGGGGATGCATATCCGTGCATGCTTTCTACTTCTCGGGAACACCATTACTTGTGTGTTTGTGGGGGGTGGAATAGACGAGTTCCCACCCAACCTCTGACGTTTTGATCTGGGATTGGTTTGTGTCTTTTACACGTGGTTACTGAGCTGCAGGAGCTTAAAAAGCTGGAGGGCTGGAGTAGTGTGACTCGCTGAAGGGGATTTAGGGTACCGTTGGTTTTGAAGGTTGCACGTGTAATCAGCGAGCAAAGAGGAAGAAAAAATGGTTGAAGCATTTCTTGGGAGTTGGAAATTGCAGAAGAGCCAAAACTTCGACGAGTACATGAAAAATCTGGGTGAGAATTTTATGCGATTTATTTTTGTTTTGGTTGGGGTAGATGTCTATGTTTAGCTTGTTAATGGGCACCTCCGCCTTTGTAACGATTCTGCTGCGGTCCCCAATCCCGAGCAAACTGAGCGCTGCTCTGCTTGCAGCTGTTCTCCACTGAAGGCACACTGCCACCGAATTGCACGGTGTGGTTTCACTCAGCTTGCGGTATCGTGCACATGACTGACTCAGGACGAAGCATGCCCAAAGTGGCAGCTGATTTTTTTTTTTCTCTTTTCTGTTTGTAAAACGCAGCGGTGTATTTGTATCGACTCCCTGATTTAGCAGAAATGAATGCAGCTCATTCAGCGAAAACGCGCTCTTGTCAATTTGCAAAAAAAAGTACCGCTAAACGTTACACTTCTTTTTGTGTTTTCCCCCTCCCCCCGCCCTTCTCTAATTTAAGACGTGAGTCTAGCGCAAAGGAAGATTGCTGCCACTGTAAAACCCAAGACTATCATTTCTGTGGACGGCGACGTAATCGCTATAAAAACCGAGAGCACGTTTAAAAGCACAAACATCCAATTCAAGCTAGCCGAGGAATTTGATGAAACCACTGCAGACAATAGGACAACCAAGGTTTGTTGACCGATCCCCGTGTTAGCCGTTTAAAATGACTGGGGTGTACGATCTCAGCGGTGGGTGACCTGTTTTTATTTCGCATTCCCGACAGACCACTGTGACATTGGAAAACGGCAAACTAGTCCAAAGACAGCGGTGGGATGGAAAAGAGACAACACTGGTTAGAGAATTGCAGGATGGTAAACTGATTTTGGTAAGAACGACAGTGTCTTAGCATCAAACAGCATCTGCTGATAACAAAAATGTGGCGATAGATACTATTTAGGTGGCATTTTCGAGTAGTGAATGCTTGTAGTAGAATTGCTTATGGAAAGTCAAACTAAAGGGTACACTTAATGCCAGAAACTTAAAGCAGTGGATTTTAACAAACTTACTGAAGCCATTCCTCTTTTTGCAAATCAGACTTGCACGATGGGTGATGTGGTGTGCACCAGAGAATACGTGAGGGAACAGTGAGTGATGAACAAGGAAGATGAATTCCATGCAAAACTTTCATTTTGCTGCTTTTTCTACTGGACCTTCCTGTAGTATTATGCATTAGGACTGTTCTGTCTTCATGGTATTTGTTGAGTAAAGTCAGCTTTCAGTTACAAGTTACAACACTTTAACAAATACATTGCCAAGTTGTGATTTAACTCAGCTCAATACTGCTATTGCAAAAGGTTTATCTAAATAATAACAAATGGACCAACTGTCTGGAAAGAAAAATGCACATCTTTAGTTTTTAATCTTGTGTTACTTTCCAATGCATGTGTTGGACTAAACACATTTTCTCTCTAAAGAATAGTGTGGTGTGAATGTTTAAGTATTTCCTTCTGGCTGTTTAACTATGTCTGTGTTTTTCATACTACAATGAAAGCTTGCTTCACAGACTAAAGATAATCTGTCTTCTTTGAAATTTTGCTGTGTATTTTCTTAAAGTAAAGACTGCCCTTTTTTCCGCGGTATTGAGACCTTTTGAAATGGTGCGGCCTTTGGATAAAGAACAGCCCTATGTACAATGAGTGCAAAGGTTCAAATTTTGGCAACTCTAATAAAAAAAATATGTACTACATGATAAGTCTGATTCCATTCATTTCATTTTAAACTGAGTGGCACTGGGTTTGTCAATGGACAGTGAAAAGCTGGAATAATCTGTCTTTTGGGGGGGGGGGGGGGAGGGAATTTAGATTGAGAAATCTTCCTGAAGAGCTCTCTGCTGTTTTTTTGTTTGGTGAAAGTTTCCTCTTCAGCTGGAAAACTGCCTGGAGTTCTGGCTTGCTCTTGCCAAAAGATGAAACCAAATATTAGTTGTTAACTGGAGTTTAGTGACTGTATCGACATTGAAATAGTAAATGATAGGTGGTGGCTTTCCGCTACTATAGTCTGTTGGATTTTTCTGTTGAAAGACTAATCTCATGATTAGTAAAGGAACAGACAGATTTTGCATTTCTCTTAACTATCTGTTTGAAAATCACACAACTATATATTAAATTTTGAAGGCTTCACATTTTTCAGTATATTTTTAAAATTGTACCAATGCTTGTTATCCCAATCCTGGTTTAACAATGACTTGCACTAAGTTTCAACACTACTTTATGACTTTTTTCTATTGCTGACTTGATTTTTTTGAGTGGTAGAATTGACTTGTGTTTCCTATTTTTTTTTTTAAAAAATCTTCATGTTTATTGTGAACAAATGGGGCTTTAAGTCAAACATGCAGCTGTTTAGTGAGAACTTAAGTTTGCTTTCAGACCTGTGGAATATTTTAGTAATCTCTGGAAAGAGAACATTTTTCCTTCTTTGGCCACTGCCCTCTTTTTGACCTGAGCCCTCTTAATTACTTCTCTCCAGATTTCCAATAGCAACATTCATTGCGTTTGTGTTGATTTTGATTTTGAAAGTGGCTGGCACTAAAAGGTTGCACATCTATTGCTTCTAGGTGGACAACCGCAGGTTTAACATCAGTTCTGACTGCTCTCATTACTTCCTCCTCCCAGTGGAGGAAGGAAATATTCCTTTTGGTTTGATAGGATTGGTAAATTGTGCGTGCACTAAGGCTAGTTTACATCAACTTTTTGTTTTAATCATACCAACACTTTAACTGCCTTGTGTGCTGCAGAGAAGCTGGATTGAACAATTTGGTTTTTGTGCTGTAATTGTTCTATGCTTCTAATTGTGTCTGGCAGCATCTGCCAAATCTTTTCTGCCTGAGAAGAGGCCACAATGTACCAGTAACTTGCTCGCCAGCTTGATATATCTCAGGACTACTTGACTCCAAATTTTATTACATCCTTGGTCCACCCATGGGTGCAATAAATATGGGAGGGACATTAGCTTTCCTGCTGTGTTCATCCAGCTCTAAACAGTGTTACATCAGCAGATGAAGGTTCTTGAAATTTTAAGAGAACTTTACATTGAAGACCTCCCAGGCTGAGATTGATTGGCCCATGTAGCAGCTTCTCCAGGGTTGTATTCTTCAGCTACTTCATCAATTACCTTTTTATTATAAGGCCACAACAGCTGCCCATGTTTTCAATTTTATAATTCACAACTCAGTGGAAATAGCCTGTTGTGGTTTGCAACTGGCCCTGGACACTATATTTGGACTACTAACCAAAGAACTTCCTGCTACAGATGTGCCAGGCAAATGATTACATTCAATAAGGGGAAAAAGTCTTAATGGGCAACCGGTGACCAGTCATCAGCCTATAAATGTTAAATGGCATCTCTCATCAACAACATCCTGGGGATTATTAATAACTGGGCCTGTAGTATAAATGCTATGGCAGCAACAGCAGGACAGAACCTAGGCATTCAGAAGTGAGTAACTTTCCTGCTGGTTCATCAAAGCCTGCCCACTATCTACAAGATACAAGTAGCTTAACACCATCCAGCACAAAACCAATTTGATTTGTCACATACACCAGTCTAAACAATCACTGCCTGCATGACTGATGCCAAGTGGAAGTTTTGCATACAGAGGATATTACCACTTTTTCAAAATCATCTTCTGTTTAGTGCAGCTACAGCAGTGTAAATTGATTTAAATGAGGGAACAAACTATAATATTTCCACATTTGCAGACAACACAAAGCCATGGGGGAGGATGAGCTGATAAGGATCCAGAGACAGAGTCAGAGAGATGTACAGCAAGGAAACAGATCCTTCAGTCCAACTTATCCATGCTGACTAGGTATATTAGATAAATCTAATGCCATCTGCTAGCATTTGGTTCATATCCCTCCAAACCCTTCCTATTCATATGCCCATCCAGATGCCTTTTAAATGTTGTAGCTTCCACCATTTCTTCTAGCAGCTCATTTCATGCACACAACACCCTTTTTGTAAAGAAAAACTGCCCCTTAGGTCCCTGTTAAATCTTTCACCTCTCATCTTAAACCTATGCCCACTAGTTTTAGACTTTCCCACCCCAGTGAAAAGACTTTGTCTATTTACCTTATCAATGCCCCTCATGATCTTATAAACCACTATAAGTCAGCCCTCAGCCTCCGGCGCTCCAGCTTATTCAGTCTCTCCCAATAGCTCAAACCCTCTAACAGTTGCAACATCTTTGTAAATCTTTTCTGAACCCTTTCAAGTTTCACAAAATCCTTCCTACAGGAGGGACACCACAATTGCACATTGTACTCCAAAAGTGGCCTGGCCAATATCCTGTAGAGCCGCAACATGATGTCCCAACCTTGACACTTAATGCACTGACCAATAAAGGCAAGCATACCAAATGCCTTCTTCAGTATCCTATATCGCTGCAACTCCATTTTCAAGGAAATATGAACCTGCACTCAAGGTCTCTTTGTTCAGCAACACTTCCCAGGAGTAAAGCATTAGACTTCTGCAAATCTACCAAACTGAAAACCAACAGATTTTTTCCCCCGAGATAGGAATGTTTCTTCTTGACTTAAAAAAGATCCAGCATTAAATGTATAAGTCTTTCCCCGGTTTGGTTTTCCAAAATGCAACATCTCACATTTATCTAAATTAAATTCCATCTGCCAGTCCGTGGCCCATTTGAACAAGATGTGGACAGTACACTGATGTAACCTTCTTCACTTATGATTAATTGCGATTTGGAAAAGTTGAGTGACTTAGCAAATGCATGGCAGATGAAGAATAACATGGATAAATGTGAGATTATCCACTTTAGTAGCAAAAACACAAAGGCAGATTATTATCTGAGTGGTGGTAGGTTGGGGAAAGGGGAGGTGCAATGAAACCTAGTTTTCTTTGTACAGCTGCCACTCAAAGTAACCAAGCAGCGAAGAAGGCGGATTGTATGTTGGGTTTCATAGCAAGAAATTTCAAGTAGTGAAGTAGGGACATCTTGTTGCAATTGTACAGGATCTTTCTGAGACCACATCTGGAGTATTGTGTGCAGTTATTATCTCCTTAACTAAGAAAGGATGTTCTGGTTATGGAGGGAGTGTGATGAAGGTTTGCCATATGATTCCTGGGATGACACAAATGACATATGAACTAGATCAGTTAGGATTATATTCACTGATGAGGAGAGATCACATAGAAAGCTATGAAATTCTAACAGAATTAGACAGAATAAATGCAGGAAGGATGTCACTGTTTTATATATTCCAATGTCTGCACTTCTTGTTTCTAAGCTTGATAATTGTAGGGATTTTTTGTGATATAAAGTGTGCAATTTGTTATATTTTAATATTTGGTTCGAGTTTTGATTTTAGCTATTGGCACGTGGGCTTGGTCTGTGCAGCTGAAGATTTTTAGTGATTAACCTGTAAGCATTTCCGTAGCCATGGTGATTTCTTCTGGAAAACAATCTGCAAGAGATATTTTGGGAAGTCCATGGAAATTTGTTTACAGCCAAAGAGTTTAAAAATGAGAGAGGCAAGCCGCTTAGTGCATTAGGTTATTTTATTGAAAATTCTGGATCTTTTTTAAGTCAAGAGGAAACATTCCTATCTTGGGGGAAAAGATCTGTTGGTTTTCAGTTTGGTAGGTTTGCAGAAGTCTTGGCTAAAGTTAAATGTGTAACAGAATTGTTCCTGATGAAAGCAGATGATTCAGTACTGTTAAGAAACAGGTTACCTCAGTGTAGGCACTTTCAAGCTTCCAGCCTAGAAGTTTAGGCCCAATAAATGTGAAAGATAAAGGAATTCTCTCTGGTATGAGTAATGTTAAGGGTGTTTTATTGGGGGTTAATGAGATTATATTTTACCAGTTGTTTCTAAATATTTCAATTTGCTTTGTATGTAAACAGTTTGGTTTATTCTACTTTATCTTCACTCGTTTTGCATAATAAACTTGTTTTATTGTTAAAACTAAATTTGCAGCATTGTGTGTTTGTGTTTCAGTGAAAGACTACATTGTTGAATTTTAAAAAAATCAAGCCAGAATCTAGTTTGAGATATAACTTACCCAATAATAATATCATCTGGGATCATTGCCAGATTCATTTCTAATATGTGAAATGTATCATACAGATGTGAATTTAAATAGGAGATAGGAGTTTCTTCATACCTGACTGGGGGTGGCTGCATTGGTTTTAATTTTCCAAAATTCCCTTGATTCAGGGAAGGCCCCATTAGATTGGAAGATAGTAAATCTAACTCCATTGTTCAAAAAGGGAAAGAGACATAAAGCAAGAAACTACTGGTCAGAGATAATGGGAACTGCAGATGCTGGAGATTCCAAGATAATAAAATGTGAGGCTGGATGAACACAGCAGGCCAAGCAGCATCTCAGGAACTACTGGTCAGTTAGCTGAGCGTCTATTATAGGGAAAATATTGGAAGCTATTATTAAAGAAGTTGCAGCAGATACTTAGATAATTTCAAGGTAATCAAGTAGAATCATCATGGTTTGTGGAAGGGAAATCATGTTTGACCGATCTATTCCAGGGGCTAACACATGTTTTGGATTTAGGGGAACCGGTGACGTGTCTTACTTAGATTTCCAGAAGTTGATGGCTTTAGTGGGATATGGGTCGTATTCTTGCAAATGGGACTAGATTAATTTAGGATATCTGATCAGCATGGATGAGTCAGACCAAAGAGTCTGTTTCTGTGCTGAACGCCTCAATGGCTCTAAAGTGCCACATTCGAAGGTGATGTCAGCAGTAAAAGCCCATGGTGTTGGTAGAACGTACTAGATAGGGATAGAAAATTGACTGACTGGAAACAGGGAGTAGGCATAAATGGGTCTCGTTCAGTTTGGCAAGATGCAACAAGTGGAGTGCTACAGGGGTTGGTGCTGAGAGCTCAGATGTTTATAGTTTGCATAAATGACTTGGATGAAGGGATGGAATGGTGCCAAATTTGCTGATGACAGAAAGACAGATAGGAAAGTATGCGTGAAGTGGAAATAAGGAAACTGCAGGGAGATATAGATAGGTTAAGTGAGTAAGAAAAGATGAAATATGATGTAAAAAGATGTGAAATTAACCATTTTAGCAGAATAAAAATGAGCCTATTATATGAATGGTGAGAGACTACAGATCTCTGGGATACAGAGGGACCTAAGTGTCCTTGTGCAGAAATTGTACAAGGTTAGTTGTCAGGTGCAGTAAGGAATTAGATTTATAACAAAATGATATTGCTTATCGTACGGTCATATAGGGCTCTGGTGAGATTGCATCTGGAGTACAGTACATAGTCTTGGTCACTGGAATTTAGGAAGATTGTAAACATGTTGTTCAAAAAAAGACTTACTAGATTAATGAGCGGGTTGCCTTATAAGGAAACAGGTTAGGTTTATATCCACTGGAGTTCAACAGAGTAAAAGACGACTTGATTGATCCTCAGAGGTCTATACACGATGGATATGGTGACGATATTCCCTTTAATGAGAGGATCTAAAACTAAGGGACACAATTTAAAAATCAGGGGTTGTCGGTTTAAAGCAGACATAAGATGAATGCTTTTCTCTGAGAAGGTCACGAGGTTTGAAACACTCTTCCTGGAAAGGCAGCGTAAGCAGTGTCTTTTGGTATTGTTAAGGCCGGGCTAGATCGATGCTTGTTAAGCAAGGAGGAGAAAGGTCCAGTGCAGTAATGATTGGCTGGGTGGCGTCATCTGCAATGATTCTGTTTTCAGGGGTAGATGGGAATGCAGTTTTGAAGTTACAATCAGATCGTTCATGATTTTATGGAATATAGGAGTTGGCTTGAGCGGACAAACAGCCCACTTCTATTTCTTGTTCATATAGACTAGTTTAATTGTCTTTTGAGAGACATTTTAGGTGAATTTGACCTCTTTCTGGCTGTGTCAGTTTTGTAGTTTTTCAGAGAGTGTTCTCTCCACAAGGCTTGGCGTGTTTTCTCACATGATCTCCCAAACTCACCTCATTGGCTACCTGTCCCACCGCTACAGTGCCACTTACATCCAATTCTCTCACTTGTCACAATGAAGAGAGCCCACTATGGCTGGAATAGACCGGAACCCCCAACTGAATGCCCGATCAAGCATTAATGTTCAGGAGTGCCCAGTACTGGCAATATAGTGGCGCAGCAGCCAGAAATGCACGCTTGCCAGGGCACATAGCTGGCACGCTGACACTTCCTCGTGCATAGAACTCCACCTTCTTGCCCCAGCAGACGACCCAGAAATCCCACCTTACTGCTGACTCCAAATCACCACTAAGAGTGTCCTCAGTGAGATTACAGACCAGCATTTTATCACAGTTCAGCGAGAGATCCTCAAATACAGGGAATTATTCAAACAGCGCCAAACATGATCTTTATGATCAACAGAAGTGAATGAAAATAAAATGAACACAGACTGCACTTTTCCCCCTGAATATAAACAAATTGTGTGCATGTTGACTAAAAACTATTTAACAGTCAATGATTGCTGCACCTGACTCTCATCCTACTGGCATTGTCAGGATTGGAGAATCAAAGTCAGCTGAGGTCTTTAGACACACTGAGCTTCCTCCTCCTCATCTTCCTCATGCTCCCATTCTCCCAGTTGCCCAGCATCCAGCACATCCATCACTATTGTCTGCTCCACCATGACCCTGATTGAAGCATGTGTGACATTGTATCTGCATCAGTCAGGGAGTTACAAAATGGTGTCATCAACCATGGTCGCTGTCGGTAGGCCCCGTCCCCCTGTAACTGGTCTTGTAAGCCACTTAGACCTTCAAACACACCAGGTACACAAGAGCCATACCAGCTGCCTGGGTAGCAGGCACACGCCTCCAGGTGTTCATGACTTTCCATTGAAGAAACTCTACTGCATTGTGAAACAGCCATCTCAATGCTATATATGTGTAACCAATGGCACCCAGCACCCAGTGGAAGCAGTTTATGTATCTGAATCCCACCGCCAAGGCTAAAGCACTGACTTTGTCAAGGGGAATGAAATAATTCAATATGATTTTGCACAGACAACGTTGATCGCTTGAAATCACCTGATGATGGTGCAGTGCTATGAAAGCTTGTGATTTCAAATAAACCTGTTAGACTATAACCTGGTGTTGTGTGACTTCTGACTTTATCCACCCCAGTGCAACACCAGCACTTCCACATCATTCTGTCTAAAAGAAACATTTTCCAACACCTTTCAGAAATGAAAGCTCAAAAGGCTTAGCAGAATCTGTGGAGAGAAAGCATAGTTAACGTTTTGGGTCCAGTGATGCTTCTTCACAACAGTTCTGCTGAGTTTTTCCATAATTTTTGATTTTGTTTCCAATTTCCAGCATCCACAATTCTTTGTTTTTTTGCACTCCAACACCTTTCAGTTCTCAATAAACAGTATATACCAGATTTGATATGTTAACTCTGTTTCTCAGTCTGTAGATGCTGCCAGATCTGCTGAGTTTCTTCAACGTGTTCTATGTTTATTTCTGCTGCTTATTGTCTATTCTGAGAGACAGTCGTATCGGCTGTGAAATGTTAATTGTATCTCTGTCTCCCCAGAGCTGCCAGACCTGCTGAAGTTCTCTTGCAGTTTTTGTTTTAATGTATGATCCCCAGCATCATCTATGATTCACTTTTATTTAATCAGCCACTGGGGGAACATTTTTTGATAGACAGCCATAGAATCTGACACACTGGGTCTAGCTAGTGAGGAATATTGACCGTGTGTGAACTTAACATTGTAAGCTTTGCACTTCAACATAAAGTTAAATAGATTTCATGATCAACACTCCTACTATCTCAGTTTTGAATATTCACAAAAACAGATAATGCTTCATTGTGATCAGACATCCTCCCACCTACCCCCCTGCAAAAATTCCATCCCCTATTCCCAATTCCTTCGCCTCCGCCGCATCTGCTCCCAGGATGAGGCATTCCACTCCTGCACATCCCAGATGTCCACTTTCTTCAAGGACCGCAACTTATCCCCTGCAGTGGTTGAGAACGCTCATGACCGCGTCTCCCGCATTTCCCGCAACACATCCCTCACACCCCGCCCCCGCAATAACTGCCCTAAGAGAATCCCCGATAATAAAATGTGAGGCTGGATGAACACAGCAGGCCAAGCAGCATCTCAGGAGCACAAAAGCTGACGTTTCGGGCCTAGACCCTTCATCAGAGAGGGGGATGGGGTGTGGGTTCTGGCATAAATAGGGAGAGAGGGGGAGGCGGACCGAAGATGGAGAGAAAAGAAGATAGGTGGAGAGGAGAGTATAGGTGGGGAGGTAGTGGGGGGATAGATCAATCCAGGGAAGACGGACAGGTTAAGGAGGTGGGATGAGGTTAGTAGGTAGGAGATGGAGGTGCGGCTTGGGGTGGGAGGAAGGGATGGGTGAGAGGAAGAACAGGTTAGGGAGGCAGAGATAGGTTGGACTGGTTTTGGGATGCAGTGGGTGGAGGGGAAGAGCTGGGCTGGTTGTGTGATGCAGTGGGGGGAGGGGACGAACTGGGCTGGTTTAGGGATGCGGTGGGGGAAGGGGAGATTTTGAAGCTGGTGAAGTCCACATTGATGACATTGGGCTGCAGGGTTTCAAGCGGAATATGAGTTGCTGTTCCTGCAACCTTCGGGTGGCATCATTGTGGCACTGCAGGAGGCCCATGATGGACATGTCATCTAAAGAATGGGAGGGGGAGTGGAAATGGTTTGCGACTGGGAGGTGCAGTTGCTTATTGCGAACCGAGCGGAGGTGTTCTGCAAAGCGGTCCCTAAGCCTCCGCTTGGTTTCCCCAATGTAGAGGAAGCCACACCGGGTACAATGAATGCAGTATACCACATTGGCAGATGTGCAGGTGAACCTCTGCTTAATATGGAAAGTCATCTTGGGGCCTGGGATAGGGGTGAGGGAGGAGGTGTGGGGGCTAGTGTAGCATTTCCTGCCGTTGCAGGGGAAGGTGCCGGGTGTGGTGGGGTTGGAGGGCAGTGTGGAGCGAACAAGGGAGTCATGGAGAGAGTGGTCTCTCCGGAAACCACCCCACCAACCTCCGGATACAACGCATCATCCTCCGACACTTCCGCCAACTACAATCCGACCCCACCACCCAAGACATTTTTCCATCCCCACCCTTGTCTGCTTTCCGGAGAGACCACTCTCTCAGTGACTCCCTTGTTCGCTCCACACTGCCCTCCAACCCCACCACACCCGGCACCTTCCCCTGCAACCGCAGGAAGTGCTACACTTGCCCGCACACCTCCTCCCTCACCCCCATCCCAGGCCACAAGATGACTTTCCATATTAAGCAGATGTTCACCTGCACATCTGCCAATGTGGTATACTGTATCCACTGTACCCGGTGTGGCTTCCTCTACATTGGGGAAACCAAGCAGAGACTTGGGGACCGCTTTGCAGAACACCTCCGCTCGATTCACAACAAACAACTGCACCTCCCAGTCGCGAACCATTTCAACTCCCCCTCCCATTCCTCAGACAACATGTCCAGCATGGGCCTCCTGCAGTGCCACAATGATGCCACCCAAAGGTCGTTGGAACAGCAACTCATATTCCGCTTGGGAACCCAGCAGCCCAATGGTATTAATGTGGACATCACAAGTTTCAAAATCTCCCCCTCCCCCCACTGCATTCCAAAACCAGCCCAGCTCGTCCCCGCCTCCCTAACCTGTTATTCCTCTCACCTATCCCCTCCTCCCACCTCCAGCCTCATCTCCATTTCCCACCTACCAACTTCATCCCACCTCCTTGACCTGTCCGTCCTCCCCGGACTGACCTATCCCCTCCCCTCCTCCCCACCCATACTCTCCTCTCCACCTGTCTTCTCCTCTATCCATCTTCGGTCCGCCTCCCCCTCTCTCCCTATTTATTCCAGTTCCCTCTCCCCATCCCCCTCTCTGATGAAGGGTCTAGGCCCAAAACGTCAGCTTTTGTGCTCCTGAGACACTGCTTGTCCTGCTGTGTTCATGCAGCTTCACAGTTTGTTATAATGCTTCATTGTGCTGCATTTGGGATAGAACACAACGGATTATAGAGATGTGATGAGTAAGTATTCTCATTTTTCTCACATCTGTAATACTTCCAGCTAAAGCAAAATGCTATGAAGTTACTTTCCAGATGAAAAGTTATTCAAACATATACGAATATCAACAATATAAACTATCCTTGCTGTCTTGAGATATCACCTCTTGCTTTTCCGTGATCTCAAGAAGTGGATTCTCTAAATTAGTTCACTTTTGCATTTAAAATTGTTAGAGAATCATTTTAAGTGTCCATTCTTCTTCCATTCTCTCTTTTTTTATTCATTTGTATGATGTTCGTGTCATTGGCTGGCTAGCATTTGTTGCCCATCTCTATTTTGCCCTTGAAAAGGTGGTTGTGAGCTGCCTTCTTAAACCGTTGCGGTCCTCCTGCTGTGGGTTGACCCACAATGTTGTTTCAGAGGTAATTACAGGATTTTGACACAGCAACAGTTGAACAAAGTGATATGGTTCTGAGTCAGGATGGTGAGTGGTTGGAGGGGAACTGGCAGGTGGTGGTGTTCCCATGTATCTGCTGCCCTTGTCCTTCCAGATGGAAGTAGTTGTGGGTTTGGAAGATGCTGTCTGAGGATCTTTGGTCAATTTCTGCAGTGCATCTTGTCGATAGCACACTCAGCTACTGAGCATTGGTGATGGAGGAAGTGGATGTGGTGCCAATCAAGTGGCTGCTTAGTCCTGGATGGTGTCACACCACTTGAGTGCTATTGAAGCTGCACTCAATCAAGCAACTAGGGAGTATTCAATCGCACTCCCGTCTTGTGCCTTTTGATGGTGGAGAGGCTTTGGGGAGTCGGGAGGCGACTTACTTGCTGCAATATTCCTAGCCTCTGACCTGCCTTTATAACCATTGTGTTTATGTGACAGGGTCAGTTGAGTTTCTGGTCAATGGTAACCCCAAGGATGTGATGGGGTGTGATTCAGTGATGGTTACACCATTGAATGTAAATGGGCGGTGATGAGAGTGTTTCTTATCTGTGGTGATCACAGTCTCAAGAAGTGGATTCTGTGTGGTGCAATATTACTTACCAATTGTCAGCCCAAGCCTAGACTTTGTCTAGATCTTTAATGATGAAGTATCTGAAGCTAGTTTAGCTGAGGATACTACCCTGAGGAACTCCTGCAGAGATAGCCTGGAGCTGAAATGACTGACCTCCAGTAATCATGACCATCTTCCTATTTGCTAGGTATAACTCTAACCAGTGAAGGGTCTGGTCCTGATTCACATTGATTTCAGTTTTGCTAAGGCTCCTTGATGCCACACTCATGGCGTATGCAATTGCAACTTGTTTCAACTTGCATCACCCTGGATGACTGGCATGAATGTTGTAGAGTGGTGAAATGGCTTCATCTATGTGGTTTGCTGTCAGCATTTTATCAGGAATGGAAGAATAACAGATACTCAAAAGACAAGAAAACAGCTTTTAGTAGCAACTGCTGAACGATCAATACTAAACGCCCTTCTGTCCCTCAGAAACTGAGCTATGTGTTTTTCTTTTAATTCTTATTCTTTCATTAGAGATATGGGCTGCTGGCAATTGCCAGCAATTGTTGTCCATTTCTAATTGCCCCAAGTGGCTTGTGAAGACATTTAAAAGTAAACCACATTGCCATGGAATTGGAGTTAAGTATAGGCCAGACCAGATAAGGATTTCAGGATTCTGTTCCCTAAAGGTCATTAGTGAAGGGCTTTTTCACAACAGTTGATGATAGTCTCATGGTCACCATTTCTGAAGCTAGCATTATATTCCTGATTTACTAATTGAATTCAAATTGCTCTTTGTACCCATTAAAGTACAAGACTATTAACTTTGGTCTTTGGATAACTGCTCCAGGGACGTTGCCCCCAAATCACTGTCTCCCTCGGATGGGACCTATGGAACCACCAGTGTCTGCTCTCAGTGATCACTGTGTACGTATGAGCTTCACAAAGGTTGGGGTAGCATTTGCCTCAGATTAGTTTCTTTGATTGACACTGCATCCAGCACATTCAACATTCATTCCCTTCACAAAGAATAGGGGTATTGGATTAACATTTTTCCGATCACCATAGTGCATTCACTATCTCTGTAGCAGCTTCTTTTAATATCCTAGCATACAACCCATCAGGATCAGGGGAATTATTGCCCCGTAGCCCCATGGTTTTCCCTGGTAGTTATGCTCTAGTGTATTTCCTCCTAAATATTTGTCTTTAGTTTATTTAGTATTTTGGGATGCTGTTCATGTCTTTTACTGTAAAGACTAATGAAAAGTATTTATTCAATTCCTCTGCCATTTCCTGGTTGCACATTATTATTTTCACTGACATATTTTCCAGGGGACAAATTGGTCACATTGGCATCTCTCTTCCTTTTTATATATTTAAAGAATTCTGTCTTTATATTATTTGCTTGTTTACCCTCAAAATTAATTTTCCTCCCTTTCTTGACTATCTTGTGTTGAGTTTTAACACTTTCTTAATTCTCTGGCTTATCAGTAATCTTTTCTATGTTGTATGTTCATTCTTCCAAATTGACGCTAACTTTAACTTCCTTGGTTAACCTATTTGGTTTATTCACTTCCTAGAATCCTTCTTCCTCATTGTGATACATCTTTCTTATGAGTCATGAAATATTTTCTTAAATTCCTGCCATTGCTTCACATCCGACTTTGATGCTAAACTCCTTTCCAAGTCCATTCCAGCGAACTCTGCCCTCAATCCTTTATAATGAACCTTATTTAAGTTTACTATAATTATTTATGACCTGAGCCTGAGGTGGGGGCAGGAACAGGCAGCCTGGGGAAGTGGTGGGGGCAGGAACAGGCAGCCCAGGGCAGTGGTGGAGGCAAGTTTGAGCCTGGAACAGGGGAGGTTGAGCCCTTGTGAGGAGTACAAGTTCAGCTTGGTTAGGTGCTTGTGGACTTAGATAGGGTGAATAGTGAGTGTCTTTTTCGGAGAATGATGACATCAGCTTGTACAAGGGGGAAAAGCTACAAATTGAGGGGTGATAGATTTAAGACAGATGTCAGAGGCAGGTTCTTTACTCAGAGAGTGGTAAGGGTGTGGAACGCCCTGCCTGCCAATGTAGTTAACTCAGCCACATTAGGGGCATTTAAACAGTCCTTGGATAAGCATATGGATAATGATGGGATAGTGTAGGGGGAGGAGCTTAGATTAGTTCACAGGTCGGCGCAACATCGAAGGCCGAAGGACCTGTTCTGTGCTGTATTGTTCTATGTTCTATGTTCTATGTTCTATGGACTGTGGCGTTGAACTTTTAACTGTGTTTGTTTTTCTACTTTTAGTAAGAAGGACAGTAACGTTTATTTTACTAACATTGTCTCTCTATTTTTCTGTATTGTTCCTGTGATTCTGTACCAAGGTACCTCTGTACGTAGGATGGCACTATAAATGGTGACTTGTAGACTTTTCACTGTACTCATGTGAGTACATGTGACAACAAATTTAATTCTAATTCTCAAGCTTTTCTCTCAAATTGAATGTTAAATTCTACTGTTTCCTTCAAGATATTTTACACCAAAATTATTTATTAATTCTGCCTCATTACCAAATATTTAGCAAGATGGCAGCAGAGTGGGACGCTCCTATCGGAGCTCCTCTGCTCCACCTACTCTCTTTCCACCTTTTTCCCTTCTCTCCTGTTTTTTTCTCCTTCTTTTCTCCCCTCAGCACCGGAGCTGGCGGCAAGTCCAGAGCAGCGAGTCCTCGTGCCCCGGAACACCGTTGCTGGGCTGCGAGCCCCAGAGCAGCTTGGGGAAGCGGCCCTGGAGCATTACGCAGGTAGCGAGTTCGAGCTGGCGGTGCCAGCGGGAGGAGACAGGAGCAGGCAGCCCGAGGCAGCTGATGGTGAGTGTGAGAGCAAGCAGCTTGAGGCGGAGACAGAGGGGCTGACTCCCCGGGGCAACAGGGGGCCAAGTCCCAGAGCGATAGAGGGGCCAAGGTACAAATCCTGGTACCGTGCAAATTACCTGGGTGCTGCTGAGTGCCGCTGAGGAGTGTACTAGAGGCTGGAGCGATGTGGGACAATTGCTAGACTTGGGCCTGGCGCAACATGCTGAACTGCTGTTCTTGGACTGTAATTTAAAATGTTTTCACTATTTTGTAACTACCTCTGTAATTCATACTTATGCATTCCTTTAATCCTCCTTTTTTGACTGTAAGATTTGTACTTAGGTACCTGTACCTAAGATGGTGCCATTAAAAGGCAGCCATTGTAAAAACTTTTCACTGTGCTCCTACATTTCTGTATTGTAGTAAAAGTGACAATAAAGGAAATTTTATTCTTCTGTTCTATTCTGTATAAAATCACATAGCCTGAACCCTGGTCGGTTCCAAAACAGCTTGTTCTTGGAAACTATCCCAAATGCACCATGAATTCTTTCTTATAGTTGCCTTTGTCCCAGTCTGCATGAATATTAAAGTCACCCATGAGTTATATACTGCCTTGTTTACATATCCTCATTAACTCCAAAATATTCTATGTCTTACGGTATGTTGGGGGCCTATAGACCACTCTTAACATTGTCTTCTTCTCATTGATTTTTATCTAAACCAATACGGAACTTATATCTACCGATCACAGGTCATCTCTTGATGTCATGCTGATTCTATCTCATATTAACATTCCACCATCCTGTCTTACCTATCTGCCTTTTAAAAACGTCGTGTTCGCCTAAATATTTACTTCATTAATTTGATCACTTTGTAACCATGATTCCATAATAGCTATAAAATTATACCTGTTAATCTCTGTTTGTGGTATTATTTAATTTATTTTGTTCTGAATGCTAAATACATATCAGTAAAGAACCATTAATTTTGCCTTTGTACAGTTATTCCTACTTTGATCCTCTTTGCTGCAATTTTACAATGTTCGTACACTCTGTCCCTTCTTGTCCCACTCTGGTATCATCACCTAAACAGGTACTTTGTAATGAACTCATGTCCTTTGCTTTGGATGAACACTGCAAATCCTGTCTACAACTCTAGTTATTCAATTTTCCCAGAACGTGATCCCTGAACTGACTAAGATAAACTGTGTCCATGAACTGAAACCCAATCCACCCACAACAAACTTTGAGTCATCAGTTGAACTCCTCGATCTTGTTTACCCATTGACAGTTTGCCTTTGGCCTAGATAGTAATTCAACCGGACTTGTGGCTTTTCAATTTATCTCCTAACTGTTCAAGTACTTTCAGCAGCACCTCCCAGTCCTATCAATGTCATTGGTACCAGGCTGGATGTTGATAACTGAATGCCTTTGTTCTCTCTTCAAGTTGTGCTCCATCCTTGGGAAGGTGTTCCTAACTATTGCACCAAGCAGACAACACAACCTTCAGAATTCATGCACGTGGCTGCAGAGAACAATAACTATAGCATTAAATGTACTGTCCCCTACGTCTGCTACATTCCTATTTCTAAAAGAGTTGAGTTTCAGAGGTGCGGTGAGAGTGACAGCTTTGACAAGGCTGCATTTGACAGCATGTGCCATCAAGGAATCCTAGCAAAGCTTGAATCAATGGGTATCAGGGACCAAACCCTCTGCTGGTTGAAGTGATACCAGTCACATAGGAAGATGGTAGATAACAAAGCATAGGGCTGGATGAACACTGCAGGCCAAGCAGCATCTCAGGAGCACAAAAGCTGACATTTCGGGCCTAGACCCTTCATCAGAAAAGGGGGATAGGGAGAAGATTCTGAAATAAATAGGGAGAGAGGGGGAGGCGGACTGAAGATGGATAGAGGAGAAGATAGGTGGAGAGGACAGTGTGGGTGGGGAGGTAGGGAGGGGATAGGTCAGTCTGGGGAGGACGGACAGGTCAAGGGGGCAGGATGAGGTTAGTAGGTAGGAAATGGAGGTGTAGTTTGAGGTAGGAGGAGGGGGTAGGTGAGAGGAAGAACAGGTTAGGCAGGCGGGGATGAGCTGGGCTGGTTTTGGGATGCAGTGGGGTGAGGGGAGATTTTGAAGCTGGTGAAACCCACATAGATACCATTATGCTGCAGGGTTGCCAAGCGGAATATGAGTTGCTGTTCTTGCAACCTGCGGGTGGCATCAAAATGGCACTGCAGGACGCCCAAGATGGACATGTTGTCTGAGGAATGGGAGGGGAAGTTGAAATGGTTCGCAACTGGGAGGTGCAGTTGTTTACTGTGAACCGAGGTAAGTGTTCTGCAAAGCGGTCCCCAAGCCGTCGCTTGGTTTCCCCAGTGTAGAGGAAGACACACCTGGTACATTGGATGCAGTACATCACATTGGTGGATGTGCAGTTGAAAATCTGCTTGATGTAGAAAGTCATCTTGGGGCCTGGAATGGGGATGAGGGAGGAGGTGTGGGGGCAGGTGTAGCACTTCCTGTGGTTGCAGGGGAAAGTGCCGCGTGTGGTGGGGTTGGAGGGGAGTGTGGAGCGGACAAGGGAGTCATGGAGAGAGTGGTCTCTCCGGAAAGCAGACAAGGGTGGGGATGGAAAAATGTCGTTAGTGGTGGGGCCGGATTGCAGATGGCAGAAGTGTCGGAGGATGATGCGTTGTATCGGGAGGTGGGTGGGGTGGTATGTGAGGACGAGGACGAGGGCGATTCTCTTAGGGCGGTTATTGCGGGGGCGGGGTGTGAGGGTGAGGTGCAGGAAATGCGGGAGACACGGTCAAGGGCGTTCTCAACCACTGCAGGGGGCAAGTTGCGGTCCTTGAAGAACGTGGACATCTGTGATGTGCGGGAGTGGAATGCCTCATCCTGGGAGCAGATGTGGCGGAGGCGAAGGAATTGGGAATTGGGAGGCTTGGGAACACTGCAGCCTAATGGTATGAATGTGGATTTCACCAGCTTCAAAATCTCCTCTCCCCCCACTGCATCCCAAAACCAGCCCAGCTCATCCACGTCTCCCTAACCTGTTCTTCCTCTCACCTATCCCCTCCTCCCACTTCAAGCCACACCTCCATTTCCTACCTACTAACCTCATCCCGCCCCCTTGACCTGTCCATCCTCCCCAGACTGACCTATCCCCTCCCTACCTCCCCATCCATACTCTCCTCTCCACCTATCTTCTCCTCTATCCATCTTCAGTCTGTCTCCCCCTCTCTCCCTATTTATTTCAGAATCCTCTCCCCATCCCCCTTTTCTGATGAAGCGTCTAGACCCAAAACGTTAGCTTTTGTGCTTCTAAGATGCTGCTTAGCCTGCTGTGTTCATCCAGCCCCACACTTTGTTATCTTGGATTCTCCAGCCTCTGCAGTTCCCATTATCTCTGATCACATAGGAAAATGGTTCCAGTTCTTAGAGGTCAGTTATTTTAGCTGCAGAACATCTCTGCAGGAGATTCTCAGGGGAGTGTCCTAGGCCCAGCCATCTTCCATTATAAGGTCAGAAGTGGGATATTTGGCAGATCATTACACAATGTTCATTTGCCAATCCTCAGATACTGAAGCATTCCATGTTCAACTGCTACAAGACAATATTCAAGCTTGGGTTGACAAGTGGTGAATAACATTTGCACCACACAAATGACCGGTACAGTTACTATATTTAAAAGACACTTCAACAGGCATACGAATAGGAATGGTTTAGGGGGATTTGAGCCAAATGCAGTTAAGTGAGATGAGTTAGTTTTGACCAAGTTGTTTGATATGGACAAGTTAGTCCAAAGGGTCTGTTTCTGTACTGTATGACTCAATGACCACCAACCCTTGACATTCAATGTTGTTTCCATTACTGGATCCCCCATTATCAATATCCTGGGGGTTACCGTTGACCAAAACCTCAACTGAACTCTCCATATAAATACAGTGGCTACAAGAGTGGGTTAGAGGCTAGGAATACTGCAATGGGTAACTCATCTCCTGACTCCACAAAGCTTGTTCACCATCTATAAGGCACAAGTCAGGAGTATGATGGACTATTCCCCACTCACTTGGATAGCAACAACAATACACAAGAAGCTTGGTCCCATCCAAGGCAAAGCAGCCTGCTTGAGTGGCACTACGTTCACTCCCTCCACCACCAATGCTCAGTAGTAGCAGTGTGTACTAACTACAAAACGCACTGCAGAAATTCACCAAAAGATCCTCCGATAATACATTCTCAATCCATGCCCACTTCCATCTAGAAGGACAAAGGTAGCAGATACATGGGAACACCACCACCTGCAAGTTCCCCTCCAAGCTACTCTCACCATTGTAACTTGGAAACATGTCACCGCTCCTTCACTGTTGTTGGGTCAAAATCCTGGAATTCCCTTTGGAAGGATTTTGTGGGTCAACCTACAGCAGGTGAGCTGGAGTGGTTCAAGAGGTCAACTCATCACCACTTTCTCAATGGCAACTAGGGTGGGCACATCCCATGTGTAACTGGAAGAAAAAAGTAATAATGTATGCATTCAGTCCATGGTCTGAAGATTATTTTATTTTTCCATGTGATGTGTGTTCATTGGCTCAGCCAACACTGACTGCCATTTCAGAGAGCAGTTGAGAGTCAACCACATTGCTGTGGATCTGGAGTCACATGTGAACAAAACCAGGTAAGACTAGCAGATGTCCTTCTATGAGGGACATTTGCAAGAGAGATGGGTTTTTGCTACATTCACCATAATTTAACTGAATTCAAATTTCACTATCTCTGGGATTCGAACTTATGTCCCAGAATATTAGAGCCTGAGGTTCCAGGCTGTGAGCCCAATGACATTGCTTCTACATCAACAGCTGCCCCAACTTCATTGTTGCTGAGGTCCTCCCTCTCAAAGTTATAAACTTGAATTTAATGTCTCAATTAACGCTTGAACTGGTTTACATGTGTTATACTCACAAAACTATTTTCCTTTCATGAGAAATGATTTATTTGCACAGCACAGTAATATAATTTAAGGATACATATGGTAAATGCTGGCATTGGAGCATTATATAAAGAAAACTGCTCCACTGCTGTGAAAATCAGATTCAGGTTCCACAGAAAAGAGTCGCTTGTTTTGAAAAAAATGTCAGGCATTGTATTAGTCAAAGTATGGCAATGAGAGATTAGTGAATTCTTGCCTGGTGTTGTTGATGCTCTTTGGTGCATGAAGGCGCCCTAGTTGAAGTGATGGGCATATCTACAACAGGCATTGGCTATTTATTTGGCTTGAGCCTAGATTCGATATAGGAAAGGATTATATAACTCTTGTATTCTCTTTGTTAACATCTATCTTTAATGAGCCATGCAGTGAAAACCCTTTGAACGTCTGTTGCATATTTTTGCTGTTACATAACATTTGCATAATTAAAGTAGAGTGTTTCTAAATCTGATAGTTCAAATAGCAAAATGTATGAACTTACGAAACAATTGTTAATTTATAATTGTACATACGTATGATTTCTTCTGAAGAGTTAAAATACGTCTTTCCTTATTTTAAGTAGCATTTCTAGAGGTTTTCTTAACCACAAAGTTGCTAGTGTCCTTGTCTCACTCTCTATTGGTCTCAATATTTCAATTTTTTTAAAAAAGGGATATTGCCTGTTCCATACTTTAGCCTGTGTGTAGTTCAATATCTCAAATAAGTCAGCCAGAAAACTTAAGTAACAAAGTGTTAGTTCATTGCAAACAAAGCTTAGTCAAGCAAAGATGTAACAATTATAAAAGAAGGGGTAAATTGTCTGAATATTTGAAACCCACCTTCTTGAAATTTTACACAATTTCAAGTCTGGATAAAACAAACCCTCTGCAGAGTGTATCTAAACCAAAGTTTGGCCAAGCAAGAGTTAAAATCAGGAGATGGAAAAAAATATTCACCATTTGTTCTAAACATCAGTCTGTGGCTGAATTCACTTTGCACACAAGCTTTTAACAGTGTGGGTCTTCCTGGATAAATACATCTGGCTGAATTCACTTTTCTGGAGACAGCAATGTAGATTTTGAGTCCCGTCTTTAGAAACCTTCCACCCAATGACAAGGCCTACTTATCCATTTTTAACTTTCAAATTTTAATGACAGGATTTCAGAGAAAAAGATAGAGAGGATGATGGCTGCCGGTTCAGACAAATTATCTGTCTGACTGAAAATGTTCCAAATACAATACACTATTTATCCAACCACAAAATGTGACCTCTTTCCGAACACAGTGCAGACTTGGTGTCTCCAACCAGCTGGTTGTGTTCTTTGAAAATGGAACTTTTCAGCTGTTGCAGCCCATGTCCTTGGCTTTGAAAGTGCTGTTTTTAAGAAGGTCAAGGTACATGTAGATGTCCAATCAATGAGATTAATGAAAAATGGTGTTAAATTGTTATAAAGATAAACTGTCATAAAATTATCATTTTTTATCAATATTTAAGTGTCTGTAGAACTGCAGTAGGTTACTAGTTTATCAATTTGACATTTGTCATACTGACAAGTACACATTAGAACATGTGCCTACTCACCCTGTACTTCAGTGTAGTTTTGCCAAAGGGTCTAAATTAGTTAACTATACTCATTTTTGCTCACAAAAGCTGTGCTCAAATATTAATTCCTCTATTTTCACTTCGTTGAATGAAATAAATCATACTGCAATGTGCTGTCCAGCTTGGAAAGTGGTTTGGGGTGGGAATTCAATTTTTGTGCATCACTGAAAATGTACTTTGAAGGGTCAATGGAGAAGAGGATTTTATGCCTTTGCTAACTTTGAAGTCTACAACAACTGGAGTCGAGTCTCAGTGGAACTGGAGCAGAGACATTTAATTCGTATAATTCAAGCAATAAACGTAATTAAAGTGCTGAGAAAAACCCGATTCCCATAATTCTATAAGTGACTTTGTCACCAGCAAGGGAGACAACATTTGTTCTAGAGAGCAGAAATTTTCATTTGCTTTCACTGTAACTTTCAAATGCTCCCAAATTATGCACAATGCTAAATAAAAATAGATAGGAGCTTGTGGGACCCTTCATCCTAGGAAGATGCCCAAATCTAAAGAAACTTGAAACATTAACTGTTTCTCTCTTCACAGATGCTGCAAGACCCCCTGAGTTTCTCCAGCATTCTCTGTGTTTGTTTAAGATTTACAGCATCTGCAGTATTTTATTTTTATTTGAAGGATCTGAGGTTGTTTTGTTGCGGATGAAGGTGTAGAGGAGTTGTATAACTATGATGGAGCATTTAAAGAGATTGGGAACTGAAAATTATTAAAGTGATTGAGGACACTGTAAATATCAAGTACATGAGTAGAGAAGGGTGAATAAATTATGATTTCTAGCTCAAGAATCCTGATCAAAGAATTTGTTGCAGAAGCAAGTGAGGAACAATCCAGTGTCGTCTAAATCCAAAGTTCATCAAGGTCGGGCGGTGTAGGAAGATGGAGCTGAAGATGTAGCATTTGAACCCATCCTGCTATTCAGCAGAATTTTTCAGTGGGATTTTCTGCTTCTGGTCTGGCATGTATAATATGGGGAAATTGGACTGAGAAAGAGAGATCTTGGTATTAAGAAAACTTTTCCAATTTTCCCGAGGATTAAATCTCACTTGTGAGTAGTGGCTATATTATTTGTATGTATTCACATCTCATTAATTCTCCAATTCACCCATGTACCAATTCCAATTCTCCTCTCCTTCCTCAAGAAACCAAATTGTGGAAATTCCAAAAATGCATAGCCAAGTAGGAGCCTCTTAGTTGCAGCTCACTGATTACATGTCTCTCCATACAAAGAATCTTAGTGTCATACAGCACAGAAACAGACCCTTCAGTCCAACTTGTCTGAGCCATTATCCAACTGTAACTCCAGCCTATGGACATTGCATGCTCAATGACTAACAGTCTCCTCGACCCTTTGACCTACAGGTCAGCATTGGCAAACAACATCACATGAGAGCCAGCCTTACCACATCACTTTGCCTACTTTTAGGCCAGCTTCAGGGCCATGGATGTCTCTGGCATAGATACTTCTGCCAAATCACTTTGACTGCAGGAAAATGCACAGATTGCATCTTATGGCTCTTAGAATTCTTCCTTGATGCTCACTCACTTCTGTGCTCACTCAGTGTCAGATGTCATATACTTTACCAACTTCTTGGAAAATGCTAACTTCAACACAGACATTGGCTGCCACTTCTGTGGCTTGCTCAGTGACAGCATGTTAACATCTGTGGTTTGCCTTGCTTCCTGCTGCAGAAAACCCATCAGGGTCAGGGGCACTGCACAGTCAAGGGATTAACCTGTCATTGTGCAGTACTGGGATACATGAACATCACACCTGCAGTATGTGACTGCAGCTTATACAGCAAACAGATTGTATATGCTTCAAGCAAACGTCCACATCTGAAAATCAAAGGGATGCTAGTGATTTCAAGGAGGACTGCAGGAAGTCAGAGGATATTGTCACAGTCACGCAAGGGGCTGACCCAATTCCAGGAGGTTAGCTAAGGTTGGCCTGGCAATTGGTTCCAGCAGAATCTGGGGATCTGTGCACTAGCAGACTGGAGACTGTGCCACGATGAATCCTCCAGTCAGGGTGCTGTGGAGACGTCTGTATGGAGGTTTGACCATGTCCTGATAGGTCAATACAGGGGAAAGGCTATGTTTCAGTCCAGAAGTTTGCTCAGTACTGGTTAGGGTATACAAGACAGAATGAAGGAGGCCAAAAAGTCGTAGAGATCACAGGGACAGCAGTATATAAGGAGATGCAGTTCATGTTTGTTTCAGGGGATCTTGCAACTCTTTCAAGATCAAAGTTGGAATCTCATTATGTTGAATTAACAGTCAAATGCTCAATAACTGCATAAAATGGCTGTTATAAAATGGAGTAAGTTTTTTTTCTTTTGGGGGCAGAGCCAGACTTTGGGAATTGGATGCCCTGTTAGGCATAACTGTCGTTATCATACGTCTACTGATTCAGCAATGGCACCCAGCTGTTTAAATTTGCACTTCAACAGTGGGTCATTCATTGCCGAAGAATGAGCATTAAAAATTATGGCCTCAAGAGGGGCACTGTCATATTGGCAGGCTCCCTCTCTCTTCTCTCTCCAGCAACACCATCTCCTCCCCAACAAACAAAACATGAAACCTTTAGTTGTACAGGGGACATTTGGATAATGTTACATACCTGACAGCACCTCATAGACATGTGACTATGATTCCCTTGGGGACACTCTCTACGTACTGAAGGTTTCAAGAGTTCATCCAATAAAATTATGTCATCTTTCTGATATTCCCCAAAGATTATCTGTGTTTCCATCTCACATGGATATCACCATAGCTGGAGACCTTACGGCCTTTGTTGCCAATCAGAAAACAATTTAAAAGAAGATAACATTCACAAGTCCAGCCTCTAGGGGAGAAGCAGCAGCAAATCCCACAAGGAGAATAATGAGATCCAGATCTAAAGGCCTAGTTGTCAATTTCTTCAACTCATTCAATCGCAGAATGCCTACATTTGGCCACCCTGTCCACATCAACCCTCTGAAGAGCATCTCACCCCATACCCTAGCCCTGTAACCTTGCTTTTCCCATGGCTAACCCAATTAGCCTGCATTTCCCTGGGCACTATTGGCAATTTAGCATGGCCAATCCACCTAACCCGAACAACTTTGGGCTGTGAAAGGAAACTCACCCAGACGCGGGGAGAACATGCAAACTCCACACAGACAGTTGCCCGAGGCTGGAATCGAACCTGGATTCCTGGCACCATGAGCCAGCAGTGCTAATCATTGAACCATCACTCCACCCCAGAGAAAAATGCAGCTGGTGTAGATTTAGGATGTTCTGTGCCATTATCGTCAAACTTCTTCCTCTGTTTAAGCAGGACTTACACTCAGCAGGAGTGGATAATAATCCTATCCCAGTGTCTGTCAAGGTCACAGCTGCCTCGAGTTTTTACACTAGTGTCTCATTTTGAATAGCAACTGGGAACTTGTGTGGTATCTCCCAATCCGACCTGTCGATGCTTCCAAAATGTAACTGATGCCAGTTTCTCGCCAACACCAGCAGAAATTGCTGGGAAAATTCAGCAGCATCTGCGGAGACAAGGCAGGATTAGCATTTCAGGTCCAGTGACCCTTTTCCAGAACAGGACCTCAAATGATTAATCAAATCTCTCTCCCCAGATGCTGCTGAGTTTTCCCAGCAACCTTTCCATTCTTTATTTCTGATTTCCAGCATCCGCAGTTCTTTTGCTTCTTTTTTCTGGGCCATTTTCTCACTGCTGTTCATGTCCTTCCTCCATGATAATGAGAATCAAACAGCTTGGGCAGTGAGATTCTCTACTGTCACTGACTTCCGCAAAGTGCCAGCTACTATAGCAGAATGCACCCACATTGCTTTGAGCACTTCCTATCACTAACTGGCAAAGGTTGTTAACAGAAAAAGGCCTTCACTTCACTTCAATTTTCAACTTGTCTGCAACTGTCGGTGCTAAATCTTTGAGGGGTGGGGTGTGCCAGATATCCTGAGAGCTATCTTGACTCTGACGTACCCCAGAACTCATAAGTTCCTGTGTCCTCCCAAGGTGCTTGAGCAATTCAGGGATGGCTGCTGCGAGGCAAATGTTAAACCCTGCAAAACAATGCTCACGACACCTTTACAAAAGCCCTGGGTTGGTGTAGAATAAAGGTACAACACTGCTCACACTTTCATCTGGGCCATAGCGGAACAAGCTATAAAATGAGCTTTTGATCCCCGAACCTCTCCAGTGAAGCGTTGCAATACAGCCTAGAAAAGGCTGTGCCACACCATTTTCATATATTGTGCCCATCACAACCAGTGCCCACAATGTGGAATGCCCTGGATGCAGGAGAAATGGGAGATCAATAGCAAACATCTGAGGGTGCCTTGTCTCTAATTAAGTTTTAGACTCTAGTTTCAGATTTCAGTATATACAGTGTGGAGCTGGAAGAACACAGTAGGTCAGGTAGTGAATAAGGGGCAGGAAAGTCAACATTTTAGGCCTGGATTACTCGACTCTCCTGCCCCTTTGATGCTGCCTGACCTGCTGTGCTCTTCCAGCTCCGCACTGTATATACTGAAATCTGAAACTAGAGTCTAAAGCTTAAATAGAGACTATACGCCCTCACATGTTTGCTATTAATCTTCCATTTCTTCTGCATCCAGGGAATTTCCACATTGTTGGCACTGGTTGTGAAGGCCACAATATATCAAAATGATGTGGCAATATGTCAACATGTGTTCTTCCAGCTCCACGCTGTACTGACTCTGACTCCAGCATCTGCAGTTCTTGTTATCTTCAGTTTTGAGTATGCCATTGTGAAAATTTCAGCATAATAATTTCAGTGATAACCATTCTTTCCTGTTATTATGACCGGGGTTTCCTGTTTTCAGACAGTTTAAAAATGGCAGTGTCCAGGAGCAAAATCCCATGGCCTATTAAGGTGAAAGATCCTGCTCGAGTCTCAAGCAATCGGGCAGCTGATTGACTGATGATGGGCTTTCCCTAAGAATTAGGACCCCACAACAGGAGGTTTTATCAACTGCCACACCATCAGATGTTGACAGCTCTAGAGATTGGCAGCATCACAGCAGAGACTGTGAATAGTGAGTCAGAAGAAGGTTACAGGGATGCCTTTCAGTGACTAGAGCTCCGCTCCTTGGTCCAGTCCCTCAGTCTCGCATAGTGCAGATCGAGGGAACCACACCCCCACTATCCTACCATCTCCATGCTGACAGCCTGGCTACACTTATTCACTAATTGCGTCCACCAACTCCTTCTTATCCCACCTCAAGTTGAAGCAATTGCAGCCTGGGTGGGATGAGCCCATTAAATAGTTGCTAATTGAACACTTCAAGGCATCATTTAGCAGTGGGCACGTGGTTTGTGCTTATACCTTCTCACCCAGAAGACAGCAGTCATTCCCACATTCCACTAGAAGCATCTAAGGGCTCTTGTGATGCAGTGGTACTGCCTCTACCTCTGAGTGTGGAGACCCAGGTTCAAATCCAATCTACTACAAATGTGTGTCATAACTTGTCTGAACAGGTTGATTCACAATATCCTTCAACTCCATACACAATTTCTGATCTTCTGCTTCCCTTGATGCCGTTTCCACGGAATGGAAAAAGGCATTGAATGAAACACATATGATGTAAATGAGTTATGCTCCCTAACATCCACCATTTGGACCAATGTTGGCAGTAACATTGCCCCACCCACATCCAACCCACCTTACACCACATCTGCTCAAATTACAATCTACCAGATTGTTTGAAAGGACCATTGATTAAATGCTGTTCCCTTTGAAACAAAGAAAGGGCTAAACCCCCACTTCTATGATTTGGCAAGATTCCCTTCATTGAAGGCCATCAAAGATGTCATTCATGAGGGATGGATGCCCTTTGATTGAACATTCTACCATTCATGAACACAAAGGGCTATTATTTCATTTATATAGAGCTGGCACATAAAGTACGAATTTAAATATGATGCAAAACTTGAAATTGTCGAAAATAGCAAAGAACATTGTGGCAGAGTTCAAGAGGACATAACCTATTCTATTTAGTTAAGATAGGTCTGGGAAGCTCAGGCTCATAACTAGCATATCTTGTACAATGTGGGCAATCTGAGATGGTTCTGCCAGTGAGGAGAATAACAAGGCTGAAGGATTTGTGGATAGCACAGATAATGGATAGTTTCAGGATGTGGTCACCTGCAGCTGAGGAAGTGTAGGCAGAGAGGAAACGAATGACCACCAGACAGAACAAGTAGACCATGCAGATAATGAGGGAAACACCCATACGTATCTCACTAGCAAACCGTCTTTTGACCTTGGAAAACAGAAAATGTTTGAGGAGATCATAAGACCATAACACATTAGAGCAGAAGTAGGCCATCCAGCCCTGAG
Organism: Stegostoma tigrinum; assembly: GCF_030684315.1. Lineage (NCBI taxonomy): Eukaryota > Metazoa > Chordata > Chondrichthyes > Orectolobiformes > Stegostomatidae > Stegostoma > Stegostoma tigrinum. Next base: position 83,008,765 of record NC_081358.1, read on the forward strand.
AGTCAACTTTGCTATACAATGATATCATGGCAGATCTGTTAATCCTCAACTCCACGTTTCTCCCTTATCCTCACAACCATTCATTCCATTCATAATTATAAATCTATCTATTTCAGACTTGAATACACTGAACAGTCCAGTCTGTGTTAAGAATTACACAGATTCACCACTCTCAGAGAAAAAGAATCCTGCTCATCTCTGTGCAATGAGTGACCCCTTGCTCTGAGATCATGCCCTCTGGTCCTAGATTAGCTCACAAAGGAAACAACCTCTCTACATCTACCGTGTCAAGCCTTATAAGAATCATATATGTTTTGATAAAATCACTTCTCATTCTTCTAAACAGTAACAAGTACAAATCCAACCTATTCAACTTCTCCTCATAGAATATCACTCCATATCCAGGATCAATTCACAAAGATTTTTCTGGACTACCTCCAATGCCAGTATATCTTGGCTTTGATAAGGGGGCCAGAGTTGTTCACAAGACTAGTGTCCAATATGGTTTTAGCATAACCTCCTAGTTTTTAATTTCTATTCTCTCTAAATTAAAGTTTGTCTTCTCTATTACCTACTGCACTCAGATGTTAGCTTTTCATGATTCATTTTAGACCTTCTGTAGAGGTCAGTCAGAGCTAAGGCTATGGCACTGTGGGTGCTCCAGCTGAATGGTAGGGGGTGAAGGATTAGTGATGGGATTATCAGGGCATTTCTGCAGCTGTAGATGTGACTCCAGGATAGTGTGTTGCTTCCTTGTTGTCAGGGTCAAGTATATTAGGAAACAGTTACAGGGAATTCAGAAGGGGGAGGGTGAACAGTAGAGGTTGTAGTCTACTGTGGGAATAAGAAGAAAGAGAAATGAAGTCCTGCAAGCTGATTCTGGGGAATTAGGTAGGAAATTGAAATGCAAGACTTCAAAGGTGGTCACCTCCAGGTTACTCTTGGTGCTATGCAATGGTAAGTACACAATTAGAAGGAAAGATTAGATGATTTTGTGGCTGGAGAAATGGTGAGGGAGAGCTTCAGATTCCTATGGGCATTGAGAATACTCTGTGGGTGGTAGAACCTGTCAAGTTGGATGTATTACATCAGAACAGGAATGGGACTAACATCCTCACAGGGAGGTCTGCTAATGCTATTGGGGCAGATCAAAACTGGATTGGCAGGGGACGGCATCCTGACAAGGAGAAACTGTGGTAGATCAAATGTTAAGTCTCAAGTAAGAGAGTCTGGAAGGCAGATGAAGCATAACGAGATTGGAAATGAAGAATAAGACAGATGAGTTGAGGGCACGGGTAGGCACCTGGGACTAGGATATCATTACTATGACTGAGATTTGGGTGAAAGATGGGCAGGAATAGCAGCTCAACATTACAGATTATAAGGTATTCAGATGAAATAGGAAGATAGGGGCTGGTGTGAGGTGGTGCATTATTGATCAAGGAAGCAGTGAGGAGGGATAATATCTTGGAAGATTAATCAATTGCAACCATGTGGAGACAAGTAACAAACGCAAAAGGGGCAAACATGCCGTTGAGTACATATTTATAGGCCCTGAAACAGTCAGGGAGAAATACAGAATCAAACATGTAAGTGTCAAAATAATAAAACAGTAATTGTACAGGATTTTAACTACCCAGGTACTAACTGGGATAGGTTAGTCTGCAAGGTAAAGATGGAGCAAAATTCTTAAATTAAATCCAGAAGTCTTTTTAGCTAGTACATAAAAGGCGAACAAGGAAGGGGACAGCTCTGAAACTAATATTCAGGTATGAGCCTGGTTAGGTGGAAGGCACATCAGTAGGGGTGCATTTTGGCAATATTGACAATGACTCATCTTAAGGATAGTACAGGAAAGGATAATGGAGCTGGAATAAAAATTGAGTAACAGAAAAGGCAAATTTTACAAAGATAACATGAGATTTTGCCTAAGTGAACTTGGGGCAAATAATTGTAAATAAAACTGTCAGAGCAATGGGAGGCATTAGAGGAGGAATTAGCAAGAGTACAGTGCAAATATGTTCCTGTAAAGTCAAAAGGCGGGACCGCGACCAGAGAACCCTAGATGCCGAGTGACATAAACATTAGGATAGGAAAAAACAAAGCCTGTTATGGATGCCGAGGGCTAAATTCAGCAGAGTTCCTAGAGGAGTATAAAAGATACAGGAGAAACACAAAAAGGGAATTTTGAAATTTAACAGATTGCCTTAGAAAACGTTAGTGGGTGGAACAAGAACATAGATAGAGGAGGCACTAGCAGGTTTAGCAAGTTTTAAATGTGGATAACACGGCAGGCCCAGATAAGATGCATCCCAGGCTGTTAAGGGAAGCAAGAGAGAAATATCAGGGGCCGTGGCAGTAATTTTCAAATCCTCACTGGCCACATGTGAAGTGCCATAGGACTGGAGGATTGCTAATGTCATCCCATTATTTAAAAAAATGAGGGAGAGATCGGGCAGAAAATTACTGGGCTACCAGTTTAACTTAGTTGTGGGAAGTTACTAGAAAGGATGTTTTAAAAATTCATTTGTGAGATGTAGGCATCGCTGGCAGGCCAGTATTTATTGCCTGTTCCCAGTCGTCCTTGGGAAGCTGGAGGTGAGCTACCTTCTTGAACCGTTGCAGAGCACCTTCTGTGGGTGACACGCAATGCCCTGAGGGAGAAAGTTCCAGGGTTTTGACCCAGCGATTCTGAGGGGCAGAATAGATCTGCATTTGAAGGGATATGGATGTATCAGGGACCATCAGCGTGGATTTGCTTTTGACAAATTTGATTGAATTTCAAGAAGTTAACCAAGAGTGTTGATGAGGGTAATTTGATATGGTTGATCCACATGAACTATATAAGGCTTTTGATAAAATCCCTCATGCCAGACTCATTCAGGAAGTAAGAACCCACGGGGTCCGATGCAAAGTGGTACGTAAGATCCAAAATTGCCAAAGAGTCAGAAAGCATAGAGGATGGTGGGGAATGTTTCAGTGACAGGAAGTCTATTTCTAATGAGGTCCTACAGGTCTTGGTGCTGGGGCACTTGCCATTTGGTGCACCTCAGTGATTTGAATGCAAAGAAAGGGGTATGTTCAAGAGGATCATAGATGACACAAAATTGGTACAGTGATAAACAGTGAGAAGGATAACTGTAAACTGCAGGAGGATATCAACGTACTGGTCAGCTGGACAGACCAGTGATAAATGGAATTCATCTCGGTAAAAACATGAAGTCACATGCTTGAGAAGGGCTAACAAGGCGCGGGATTATACTGTGGATGGTAGGATTTTGGAAAATACTATTACCAGAGGGCTTCAGTACATAAACACAGACCCTGAACATATAGATTAGGTGGATAAGGTGGCTAAAACAGCAAATGGGATACTAGCCTTTATTAGTCAAGGCATTGATTACGATAGCAGGGAGATGGGCCACAAATTTAGTACTGCACTTAGTTCTGGACACCTCATTATAAGAAAGATGTGATTATTCTTGAGGAAGCAGAAGAGATTTACCAGGATGTTGGCTCACCAATGAGCAAGGATTGGATAGGCTGGGTTTGTCTTATTTAGAATCACAAAGGTTGAGAGGGGCCCTTTACAGGCTCTGCATGGGAGACATAGATTTAAGGTAACATTAGGAATCTCCAAGGAGAGTTGAGGTGAACCTTTATTACCCAGAGGGTGTTGGGAGTCTAGAACTCACCACGTAAAAGAATGGTGGAGTCAGAAACTCACATAACTTTTAAGCAGTTTTTAGATATTCACGTATTTCCATAGGCTCCAGGAGAATGGAACAAGAGGTGGAATATTGGAATAGTGTGGTCAGATCTCTGTTAACCAGCACAGACACAATGGGCCAAACGTCCTCCTTGGGTGGTGTAAATGTCTACGAGTTTATGAACTGGACAAAATAGCAGATAAAATTTTGTCTGAGAAGTGTGAAGTGATGTATTTTGGCAGCAAGAAAGGGGCAAGACAATACGAAATGAAGCGTACATGTTTAAAAGGAATGTAGGATGGGAGAGAACAGAGTTGGTGGTGGATGGCAGTGATTTACACAAGTGTCTGAAGTTGGCAGGACAAATTGAAAGGCTGTTAACATGTCCCTTGACATTATAAATTGTGATAAGCACAGAATTTAGTTGATCCTTTATAAAACACTGGTTAGGCCTTTTTGGCATAATCTGTTCATTTTTTGGTGACATTTTGCAGTTTTAGCAGACCCTTCCCCTCCCCCAGTTTGCTGCACTACATAATTTCCGACTCATTGAACACTCCCGATTTTAATTGCTCAAACTATTGGTGGTTACTTGCTCAGTGGCCTCATGCTAGGCTCTGGAATTTATTCCTTAAATCTCTCTGCTTGCCTCCTTTCTGTTACCTTTTTAAGCTGCTTTGTTTCTAGTCATCAGGCCTAATATTTTCTTACATGACTTGTTGGCAAATTTTATTTGATTACACTGATAACATTTGATTTCAGAGCACATTGGTGGTATGTCTGGACATGAAGGTCTTAGGATACAGAGGAGATTTAAAGTGATGGTGCCATGCATTAAGCATTTTTTGCATGCGGAGACATTACAGAAACTCGATTTGTTTGAAAGGTTAAGCGGAGATAATAGTGGTATTCAAATGTTAGCAAATTGATAAAATACATAGGGTGAAACTGTTCCAATAACACAACAGTCAGTAATCAAGGGGACAGACTTTAGATAATTAGCAAAAGAAACTGAGGGCTGGGTTTGGGGACCGGGTGGGGTGATAAGGGAATTTTTTTTTAAAGTAGCTACTATCATGAATGTAATGTGCCACCTGGAACTTATAGCCAAATCAAACAGAATAATACCTTTGAAAAGGGGCTTCAGATAAATGAAAGCTTGTGCGACTGTGTCAGGGTCAATGAAACGCCATTAATTGAAGAGCATTGTCAAAGAGTCATAGTGATTTGATTAGGCACCTTATATGCCTCATCATTGTATGATTGCATGATTTGTGTTATCATAGAATCCCTACAGTGTGGAAGCAGGCCATTCGACCCATCAAGTCCACACCAACCCTCCGAAGAGCATCCCACCCAAACCCACCCCCTGTCCTATCCCTGCATTTCCCACCCTAGACACTATGGGCAATTTGACATGGCCAATTCACCTAAACTGCACACCTTTAGACAATGGGAGGAAACTGGAGCACATCCAGAGGAAACCGCCACAGACACGGGGAGAAGGTGCGAACTCCACACAGTTGCCTGAGGCTGGAATCGAACCTGGGTCCCTGGCATTGTGAGGCAGCAGTGCTAACCACTGAGCCCTTGGTTTGTCGCATAATTGCAAAAATCATTCATATCAATTTATTTTGCATTGGATAATGAAATTATTTAATTAAACAGAAGCCAATGGACCACCTGAAAACCACACAGCCTATAATGGAACACTGGGCTCATTTCTGATCCCTTCATGTTAATCTTCACTTGTGCAGCAAGGTTAAGAAATTAAATGTGAGTGTATTCAGAATATAAAGGTCTAACAGTGCAGTTGATGATTTCATAACAATAGGTCATAACCCAGATTACTTGCAACCATATCGATCTTTTGTTTAAACAGAGTTCATGACTCCACCATAATCTTTTAGTTGTATATTCAGCGGCTGTCTGGCAAATCCCTGGCAGGAACCACAGATTGTCATTATTGAAAAGTTGCCAAGGGAACTTTGAACAGCAACCCCGAGAGATACAATTCAAATCAAACTGGAGTTTGACCTACTGTGACTACAGAGATAATGACGTACTGACCACCCCACTCATCATGAACCTATCTCCTGTAGATTATGACCTAAATTACAGACACATTTGTAACGTACCTTTATACAAAGGAATGTACTGCAAAAAAGTTTAGAAGACAAATGCAGTCACTGGACTGTGTGGGCGCATCTGCTATTATGGACTAGTGTGTTGTGAAGGTCACAGCTGGAGGATAAACATTAGACACCCCTCTCCTGCAAGTAAAGAAAAACTCTCTCTCACCCTGAGTGCTGGAATTCAGATAAGCCAGTGAAGTTGCTGTGACAAAAGAATCTTGAAATCAACTGCCTCATTGCCAATGTCAGTATTGCAGGTATCATCCAACTTAACAGTCACGACTCATTATGTAACCCAGCTGCTGGTTTGTATTTCTTTCTTATTGCATTTTTTTACACTAATTTCACATTTCTTTTGTATATATGCGCCAAAGCTTATTGTGTTGACTTGCACTTAGTTACTAATAAATTCATCTTTTCCTTAATTTTAGAAGACCAGATTAAATAGGCAACTTTTAAAATGTAAATATATTCAGATTGGGAAGAAAAAGAAATCAGAGAAAAGGGAGAGATAGTAGGAACTGCTGATGCTGGAGAATCTGAGATAACAAGACGTAGAACTGGATGAACACAGCAGGCCAAGCAGTATTTACAAGAGGGTTGCAGTGGGAGAGAAAAGGGATCTACTTTAAATTAAGCTTATTGTGACCAGTCAAAGAAGTGGTTGGATTAAGAAGAGGGGAGCCATTTCATTCCTTCTCACCCTAGAGCAGAATTATTTGTGGGTGTACCATCCATATGAGCTGTCCCAGTTTGTATAGTTTCAGGACCCGTCTCATTATGCTGCATATGGTAGAGATAGTGCGTGAAACTGGCCTTCAGGAAAAGATCTCCCAAAGCACTCAGAATATCAGTTAAACTTTCCTACAACTGCCCAACAATTGCAGCTTTTACATGTTTGTTGAAAGTGAGTTTCAACATGCTGGTATCTGTAGCACTTTCTGTTTCTTCACTTTTCATTCTTTCTCCCATAAGGTTCCTATTCATAAAGTGCCTCAGCATAATGAAAAGTCACAAGATAACTCACAAGCGCATCGGTGAATCAAAATTCATACCATATGAGGTGATAATAGGGCAGGTGGCCAAAGAAGTGGATTTTAAGGAGAATTTTAAAAGAGGAAAGAAACATAGGGAGGCAAAGAAGGTTGTGTGAGAACTTTAGGGCTTAGATAGCTGAAAGGCATTGCCGTCAACAACAGAATCATTCAGACTGGGCACTACAAGAGATTGAATGAGGTGAGTGAAGATGTTGTAGGGGGTTGCCATGCAACAGAGGTACAGAAAGGGGGAAAGGCCATGGAGATGCTTGAAAACAAGTGAATTTTAAACTGAAGCAATTGACTGGGAACCCCCATTAGCTTGTAAATACAAATGAATGGGATTTTATGAGTAAGAGCAGAGATTGCAGAATTTGGGCTCTTGTAGTAGCTCTTGGTAGTGTTCCGCTTTTGGGCCAGGAGCTGATTTTTAATTTCCACCTGCTCCATAAAATCTCTGAACTTGTTGATTAGAAAATATCTACAGACAGCGGAGAATTGAAAGATGCTAAATTTTCAAGTGAAAAATCCCATTCTCAATTCTTTTGCTGACTGCTTCTCCTAATTTCTATTGTCCTTACGGTTATATCTGGTCCGATGTGTTTCCTAATTTTTTCTTGTATCTTAATAGCAAAGTGAAGGAAAGATGGAAATTTCTGGTGTCCATTTGTTGTGTGCCTTCCAAATGTGACTATTTGTTTTCCATCCCTCGTGATTTCTAAAGGTCCATTTCATTTGCTTGTTTTGCATCATTGTCATTTTGAGGTAAGACCGTTGCTGTAGAGAACGTTGACAGACAATTTGTAAGCAGCAATGACTCACAAGCTTGCAACGAGCTAAATCACCAACTTCAGGCAGACATGGATTGAGAGTGGCACAAAAGTTGGAAAACAATATAGGACAACATAAAGCAACCATTCCTAAGTACAAGAAATGTTCAGGTCTTTACAATTACAACTCACTATGAGATCACTTTTGTCAGAGTGAGTGCCCATAATCATATATTTATGAATTAGGGACACCTTATAAGCTAAATTTTTCTAAAGTATTCCTTGAGGATTAAACTTTGACCAGGATGCCAGATGAGTGTATGAGCTTTCTTTTTTCATCTCTTCACTTGAAAGAGCAAATTAGCTTTTAATTTAACACTTTATCCAAACTGTAGCATTCTCTCTGGTACTGGATTCTCTCCATAATATACTGGGAAGTAATTTGAGATTTTGTGCTCAAACCCTTGGATTTTGAACCTTTGATGTTCTTGATTTCGAGGTTTGGATTCCATCATTGAGCCAAGGCTGAGTCGAATAAAAAAATACAAGGCTAAAATTGCTTTTTAACACAGAGAAGCCTGAAGAAGGTCAGAGTTATATCGTTGCAAAGGAAATAGGAAAGTATTTCAGAATGTAAATACTTGACAAGTGAGGCTGTGTGTGGAGGGGAGAAATTATAGTAGGCCATAGTTAGACAGAGAGGAAGGATAACTGAGGACATCTCATGATTTCCAATATCTCCAATAATGATAAGAAAGTTAGCATTAAGGTACTTTACCTAAATGCTCGTAGTATTCGTAACAAAGTAGATGAAATAACAGCACAAATCATCCTGAATGATTATGATGCAGTTGGCTTCACAGAGATGTGGCTGCAGGGGGTTCAGGGAGGTGCAGAGAGGTTATGGCAGCTTTGTAAAAAAGAAAGTGAGGACCTATAAGTCATTGAGAATTGGACCATGAAGAGCCAAGTACTTAATGATGAATTTCTCATCAAAAAACTGCTTTACTTTCCAGTAAAGGCACACTTTGCACATTGAGGGTAGATTTCTAGTAGCAATTTTGCTTTTTATTGGACTGCTCAGGAGTGGAAAGAGACATGGTGAATAGAAGCTGCTGTGGGATTCTAGAGACAAAAGCGAGGCAGGATGAAAATGGGTAGGTGCTGTCCATAGAGTCAAGATAATAACCAGAGCAACATTTATTATGTGGCACACAGCCCAGTGTTTACAAATGACAGTATTAAAATTTTCACACTCTTCCCAGCAAGAGATTTTCTCCTGTTAGCTTTGGATACAAAGACACAATCAAAGGGCTAAGTGTTGATACAATGGAAGAAGTTGGTCCTGGCATTTTTAGTATTATTACATGAGTGCTTAATTACACAAAGCCAATAATCAAAGTCTTTATCAGATGGTTCAAAATAAGGAATAAGCCTTATCTTTCAGAGATATCTTAGAGTATCAGCTACGAAATGTTGTCCTTTCACTATGTTCCAATCTCATGGTAACCACTAAACATTTAAAGTTTAAGTGAGGTAACGCAGTGTGAAGCTGGATGAACACAGCAGGCCAAGCAGCAAACTCTGGAAAAGGTTTCGACCCGAAACGTCAGCTTTCCTGCTTCTCTGATGCTGCTTGGCCTGCTGTCTTCATTCAGCTTCACACCATGTTGTCTCAGATTCTCCAGCATTGGCAGTTCCTACTATCTCTGTAACAATTTAAAGTTTAAGTGTTAGTTTTATAAAAGATAACAGGCCATAATCACATTAAATATATCAGGCACCGGTGTTATCTTTACTATTTCACCCTATTTAAGTAAGCCTTGTAGGTCCTTGCAGCAGATACGGGAAGGGGATATTGGAAGACGTTTGCCAATTTGTTTTAACAATCAATTTTTATTCCTTTACATACAATGTGGCAAGAATTTGTTAAAATTGTAACCAAATGTAAATCTTACCTCACAAAATCACAGAATTTATCCAAAGCAGAAGGAAATCATGTGACCTATCGTGTCTCAACTGGCCCTCCGGGTAAGCATTTCACCTAGTGTCATTCTCTTACCTTATTGCAGTAACCATGCATCTTCTTTTTCAGGTAGCAGTCCAATTTCCTTTGGAATGCTTCAATTGAACCTGTGACTATCATACAATCAGTGCATTCCAGATCTGAACCATTTGCTGCATGAAAATGTTGTTCCTCATGTCACTTTTGTTGCCTTTACTGTTACTTTAAATCTTTGCCCCCTCAATCTAGATACATTCATGAGTGGAGACATGTCTCCTATTCATTCTGCATTGAATCCTCATGATTTTGAGTACCTTTAACAATCTCCTCTCTTTCTCTTCCCCAAGAAAAACAATCCTAACCAGCCTCGCTTCATAATGGCACTTCTGAGATAAGCCCAACCAACTTCAGCTACTTTATCAATTGCATTCACTCGATCTAATCAGAAATGAGGGTTTTCATAATGCTTGCGCAATATACAGCACCATTCATGATTCCTCAGATATTAGACCATAAGACTTAGGAGTGGAAGTAAGGCCATTCGGCACATCGAGACCACTCTGCCATTTAATCATGGCTGATGGGCATTTCAACTCCACTTAATGGCACTCTCCCCCTAGCACTTAATTCCTTGCGAGATCAAGAATTTATCAATCTCTGCTTTGAAGGCATTTAATGTCCCAGACTCCACTGCACTCCGTGGCAATGAATTCCACAGGCCCACCAGTCTCTGGCTGAAGAAATGTCTCCTCATTTCCATTCTAAATTGACCCTGCTAATTCTAAGGCTGTGCCCATGGACCCTAGTGTCCCTGCCTAACGGAAACAACTTCTCAGCATCCACTCTTTCTAAGCCATGCATTATCTTATATGTTTCTACTAGATCTCCCCTCAACCTTCTAAACTCTAATGAATACAATCCCAGGGTCCTCAGCCATTCGTCGTATGTTAGGTCTACCATTCCAGGGATCATCCATGTGGATCTCAGCTGGGTATGCTCCAGTGCCAGGATTCCTTCCTGAAGTTTGGGGCCCAAAATTGGACACAGTATTCTAAAAGGGGCCTAACTAGAGCTTTATAAAGTCTCAGAAGCACATTGCTGCTTTTATATTCCTCTTGAGATAAGTGACAACATTACATTTGCTGTCTTAATCACTGACTCAACCTGCAACTTAACCTTTAGAAAATCCTGGACTAGCACTCCCAGATCCCTTTGTACTTCAGCTTTATGAATTTTCTGTTTAGAAAATAGTCCACCCCTGTATTCTTTTTTCCAAAGTGCAAGACCTCGCATTTGCTCACGTTGAATTTCATCAGCCATTTCCTGGGCCACTCTCCTAAACTGTCTAAATCTTTCTGTAGCCTCCCCACCTCCTCAGTGCTACCTGCCTGTCCACCTAACTTCATATCATCGGCAAACTTCGCCAGAATGCCCCCAGCCCCATCATCCAGATCGTTAATATATAAAGTGAAGCGATGCGGCCCCAACACTGAACCTTGCGGGACACCACTTGTCACCGGTTACCATTCTGAAAAAGAGGCTTTTATATCAACTCTCTGCCTTCTGTCAGACAACTAATCCTCAATCCATGCCAGTAGCTCACCTTGAACACCATGGGCCCTCACCTTATTCAGCAGCCTCCCGTGAGGCATCTTATCAAAGGCCTTTTGGAAGCTGAGATAGATAGCATCCACTGGGTTTCCCAGGTCTAACCTACTTGTTACCTCTTCAAAGAATTCTAACAAGTTTGTCAGGCATGACCTCCCCTTACTAAATCCATGCTGACTTGTTCTAATCCACCTCTGCACTTCCAAGATTTAGAAATCTCATCCTTAATGACGGATTCTAGAATTTTACCAACAACTGAGGTTTGGCTAATCGGCCTATAATTTTCCATCTTTTGTCTTGATCCTTTCTTGAACAAGGGGGTTACAACAGTGATTTTCCAATCATCTGGGACTTTCCCTGACTCCAGTGACTTTTGAAAGATCACAACAAACGCCTCTGCTAGTTCCTCAGCCACCTCCCTCAGAACTCTAGGATGTAGCCCATTGGGGCCAGGAGATTTATCAATTTTTAGACCTTTTAGCTTTTCTAGCACTTTCTCTTTTGTAATGTCTAGCATACTCAACTCTGCCCTCTGACTCCCCTTAATTGTTGGGATACTACTCGTCTTCCACTGTGAAGACTGACACAAAGTACTTATTGAGTTCTTCAGCGATTTCCTTATCTTCCATCACTAGCCTTCCAGCATCAATTTGGAACGGCCCAATGTCTACTTTTGCCTCTCGTTTCTTTCTGATGCATTGAAAGAAACTTTTACTATCATTTCTAATATTACTGGCTAGCCTACCTTCATATTTGATCCTCTCCTTCCTTATTTCTCTCTTTGTTATCCTCTGTTTGTTTTTGTAGCCTTCCTAATCTTCTGATTTCCCACTGTTCTTGGCCACTTTATAGGCTGTCTCTTTTTCTTTGATACATTTCCTGACTTGCTTTGTCAGCCATGGTTGTCTATTCACCCCCACCTCCCGCCCCGGATAATCTTTCTTTTCTTTGGGATGGACCTCTGTACTGTGTCCTCAATTACACCCAGAAACTCCTGCCATATTGTCTTCCCCACTAGGCTCTGCTTCCAGTAGATTTTCGTCAGTTCCTCTCTCATGGCCCTGTAATTACCTTTATTTAACTGTTACACCATTACATCCAATTTTGCCTTCTCTCTTTCAAACTGCAGACTGAACTCTACCATGTTATGATCGCTGCCTCCTAAGTGTTCCTTTACTTTAAGATCTTTTATAAAGTCTGACTCATTACATAGCACTAAGTCCAGAATAGCCTGCTCCCTTGTGGGCTCCATCACAAGCTGTTCCAAAATGCCATCCTGTAAACATTCCATGAATTCCCTTTCTTTGGATCCACCAGCAACATTATTCATCCAGTCCACCTGCATATTGAAGTCCCCCATGATCACCGTGACCTTGCCTTTCTGACATGCCCTATCTATTTCCCAGTGCATATTGCACCCCTGGTCCTGTTAGGAGGTCTGTACATAACTCCCATTATGGTTTTTTTTCCTTTGTGGTTCCTCAACTCCACCCACACAGACTCCACATCATCTGACCCTGTGTTGTTCAGTTCCATAGATTTAATTTCATTCTTAATTAACAAGACAAACCCATCTCCTCTGCCCACCTCCCTGTCTTTTTGATAAATTGTAAATCCTTGGATGTTTAACTGCCAGTGCTGAATCCCCTGCAACCACGTCTCTGTGATGCTTGCCACATCGTAATCATTCAGGATGATTTGTGCTGTTAATTCATCTACTTTGTTATCAATACCACGAGCATTTAGGTAAAGTGCCTGAATGCTAACTTTCTTATCATTATTAGTGATATTGGAAATCATAAGATGTCCTCAGTTATCCTTCCTTTTTGCTGCATTCCTAGTCTGTCTCGAGCTTAAACCCACCTGCACACGTGCTATCCTGCTGCTTATCTTTCCATTTAACTCCATACTCCCTGTTGCTTTCACTTTCCCTTCCCCCTGACTCAGAAGTTTAAAGTCCTACTGACCACCCTATTTATCCTTTTCGCTAGAACACTATTTCCAGATCGGTTCAGGTGGAGACCATCCCAATGGTACAGATTCCCCTCGGTTCCAAAACTGATGCCAATGCCCCATGAAATGGAGTCCCTCTTTCCCACACCAATCCTTTAGCCTCATGTTTACTTCCCTAACTTTCTTATCCCTATGCCAATTGGCACTGGCTCAGGCAATAATCCGGAGATTATGACCCTTGAGGACCTGTACTTCAATTTCCTTCCTAGTGCTTGATAATCCCTGAACAGGTCCTCTACCCTAGATTTGCCTATGTTGTTAGTCCCAACGAGGACCACAACAGCTGGACCCTCCCCCTCCCACTCCAATATCCTTTCAAGCCGGTTGGAGATGTCCTGCACCCTGGCACCAGGCAGGCAACACACCATGCGGGACTCCAGATCCGGCTTGCATAGGATACTATCTATCCCCTAATTATAGAATCCCCTATAACAACTACTTGTCTTTTTGCTCCCCCCCTCTTAAATGGCCTTCTGCACCATGTGCCATGGTCAGCTGGCTCATCCTGTCCACAGCCCTTTCACTCATCCGTACAGGGAGCAAGAATCTCATACCTGTTGGTCAAGGTCAAGGGCTAAGGCTCCTGCACTCCCATACCCAGAATCCCCCTACCTGCCTCACTTACAGTCACACCCTGCTGACCCTGAACACTTATTGAATTTGAATTACTTAATCTACCAGGTGTGACTGCCTCCTGAAACAAAGTGTCCGGGTAACTCTCCCCCTCCTGGATGTGCCGCAGAGTTTGAAGCTCAGATTCCAGGTCATCAATTCTGATCTGGGGTTCTTCCTGCAACCAACACTTGCTGCAGATGTGGTCACTGCCATTCACAATGGGATCAGCCAACTCCCACATCACACAGCTAAATTGAAGCTGTCCTTGTCTAAATGAGCAGGACCCTGGATGCTATCCAGGTTCAGATGACAAATAGTGAGTAACATTCGCGCCATACAAGTTCCAGACAATGGCCACCTTAACATGAGTGGAACCATCATCTTTTGAAACCCAATAGCATTATTATCACTGAATTCCCTGCTATCAACATCTTGGGTTTACCGCTGACCAGAAACTGAACTAGACAAACCACATAATCACTATGGCTATAAGACCAGTTCAGAGGTTAGGAAGCTTGTGGCAAGTAATTTGCCTCCTGATGCCCAGAGCCTGTCCACCATCAATAAGGCCCAGTCAGGAGGTTGACGTTACCTCTTGCTGGTGATGAAGGGGTGATCATTACTGATACCTTGCTTGCAGGTTCAGCATCTGCTTTGGAAAGTCCGAAGCCACATGCCACTATAGTAGTCTATTCATACCCATGGCTGGTGTCATCATTTTCATCAATCAACTCGGACTGTTTCCCACTTTTTATGATTGATGTTGAGGGTTTCATGACTTTTTTGACTGCATCCTTGAATTGGAGCTTTGAGTATCTGCCTGGTTTCTTGGCACAAGCTGCCACCTTGTACAACATGTCTTTGGGAATCCAACCATGTTCTTTCCTGTGCGCATACCTGATTCTGCAAAGTCTTTTTCTTTTAACTGATTTATATTAGCAGTCTCAGCATGTTTAGCCTCAAACAGGACTGCTCCATTGAAGAGTTTGTTTTGCCATGCAATGCCACTAATGTACCATACACATTGGAGATGGAAATTGTGGTGTTTTTGTTCTTTGTTGCTGTAATTTGCCCAGGTTTTCTGCATTGATGTGTGAAGAATACAGATCTTCCAGATAAGCATCTTTTGTCCTGAACATCTATTTTTGTTTCATTTTCTTGATTATTTTGTGAAATACGGGCATAATTGGTGAAGTCAGCATTTGTAGCCCATCCTTAATTGCCTGTAACTGAATTGCACCTCAGTGCTGATTTCATCTGACCACGCTTTTTTTTTATTCACACATGGCATGTGGGCATGATTGGCTGGGCTGGAATTTATTGTCCATTCTCAGTTGCCCTTGAGAAGGTGGTAATGCGCAACCCTCTTGAATCGCTGCAATTTGGTGTGGGTGTGTCCATGATTAGATTAGATTCCCTACAGTGTGGAAACAGGCCCTTTGGCCTAACAAGTCCACACGGCCCCTTGGAGTGTCCCTCCCACACCCATCTCCCTATAACCCACACACCCCTGAACACTATGGGCAATTTAGCATGGCCGATCCACCTAGCCTGCACACCTTTGGACTGTGGGAGGAAACCGGAGTACCCGGAGGAAACCCACGCCATGAGGGAGGGAGTTCCAGCATTTAGACCCAATGAAACTGTAGGAATGACAATATATTTTCAAGTCAGGATGGTGTGTGACACGGAGGGGAACTTGCAGGTGGTGGTATTCCCATGTATTGGCTACACATGTCCTTCGAAATGATAGTGGCCAAGGGTTTAGAAGGTGCTGTCTATGGGGATTTGATGGATTTCTGCAGGGAACCTTGTAGATGTGACCTCCACAAACTCCCCAATGGCAACACAGACCCTTATCTTTGTGACTTCCTGAAATCTCACAATTTTGATGAGTCATAACGCTACCACTGAACAGAGCTATTGAATGGAATGTTAAATATTATCATGGAAGGAGTACACGAGACTGCAAAGGATGGTAGGGTGGGCAAGTTTTTTTCTTGTATCCAATAGAGGTCTTGCGAATGGTTTTGAAGTAGTTTGAAACCGAGTGATGTTGCTACTTTCTGCACTCAGCTGATATAAGGAGAAGACCATGTCTACTATAGATATGGGGTAGTGGGAACTGCAGATGCTGGACAATCTGAGATAACAAGGTGTAGAGCTGGACGAACACAGCAGGCCAAGCAGCATCAGAGGAGCAGGAAAACTAACATTTCGGGCCGAGACCCTTCTTCAGAAACAGAACCAATATGTCAGATGTCCTGCTCCTCTGATGCTGCTTGGCCTGCTGTGTTCATCCAGCTCTACATCTTGTTATCTACCATAGATCTGACTGGTCCGAAGCCACATTGTGCCTCACAGATATTCTGTTGACTAGTTGATGGAGTATCATTATCATGACTCTGGCGAAAGCCTTCCCAGTCAGGCTGAGGAGTAAGATGCTGGAGCAATTGTTGCCATTCCCTCAATTAGAGTGGAATGCAAAGTGATGACATTTACGTCATGTATTTGCTGTAAGATAGAGTCTTCTCTCCAGCAGAGGAGTGGAAGGTCTTGGTGGCACGGCAGCAGGTAGGCCTTTTCATACTTGAGGGGTTCAGCTGTTTTCCATCTATTGACATGCTATTGTTTCAGCAAAGGGGATCATGGCTTTTCCAAGCTCTAAAAATGAGGCGTCTGCATCAAACTTGAAATGACTGATAGCTGCAGAAGATCATCAAGCACAGGCAGAGAGACATTCAGAGATCAGAGCTGTATTCTATCCATTTGACCATTCGTTTTGTTTCCTGTCAGTTCTCCATCTGTGGATTCAAAGGAGCAACTTTGGGGATGATGGGTCTGAGTGCTATTGTTGTACATAGTTTGTATTTATTTGCATAAATTTACTCAATACTTGTTGATACTATACCTGGCTGTTTTCTGAACAACTGCTTTGGCTACTGTGGGATGGTTACATGCTTTAGGATCAGAATATTGTTTTCCAATCAGGCCACCAAGTTCTTTAGGAATTTCATAGCAAATTTAAAGGTATCAAATTCTAACAGGGCTAGACTGACCAAACAGAGGAAAAATGTTCCTGATGACCAAGAAGTGGAGTCCAGAACCAGGGGTCACAGTTTAACGTATGTGATAGGCCATTTAGAACTGAGATGAGAAATGTCTTTACCCAGAGAGTGGGCGAACGCATGGAATTTTCTTCTACAGAAAGTGTTGAAGTCAAAGCAGAGAATATTTTCAAGCTGGAGACATAATTTTTGGGGCTAAAGTGATTGAAGGGTATGAAGAGACAGCAGCAGGGTAATGAGTTAGATTATTAGCCATGATCATATCAAATGACAGAGTAAGCTTGAAGAGCAAAATGACCCACTCCTGATTCTTCATGGGCCACTTCTATTTCTCTGTAACTGAAGGATCAATACAGTGAACTTTTACGAAGTCTCATATATATAACATAGATATGTTTAATCAATTTGTTTCGACATGTTATGACAGATCTCTGAAGTGGAAAGGACTTGGACCGGGAGCATTTTGCCCAGAGGTAGGGATGTTGCCAATGCATCACAAGATCCATCTAAAATAAATACATTCTGTGGAGATCAACAATGTGAACAGAGCTTCAGGTGTGGTCTTACCCTGTGTAATTGTAGCACAATTTGCTTACTTTTATACTCCATCTACCTGGATAAAAAAGGCCAAGAAGCCATGGCATGAAGCCATATTGGAGGGTAAACTATGATGAGGATGCAAAATGCTCAGTGTGATTTGGACGATTCAGGAAAGGTGCTCCCAATAACTGGTGAGTCCAAAACTAGGAGTCAGAGTCTAAGGGCATGGGGTAGGTCGTTTTAGGACTGAAGTGATGAGAAAGTGGTAAGCCTGTGAAATTCACAAGCACAGAAAACAGTCAAGGCCAAACCATTTCAAAGACTTGAATATTGCATTGGGCTCTAAAGGGATCAAAGGATATGAGGGAATAATGGGAACTGGCTATTGAGTTGGATGATCAGACATAAGGAATGGTGGAGCAAATTTAACGGGCTGAAGGGCCTATTTCTGCTCCCATTTTTTATGTTTCTCTTCTTATTCTTCTTCTATTTGTTCGCGATATCTGCAGATTAACTTTTCCATGTGATCTATGTGTGTTCCCACCTAATCTTTCCAGATATTGACATTAACTTCATCCTCAACTTTAAAAATGTTGTGCTTTTCCATTCTTCTTTTCAAAGTGAATAATTTTAAATCGTCACATTATGCTTACCTGCTTCTCGAAATTGCTGAGGTCTAACTATTGATTCCTATAGCATGCCACCAGCTGCACCCTGCCATTCAGAAAGGAATCATTTCTAACAATTCTTTGTTTTCTGCCTTTCAGCCAAACTCCAATTCATATTATCCTGTCTTTTAAATTCCAATCTTCTCCAACAACCTCAAGCAACAGCTGATCAAGTATCTTCTGAAAATTCAAATGGGTACATTGGCTAGTTCTCCCTTCTATATGCACTCTCAAAACACTACTGTATTTCTTGAACACGCTTTCCCTTTTATAAAACTTTGTTCGCCCTGCTAAATTGTAATTTTCCAAGTAGCCTGTTACTACATCTTCAATGATCAATGCTAGCATTTTCCTTATAGCTGATGTCAGCTAACTGGTCTTTGGTTCTTACTTTTCCTTTCATTCAATTCATTCTTCCAATCAATAATTTAGAAAATTCTGGAAGAACAAAAATCAAGTCATTCGCTATCTCTACAGCACCACTTTTAAAATCTAAAGTGCAGGATATTTCTAAGCAATTAAAGCCATTGATTTATCTAATACTTTTCCTTTATTACTATAAATTACTTTTAAATTCCTCACTTTAATTTGACCATTGGTTCCTCACAATTTTCATGATATTCTTTGTGTCCTCTACTGTGAAGATGGAAGGGTAATATTTGCGTAAGTACTTCCGCAGTGTCCTCCTTTCCCTTCATGATTTTCCTGTCAATGCCTCTCAGGCAGGGCCTCCCAAATTGTGGGCCAGGACTCCCATAGGTTTATGAATGAGAATTGTGGGGTCACAAGCTTCAAGAACTGCAATGAAGTTGTAGAGCTCTGCCCAAATGTGAAAGTCTGTCACAAGTTTCTCACAGCAGCCCCACCAACTCTCACAGGTATGGTAATTTTCAAACTGCAGAATAATTAGGTCACAATGGGAAAGCATTTGAAAAGTGCTACTCCAAAGAATCTTTGTCTACATTTTTTAGTCCCTTTCCCATTTTACATCTAAAATCTCTTAATTTTCTATTTTTGTAGCTCTTGCTAATTTGCTCCACCTCTTTGCAAATTTCTTCCATGAATTTCGTCCAATTCTCAGGCTTACACTGTTTTTGGTGACATTGTAAGCCTCTTGCTATAATATAATAATGTCCTTATTTTACTCCCATAATTCATGATTTTAGCAAATATCTACTTGAGCTTTTATGTTCAAAGGAATATGCGTTTGTAGAGATATTTTTATGTCTTAAAATTTTGTCTCAATATGCTTTCTTCTCCAGAGATGTCTACATTGGGGTGTACTGAATTTTAATATCTGCTAATGTTCTTCATGAATAAATGACCAGCTTGCAACCAACTGAGTGCTCTCACTCAAAGTCACACTTGCAACAGAGAGCACCTCAAACAGCTGTGAATGAAGTAAAAGGTTTTTTGTTCAGAAAACTGACTCCAGAATACAGAAAAAGGATTTGATGACTGTGTTTAGATAGAGTCAGATGCCATTATCAGTTAGTTGTAAGCATATTGGCATTGTTGGCAGCTATGCCTCATATACAAGAATGGTAATTGTGATGCCTATATTTTTCTAGAATCCCGTGTATCTAGCTGGATAAAGAAACAACGATGGTAAAGTACATTATTGTCAGGCAATTTAGCAGCATATGTAATTACTTTCTTGTTCTAAGCAAGTAATAATATATAAACAATTATTTGTTTGGTGATCTAATTCGGATTTAATGGGCTAAATCTCTAAAATTTTATTTGAACTATTGTTCAATTATGGTAAATCATCATGTATTAAATTGAATGTATACAATATATTTTATTGATTTGAACGTGGCATTTGGAATCACTGGCAAGGCCAACATTTATGCCTATACCCAACTACCTTTAAACTGAAAGGTTTACCAGGCCATTTCAGTGGCCAGTTGGGAGTCAACCACATTGTGGATCTACGATCATATGGCAGCCAGACCAGGTAAGGATGGTTGGTTTCCTTCCTCAGGATATTAGTGAACCAGATGGGTTTTAAGAGCTATTGCTAGCAGTTTCATGACATTATTTAAATTTAAAATCTTCCAGCTGTTGTCAAGGGATTTTCCCCCAGTATTAGTCCAGTCCTTTAGCTTACTGGTATAGTGACAGTACAACTGAGCCATCTTTTCCGCCTAACAGCTTCCTACATAGACGATGATGAGCCTCTTTATTGAGATGATAGTGTTACTCTGATGCTGTTCAGTATGAAGTTACAGTATATTCTTCCCAGTAACAATGGAGAAATTATAATACATGTCCAAATCAGCATACCATCAACAAATGGCATCCCCACAATATTTATATTTTCTTCTTTCTTCACAATACAAGTTGTAGGGAATGGAGGTGCTGTTGAAATAATGTTAGTGTGTTGCTGCACTGCATCTTTAAAACAATACCGTAAACAATGGTACACTTGTAGCTCAGGGGATATTGAATTTAGTGACAAGGGCATTGATCATTCAGACTTCTCTACCTTGAATGATATTAAGCTGTTTGGACATTCTTGGAGCTGCACCCATCAAGGTGCATTGTGAATATTCCACTGCACTGCCGACGAATCTTTGTAAATACTGAGTCAAGATTTAAAGGAGATGAGGTCATATAAAATACAAAACCTCTGCCCTGTCCTTGTCTCACACTGTATATATGGCTAAAAAGGCATACTGCTTTATGTTAAATATTAGGAGAGAGTGCTTACTGATTGATTTGCATTCCAGTTGCTGCTGGAGACTAATTCCAGGAAGTAGTAACAGTAATAAAATGACACATTAATATTTTGGCAAAATTGAAAGTCGGAGGATTGGAGATACATGTCCTATTTAAGGAATGTGCGCATATAATCTAATCTATAATATGATCTTGATACAGCAATCCATTTTGGAAGGTTTTTCTTTCAGACAAGGCATAACCTAAATTGAATAGTATTTAAGGATGAGACCTTACCATGGTCTCCTAACATATATTTAGTTAATAGTTAGTCTCAGTTAATATCACATCTCTTCTAGAGGGTGAAATGGAGCACCAGAAAAGGGATCAACCCACAATTAGTTGGATAACAAGATGTCAGAGCAATTGCAGATGAGCTAAAATGCATTTGTTAGGATATTGCAAAAAAAGACTAGAGTCGCATTCTAAGAAAGCAGATCTCCTTGCTGATGTAGCAACAGACAGCAGGAGCACTACTACCATGAAAATAGATTACACGGTTATTTCTTTTGTTGGGGATATTTTTCATTCAGAGGATACAAGCTTAATTAAAATCCAAGATTTTGTGAAGATTTGTTGCTCGGGCTGTTGATGCAGTTGTTGACTTGCTCGCTGAGCTGGGAGGTTTGTTTGTTGACATTTCATCACCATGCTAAGTAACATCATCAGTGCGCCTCTGATGAAGCGTCAGTGTTCTATCCCGCTTGCTATTTGTGTGTCTCGGTTTGCTGGGGTGGCTGGCATCACTTCCGGATTTGTTTCTTAGTGGTTAGTACGTTGTGTCCAGCTGTACGCATTTGTCAATGGAGTTCCGGTTTGAGTGCCAGGCCTCCAGGAATTCTTGTGAGTGTCTTCGCTTGGCTTGTCCTAGGATGGCTATGTTGTCCCAGTCGAATTAGTATCCCTCTTTGACCTTGTGCATTGAAATGAGTGATAGTTAGTCACATCTCTTGGTAGCTAGTTGGTGTATATGAATCCTGACGGCTAGTTTCTTTCTGGTTTGCCCTATGTAATGTTTTTGGCAATCTTTGCATGGTATCTTGTAAATAACATTAGTCTGTTAGTTGCGGGTGTCGGATCCTTCAGTCAGTAGCTCTTGTAGTATAGCTGTCGGTTTGTGGACTACCATGATTCCTATGGGGTGGAGTAAACTGGTGGTCATTTGAGAGATGTTCTTAATGTATGGTAGGGTGACTAGTGTCTGTGAATGTGTTGTGCCTTCCTGTTGTGGTCTGTTGTGTGGATATAAGCATACTATGCTTTTTGGGTAACTGTTGTTTCTAAAGGCGCTGTACGAAACGTTTGCAAACAAACATACTAGATCAGCAAACAAGTCAATAACCGCATTTATTAAAATCTATTAATCATATGTTGCTTTCTGTAGAGGATTAATTTCTGACAGATATTTATGCAATCATAGTACATTTTCAATGTTTTGACAAGTAGTGTAATACACATTATCAAACTGAAAGGTATTTCTAAAATGCCGTATATCACCTGTGTTCCTTAGCCACAATCCTACCTTTGCTAACAGCCTTTAAATGAAAAGTATCTTCATTTTAATTTTGAATGTTTGCAAAAAGTCTCTGTACACTTTATATTTTATATATCTGCATTGGAAAAGTTTAATACTGATGTTGTTAAAAGTGTTCCAATCCCCTTGCATAATGCCTCACTCCTTGTTTGCTAGATAGAGAATTATTTGCCAAAAACAGTCACATCCCAGCTCTATTCACTTCTAGTTATGCAGAACTAATTTCACCCCAACTTTTCATAATTTTGAAACAGAATCAGATATTGATTTACTTGTGCAAATGTTTAGTTCACAATCTTCATTCAGGAGACTCCTAAGCATCTCAGGAAGGATGCTTTAGACTTGGAGGGGGTCAAGAGAAGGTTCACTGGAGCATAGGATGTTGAAGGGTAACCTTAGAGAGGTTATGTAAAATCATGAGGGCCACAGATATGATGAATAGCAAAGGTGTTTTCCCTTGGGTAGGGAAGTTAAAAAACTTGAAGGCATACTTTTAAGATGAGAGGAGAAAGATTTAAAAGGGACCTGAGGGGCAACTTTTTCACGCAGGGTGTAGCTCGTATGTGGAATGAGAAGCTAGAGGAAGCGGTAAATGTAGGTACAGCTACAACATTTGGACAAGTGCATAAGTAGGAAAGGTTTAGAAGGATATGGGCCAAATGCAGGCAAATAGGAATAGTTTAGCACGGACAGGGTGGACCAAAGGGTCTGTTTCCTTGCTGTTTGACTCTATAAATCAGTTTTGAGGAAGGGTCACTGGATCTGAAGCATTAACTCCGATTTCTCTTCACAGATGCTGCCCGACATGCTGAGACTTTTCCAGCAACTTCTGTTTCTATTTCTGATTTACAGCATCTGCAGCTCCTTTGATATTTATCAGGTCAGCTGTATTCTTTACTTAAATAAAAGATTTCACTTCTGCTGGGTGGGTCTGCAACTAAACTTTGTTCCCATAACTTCCTTTGCCAATGATGATTCCTGCAGCTTCTTCAATGATTGGCTGCTGTGACTTTCTATATTTCACCAGCATTATTTAGTGGATGGGATTGCCTAAGAATTTCTGACATGTTTTGCCATCCCTCACACATATCATTGTATTTGGACTTATGTCCAAACTGAAGCACAATGTGCAGATCTATAATACACTCTTTTCAGCTGCATTTATATTTTTATTTTGAACCAATGCTCCATTCCTCACATTTTCTTCCTGCAACTGTTACATTCATAATAAAGGCTAATAACTTTTTAAAAAGAGACGAATTCCCCAAATGACTAATGGAAAGAAGCTATTGGACAATAATGGCTTGTACTGTAGCCAGCAAATTAAAACCAACAGAGATCAAACATTCATTAATAAGTAACTAAAGAAAAAGATGTCTCACATTATTCAACTAACCCGACCAAAACTAAGTCTTGCAAAATTTTTTTTTCTCTACTCAATGCTATTAACAGATGTATAATATATAGCATTAAGAGACAACATGAAGAGTCTGAAGGTCACTCCCAACTGCCCAGCAAAGACTCCTCAATCCCCATCTACCAGGTCAAGACTTCTAATGTCTTTCAATAACCATTTCCACATCCAAATTTCACCACTAATTTACATCTTGACAGCTCCGCTTCACTAATTCTACAGCCCTTCAGTTCAGTTCTGTTCCTGTTGAAAAGAAGCTGAACTGCCAGAAGCATTCCACTTCAAGTGTTCCCCTGCTTCTCCACAACAGCTTATGTCCTTTCTTCGCTGCTTGCCTCCCAGCAGCAGATTTTCTTCTTCTCCCTAAGGTACTGTGAAAGGTGTTAAAACTGGCAGTCAACACCCAGAGTCAGAGAAGTGTGCAGTACAGAAAAAGACCCTTCAGCACATTAAGTGTGTGCCAGTCAAAACAAACATTAACTATTGTCAGATAATAAAATGTGAGGCTGGATGAACACAGCAGGCCCAGCAGCATCTCAGGAGCACAAAAGCTGACGTTTCGGGCCTAGACCCTTCATCAGAGAGGAGGATGGGGTGAGGGTTCTGGAATAAATAGGGAGAGGGGGGAGGCGGACCGAAGATGGAGAGAAAATAAGATAGGTGGAGAGGAGTTGCAATGGGAGAGAGATTCCCTGAGGTTGGTCCAGAGGGAGGAGGGTAACTTCTTCAGGTTAGGCATCTATTCTCATCTCATTCTGCAGCCCTTGTCCACAGGCTTACATGCCTTGGGATTACAAGTGCACATCTAAACACTTGTTAAATATTATGAGAGGTTCTGCCTGTACCACCTCCATGGGCACTGAGTTTCAGATTCCTTCCCCCTTGTGGGTGAAGGGTCCCAAGGTCCCTCTGATCCTCAGTGCTTTCCACGGTCATACTGATCATGTGTACCCTTGCTTTGTTTGTCTTGCCCAAGTGCATCACATTACAGAATGCATTCCTTTTGCCACTGATCAGTCCATCTATATCCTTCTGTAATATAAGGTCTTTCATTTGGCAACACATGGGTGTTTCACCAAACTGAAATGTTTGCTAGGAATTCACCATCTCTCTTTTCTGAACAATATATTTTACTTCAAATTAAAGGGACATTTTAAAGTATAATATTCTTGTGACATTCAGAATTCATTACAATAGAAATTGAGTTCTGGATTGTGGTGGCTAGGCTAGTCCTCATTCACTGGTTCCTGGTTTTCTTTCAAAACCAAACACCTG
Organism: Stegostoma tigrinum; assembly: GCF_030684315.1. Taxonomy (NCBI): domain Eukaryota; kingdom Metazoa; phylum Chordata; class Chondrichthyes; order Orectolobiformes; family Stegostomatidae; genus Stegostoma; species Stegostoma tigrinum. The sequence goes on from NC_081358.1 coordinate 83,033,881, forward strand.
ATTTAAACTGTGTTGCTTTTGGCCCATGTTTCAACTGGAAAAAATAACTCACAAACAGCAATATGACAATGACAATCTATTTGTTCAGTGATTCTGCACGAGAGATAAATATCAGTTTGGGTACTGACGAAGACTTTCCTGCTCTTCTTCAAAATAGTGCCATTGGATCAGTTTACATCATCTGAGTGAAAGGGTGAGGTCTCTGTTTAATGCCCTATTTGAATTACAGTACCTAGGATTTTGCATGAGTATCGTCAGAGGTGTTTTTGCATTCAAATTTCCAAAGTGGGACTTATACCTACAATCTCTGACTCAGATGTGAGCATGCTACTAGCTGAATCATAGCTGAAACAAATGATGTTCTCATCTAGCAGACCAGCCTATCCTGAAGCAATAATTGTGATGCCTGGATAGATCTCGGATTTTTTGCAATATAACCCGCCAAATATTCTGTGTGCTTTAGCAGGTGACTGCATGTAGCATAAGCTTGCTTGACAACACATTGGAGCATCCGCTGGAACAGTAAGAGGTTCTCAATACATTACTGTAGACAGAGATCTTCAATAGAATGAAGATTTGATCATTATTGGCTCTTTTGCATTAACAATCATGCTCAACATTTGCCCTACTCCTTCCCACTTGAATAAACTGCATGTGTCTAATTTGATATTTTTGTCAATTTACATTGCAGAGGCACCTGCATCAAAAAGAGTATTCTCTGTGTCAGAAAAAGAGCTACAACATGTATCATTTTTTCAGCTTACACTAATATCAAAAAACCTGGCATGAGTTTAAAGTTTCTTTTAGCTTAAATGATATTTTTTAAAGGGCTACTCTATTGGGAGATGGAAACGTGCTCAGGTCAGGGCAAGAGCTTTGGGCAGGTGATGGTTTGTGACTTTTGAGGAACTTGACTATGTCAGGACTTGCAATCTGCAGTAACTCAGTCTTTACAGGAGCAGTTTAACCTAACTGAATTCGTGGTGCCAGCTGGACGAGGAATGATGCAGTTGTTATCCAGAGATCAGCCAAGCTATCATGCTGGCAAGTGTTGATATAATGTATTCTGTTAGTCATCCTTATTGAAGCTTTATCCAATTAGTCTTGCAGTGTCTCCAACGTAGAGACGGTGAACTGCCATCCCTAACAGCCCCAGTATAAGCATTCCTGAGAGTGACCATCACTGGTGCCAGAGACTCCTGAAAGACAGGACCGACTGTCCTTTCCATTAAGCCGATCTGTCAATGCTTTATGAAAGTACTGGCAAGTGGATGGTCCCTGAATGCAAGATCATTAGTCGGCAGTCCAACGACAGTGACATGAAGTATTATTTTTAAAAATACAGGCCTCCTGAAGTACGCATCTCTAGCAGTGCCAGGCCTTGAAGGTAAGACATAAGATTAAGAGGTTGTGCACACAATACTAATGATATCGGCCAGTTCAGCCAACTGTATCCACTGATACTAACCCACTTAGCTGAGCATCTGTTGACTTTAAAGGAAAAGAGCTTCCTACTGCTACAAAAGCAAGCAATTCTTGAGAAACTCATCAGCTCCAGCAGCATTTTTGGAGAAGAGTTCACATTTTGAATTGCCTTGTTTCTTCTTCAGAATGGAAAAGTATTGCAAGTTTTCAAACGTGCTTCTGCCAGAGGTGGGGGAGGATCAAGGGAGCAGGTAGTGTTAGGAACTAAGTGCAAAAGACAAAACCACTGTTAAGCTAGAGAAAGAGAGAAAAATATATAATATGTGTGCAAATTAAAGTTATGAAAGGGAGAGAATAACTCCGCACTGCTAAGATCAAAGTAAACAACACACAGTCAAGATAAGGCTCTGCAGAGATGGTGGAGTGGAGGGTGTGCAGGGAGGGGGAGAGATTGGAAGAAAAATGGAGACTAGACATAATGTAATTGCTTTCTGAAGTTATGGAATTCAATATTGAGACTTTGAAGCTGTAAAGTCCCTCATCGGAAAATGAGGTGCTGTTCCTCAAGCTTGTGTTGTGTTTTGTTGAAACATTGCAGCATGCCCAGGACAGAAATGTTCGCTTGAGGGCAAGGGGGTTTATTGAATTAACAAGTGACTGGGAGATCAGGGTCATCCCTATGGACAGAGAGGAGGTGCTCTGCAAAGTGGTCACACAGTTTGCTTTTGATCTCACCAATGTAAGGGAAATATACTGAGAGCAACATTATTCGTTTCAGATTTTTACCATCTACAGTATGTTGCACTTATTCAAGCTTCCTTCTGTGACCTGGTCCGCAACTCTATAGATAGATCAGAGAATAAGAGGAGACTCAATGAGTTCACATCACCTGCTGTTTGCATAACTGGCTCTAAATTAATTATCTTTGAAAAGCACACCTGCAGTCTGTTTTTATGTAGTAAAATAAAATAAAGAACTGCAGGACACTGGAGATCTGACCTGAGCAAGTTCAAATTGCTCGAGAAACTCAATAGGCCTGGCAGCATCTGTGGACACAGGCTATTGTTAGATTGCTGAGTGGCTGCACCGATTTCTGTTTTTATCTTTATGTAGGTCCCACATTGTTCCAGCTGATCAATTGGTAAAAACTGTGAAAACAATGTGATTAGAATAGGCAGCATGCCAGTTCAGTCTCAGTGGGATCTGATCATGCAGTTGGACAGGATCTCCCATTCAGAAGATGCACTGCTCACCTTTACAAGAAAACAAAAATCATGCTTAAACTCTCCATCTTTATTTAATGAACTGTTTTGGGGAATGTTTAAGTTCTCACTTTAATGGATACCAGCCATGCTGCAAGACATATAATTTTAATAAAGTCTTTTCTTTCGATGGTTACTTTGAAACTTGTTTTTGAGCTTTGCTGATGGTGGGGAGGGTGCATTCCTTTGCTTCAACTGAAACATGGCTTTTGTTCCTGATGTAATGGATAGAACATTAAAACACCCAGGGTTGATTACATCCTTCCCTGCCTAGGAAGCTGTAAAACAAAATTGGGCAGTGTATAAATCAGTTGGTCAGCTTGACCAGTTCAGTTGCTCACCAAGGTTCGTGGTTTGGTACTTTAGGCTCTAGGAGACTTGGAATGTTCTAATAGCCAAATTCAACAACAATTTCACTGTTATTACTTTAAAGAGTGCTGAGTTTTCAATCAAGATCAGAGTCCAGATCTAAGACAGGATTGGCAATCAAATACAGTGCCACTGGTCATCATGACAACTCCCCACCACAATCCTGACCCTAAGTTACATTCGGGTCAAATCAGCTATTTGACGGCAAGCGTCAGCACTGAATTATCTATGAATCAAGTTAATTAAGGTCAATGTGTCAATGTATTACATTGATGCTCTGTCTCTGACTGGAATTTCAAGTTGGCAAAGTTGGCAACCCAGTTACCTGGAGCACATCCTGGTAATCTTGGTGGGCTCAGTTTGGAAGTCTGGTGGGTGAGGGGTGAGGGGCACACAAGTGCCATGCCTTCTGCATATGTACTGGTAACCAGGCGAGTGCTGCTTAAACTTGTATGATTGGCCCCTCCAGGATCCATGCCTATTTTAAAATGCAATAAAATTCCTCAGCCATTACCACAGAAATATATTCTCTCTTGCTGATGAGGAAATTTGAAAATTCTCTGCAGCTTTTGCGACAATAGTGGTTACAGTTCATAAGTACTTCATTAACTATAAAGCACATCGGAAAGTCCTAAATTCTAGAAAGCTAAGTGATTGATGATAGAACTGGAGCTAATCTTTACAAATTTTTATAAGTACTTATAGGTACATATTAAAAAAATTCATATCTTGACCCAACACCTTCAATTTCAGCCTCATTGTAGGAGAATATGTTAATGTCTATCGTTTGCACACAATTAGAAAGAGTGAATGTAACATTGAATGATGTGTACTGAGTGAGGCATAATAATAAAAAAATTATAAAAAGATGTGTCAAATAATCAAGGCTTGACCAACATTATTGAATGTTTTGAAGAGATGGCAAAGAGAGTACTCAATGGTAATGCAATAAATGCATTTCATAGTATTTTCAAAAGACGTTTGGTGAGATACCATGTAATAAATTAATGAACAGATTCAGAGAATGAAGTGTCAGTGGACACTGATAGAATGGTTTGCTGGCTAACTTCTAGGCAGAAAGTGGGAATAGAATGTAGTTGTTTAGCAGACGGTGAATCATCATGTTCCTCAAGGATCTATGCTGGGATCTATGCTATTCACGATTTACAATGATGTTTTAGATTTCAGAACCAAAGTAGAATATATAATTTTGCAGATAAAAATCAGAGAATGAGAGCAGGGAAATTAATCAAAATTTTCATGGAACCTTGATTGGATTAGTGTGTGCATATTCAGTGTTCATACAATGATAAGGATCTGGAGTCACTGGAGAGACTGCAGAGAAAGTTGATAAAGATAATGCCAGAAATGCAAAAGTAAATATATCAAGAAAGGACTACCAGGCAGAGCTTCTTTTGAAGAAATAAAGTTGTGGGGTGACTCAATTGAAACTGTCAAATTACAAAAGTTTTTGATGAGTACATGCAGAGGAAACATTTTCTTCTGTAGGAAAAATCATTACTGAAAGGCCATTAATACAACAGAGTCACAAAAAACATCCAACAGGTAATTCAGAAAATCTTTTTTACCTAAAAAACAGTGAGAAAATTGAACTTATTACCAGAGATAGTACTAGTATAGATACATTTAAGGACAGACGTGACAGGGGGAAGGGAGGAGATTAATCTATGAGGGAAGAAGGAGGGACATTTGAGTGGGATATAAATTCTGGCATGGTCCAAATATCCAGATGCAGTGCTACACATCCTGAGTAATTACATACATTCACACTGAAGTGATGAGATATAAAAAAAAGAAGAAAGGAATAAAAGCTTATGCTGACAAGATTAGATAACCAGGGGTGGGAGGAGTTTCATAAAATGTATAAATATTTTCATGTGCCTGATAAGCAGAATGATTTGGTTCACTGCTGTGTAACATTTATAATTCCACAGTTTTTTTCTGAGTGATTGAGAATCAATAATTGTCTTGATGATACCTTTCTGTTCAGATAATATTACAGGAGTTATACAAGGGAAAAGCTCCAGTCAGTGTAAATAAAACGTATCTGTTTAAAATTCTGCATTTAACCTGTATTTTGGAAGTTAATTGATAATTGTCATACCTTAATATGTCTCGAGAGGCTAAGTTGGAGAGCTACAAATTTAGCCTCCACGCACACATTTCCACTGAAGATCTGGAGCCGCTGATCGATAGCAAACTGAGAAAGCTGGAGAATTTTACTTTTCAGACAGACTCAGATACCAGAGATTTTCAGACATAGCACATGAAACCCAGGGGAAGGCAGAACGGAGGAAAGATGTCTCATACCTAAGAGTGAGAATGAAGTCTCAAAGGCAATTAATGAAGCAGATATAGGAGGGAATCACAAAGGTGGTCACCATCGGAAACATTGACCCTGGATATGGCTTCAGATGGTCAAGTCCTATTTTGATAACTCATTTCTTAGTAACACCCCATTCAAGAAAGGATTGGCAGGCTGGGCCTCTTTTGAAGATATAAGGTTGTGGGATGACTCAATACAAATTTATAAAATTATAAATGTTTTTGATAAGTATCTATAGAAAAAAATTCCTCTTGTGGGAAAAATCATTACTAAAGATGATCAATACAACAGAGTCACCAAAACATCCAATAGGGAATTCAGAAGAATCTTCTTTACCCAAAGGGTGGTGAGAAAAAGGGACTTTTTACTACAGATTATAGATACATTTTAGGGGAGGCAGTAAAGGGAGAAGGGAGGTGAAGGTTAAGCTGATAAGCTATGCTATATAGCCTAAAAGTCACAAACTAATTAATTCTTCACAGACAATAGTTACGGATTTTACCCATCTCATAGCCCTTCAACTGTGTAAGCCATCACGTATGTTCAATACACGCTGCAAAATACAGATTCAAAATCATCATTCTTTCAGAAGACAACAACTGCCACCAGTATGATACAACGTGAGGCTGGATGAACACAGCAGGCCAAGCAGCATCTCAGGAGCACAAAAGCTGACGTTTCAGGCCTAGACCCTTCATCAGATAGGGGGATGGGGTGAGGGTTCTGGAATAAATAGGGAGAGAGGGGGAGGCGGACCGAAGATGGAGAGGAAAGAGGATAGGTGGAGAGAGTATAGGTGGGGAGGTAGGGAGGGGATAGGTCAGTCCAGGGAAGACGGACAGGTCAAGGAGGTGGGATGAAGTTAGTAGGTGGATGGGGGTGCGGCTTGGGGTGGGAGGAAGGGATGGGTGAGAGGAAGAACAGGTTAGGGAGGCAGAGACAGGTTGGACTGGTTTTGGGATGCAGTGGGTGGAGGGGAAGAGCTGGGCTGGTTGTGTGGTGCAGTGGGGGGAGGGGATGAACTGGGCTGGTTTAGGGATGCGGTGGGGGAAGGGGAGATTTTGAAACTGGTGAAGTCCACATTGATACCATTGGGCTGCAGGGTTCCCAGGCGGAATATGAGTTGCTGCTCCTGCAACCTTTGGGTGGCATCATTGTGGCAGTGCAGGGGGCCCATGATGGACATGTCATCTAAAGAATGGGGGGAGAGTGGAAATGGTTTGCGACTGAGAGGTGCAGTTGTTTGTTGCGAACTGAGCGGAGGTGTTCTGCAAAGCGGTCCCCAAGCCTCCGTTTGGTTTCCCCAATGTAGAGGAAGCCACACCGGGTACAGTGGATGCAGCATACCACATTGGCAGATGTGCAGGTGAACCTCTGCTTAGTGTGGAATGTCATCTTAGGGCCTGGGATAGGGGTGAGGGAGGAGGTGTGGGGGCAAGTGTAGCATTTCCTGCGGTTGCAGGGGAAGGTGCCGGGTGTGGTGGGGTTGGAGGGCAGTGTGGAGCGAACAAGGGAGTCACGGAGAGAGTGGTCTCTCCGGAAGGCAGACAGGGGTGGGGATGGAAAAATGTCTTGGGTGGTGGGGTCGGATTGTAATTCTTCCTCTCACCCATTCCTTCCTCCGACCCCAAGCCGCACCCCCATCCACCTACTAACCTCATCCCACCTCCTTGACCTGTCCGTCTTCCCTGGACTGGCCTATCCCCTCCCTACCTCCCCACCTATACTCTCTCTACCTATCCTCTTTCCTCTCCCTCTTCGGTCCGCCTCCCCCTCTCTCCCTATTTATTCCAGAACCCTCACCCCATCCCCCTCTCTGATGAAGGGTCGAGGCCCGAAACGTCAGCTTTTGTGCTCCTGAGATGCTGCTTGGCCTGCTGTGTTCATCCAGCCTCACATTGTATCATCTTGGATTCTCCAGCATCTGCAGTTCCCATTATCTCTGAAACTGCCACCAGTATGATGGGGGAAGAGAAGCACAATGCTATAATATCATTCAATGCTTCATCACCAATATAAGAGAGTCACCAAACATTCAATACGGAAGGCCATGGCCTAGTGGTATTATCACTAGACTATAAATCCAGAAACTGAGCTAATGTTCTGGGGACCTGAGTCTGAATCCTGCCGTGGCAGATGGTGGGACTTGAATTCAGTTTAAAAAAATCTGGGTTTAAGAACTTATTGATGACCATGTAATCATTGTCAATTATCTGAAAAATCCATTGGGTTAACCAATGCTGTTCTGCCATGCTCAACTGATCTGGTCTACATGTGGCTCCAGGCCCACAGCAATGTGGTTGACTCCCAATTGCCCTCTGAAATGGCCGAGCAAGTGATTCAGTTGGGCCAATCACTTTAAAGTCTCAAAGAAATTAAACCAAATAGATTACTTGTCATCGACCTGTGTTCTGGAAAAGACAACGGCAGAAACAGCACTCTCAATCCTGCAAAGTCCCTCTTACTAACATCTAGAGGCGAATGCCAGAAGTGGGAGAGCTGTCTCACAGACTGGTGATGCTGCAGCCTAACAAAGTCATATGCATGGAGTCAATGGGTATCGGAGGCAACCTCTATGGTGGTTGGTGACATACCTGATAAATAGGAAGATAGTCATGGTTGTTGGAGGCCAATCATCTCAGCTCCAGGATATCTCTGCAGGAGTTCCTCAGGGTAGCGTCCTCCTCCAGCCATCTTCAGCTGCTTCATCGATGACCTTCCCTCCATCACAAGGTCAGAAGTGTGGATGTTCACTGTTGATTGCACAATGTTCAATGCCTTTCACAACTCCTCAGACACTTGTTCATGTTCAAATGCAACAAGATCAGGACAATATCCAGGCTTGCGCTTAGAACTGGCAAGTAGAATTCATGCCATAAATGCCACACTATCACCATCACCAATAAGAGTCGGCCTTTGACATTCAACAACATTACCGTCACAGAATCCACCACTATCAACAACCTGGGGATTATCATTGACCAGTAACTCAACTGCACTCATCACATAAACACAGTGGCAGGTTAGAGGCCAGGAATACTGCAGCAAGTAACTCATCTCCTGACTCCCGAAAGTCCGTCCATCATCTAGAAATCAGAAGTCAGGAATGTGTGGAATACTCCCAACTTGCCTGGATGAGTGCAGCCCCAACAACTTAGGGCTGGACTTAGCAGTCTGCCTGACTGGCACACGAGCATTCATCCCCTCTACCATCAATGCTCAGCAGTAGCAGTGTATACTATCTATAAGACACACTGCAGGAATTCACCAAGAATCCTCAGACAGCATCTTCCAAACCCAAAACCACTTCCGTCTAGAAGAGCAAAGGCAGTAGATATAGTGGAACACCAGCATTTTCAAGTTCCCCTCCAAACCACGCACCATCCTGACTTTGACACATATCGCCATTCCTTCACTGTCACTGGGTCAAACTCCTGGATCTCCCTTCCTAATGGCATTGTGGGCCTACCCACAGCAGGTGGACTGCAGCGGTTCCAGAAGCCAGCTCACCATCGCCTTCTCGAGGGCAACTAGGGATGGGCAAGAAATGCTGGCCAGACAGTGATGCCCACATCGCACAAATGAATGAAAAAGAAATTACGAGGAGTGTGATAGACACTTGTCACAGACAGAGCAGGTGACATGGAAGTATGTGAGCACTCTGGCTTCCTTAATTATTCATAACTGTTCCTGATCTCTAATGCTCCAAACCAATCCTTACTCACAAGTTCCTAAAGTTTAACCACACATGCTCTCTTATAGTGACTATGCACAATGTACTCTATTCCTTTCAGGCTTATCATAAAAGACCTGCAGGAGCAAGTTTCATCTCCCCCTTCCAGAGGAACAGAGAAGAACATAACAAAAAAGACACTGCTTAAATTACCACCACTATGCCAGGCAGAAGATTAGAGATTTTCCCAGAGTCAATGTTGTGTCTCACCTGGGACATGGAATCCCTCTGTGTCACTGAGATAGGCCATACCAGCAATAGTCATACAGGAATCTGGAATATTAGTTATTGTTTTGGGTATGACTATGTCGTGATAATCATCCACTACTGTAATCTATGGGACCGAGCTCCCAATTTTGGAAACTGAAAGAACTGTGAAATCTGTAAATCAGGAGCAAAAACAGAAATTTCAGGAAAAGCTCAGCAAGTCTGGCAGCATCTGTGGAGAGAAGTTAAGACTTAAAGTTTTGGGTCAAGTGACCATTCCTCAGAACTCAGAATAGAGCACTTCTCAGGAAGGGTCACTGGATCTGAAATGTTAACTCTGATTTTTGTCCACAGATGCTGTCAGACCTGCTGAGATTTTCCAGCATTCCCAATTTTGGAAAATGTTAGCTGAAGAGAACTTTACAAGGCTTAACTGAACTAGCATGTCCTTGTTCTTTCCAACTCCAGTTTCTGGGTTGATTCAGAGTAATCATTCAGTTTTTATTGTTTCTTGTACTTAGTCATAGCAGTTTGCAACAACTGAGTGGTTTGTTGGGTCATTTCAGAGCGTAATTGCAAGTCATATATAGCTGCAATTGGTTAAGGATGATAGATTTCTTTCCTTTAAGAACATTAGTGAGCTGATGTGATCTTGCAGTAATTATTATCCATGTTGGCAGAAATTACAATAATTTAACATCCCTTGTAAATATTTGTTGCTATTATTTATTCGTCCGTTTATTCATTGTTTAATAAATTTGTTTGGCAGTTAAAACATAAATTAAGGTAGTTCTGATGCTGTGCATCTTGAATATATGTCAGTTCCAGCATCTTGTTTTGTTTTCTTTCTACTGTATTCTTAGTCCTCTCAGTTCATGCCAACAGTCTTAGTCTTACTTTCTCAGAATTCATTTTCCTTCACAACAGGCTCAATTTACCCCAGCATGCTTCTAATCTTCCTTCATGTTGAAGCACCCATGCGCCCACTTTTCTTTTCCATTCCATTTCTTGCGGCTAGTCTTGTCCCTCTTGAACTCAGTTCAAGATTGTATACACCAAACGTTCCCTTAACTGAAGCCGATACTGTTCTGCCAGATTTCTTCTGTGATTCTAATTCACTTCTCTGTTTAATCTGGAATTATTCTCCATCCCAAACTGGTAAGTGCCATGTTCCTATAGTTTCTCTTACCTGTGTACTCCTTTATCACAAACCAACCACCTTGCACTCTCTTTGCTCTAAGGAGAACTTTTTTTTGTCTATTAAGGACTATTTTCTTCTCTGAATTGGCAAGTAATGAAGTTAAAGCAAAAGCTATTTTAATTGTAGATAACAAAAGCATGGAGCTGGATGAACACAGCAGGCCAAGCAGCATCTCAGGAGCACAAAAGCTGACGTTTCGGGCCTCGACCCTCTGATGAAGGGTCTAGGCCCGAAGCGTCAGCTTTTGTGCTCCTGAGATGCTGCTTGGCCTGCTGTGTTCATCCAGCTCCACACTTTGTTATCTTGGATTCTCCAGCATCTGCAGTTCCCATTATCTCTGATCACTATTTTAATTGTGTTAGATTAATATTCAATGACATATTACACCATCTACTAATACACTGTGTTTTGAGTGTACGATAGACATCCAAACAATCAGGGAGAGATAGAAGGGTAGATACAATGAAAATTTCAGAGAAGTGTAAAAATAGCAGGCTAATAACAGTAGGGAATTTCAATTTCCTAAAAATTAACTGGGATAGGCAAGGTATGAAAGGCTTAGAGGGTTGGGATATTTAAGTTGTACCTAGGAAAGCTTTTTGAACTGTTAGGAATTCAAGTGGCAAACTGTGGGTGGAAAAGATGTAGGTGAAGTTTTAAATGAGTCGTTTGCATTTGTAATAACAACAGATTGCAACCAATGAAGAGGACTGCGAGATACTTTAACAGGGTATAAATGAGTGGGAGGAAGTATGAGCAGCTTAACTTTTGCTAAGCGTCCAGGCCGAGAAGAGATTTACCTCAAGCTGCTTTGGGAGAGAAGAAAAGAAGCCGTGAAATTAATTTTCAAATCCTCTGTGGACACTGGACACAGTTTAGAAGGATAACAGGGAATCTAATTGGAACCTATAGATTAGATTCCCTACAGTGTGGAAACAGGCCCTTCAGCCCAACAAGTCCACACTGCCCCTTGATATATCCCACCCAGACCCATCCCCCTATAGCCCACACACGCCTGAATACTACGGGCAATTTAGCATGGCCGATCCACCTAGCCTGCACATTTTTGTACTGTGGGAGGAAACCGGAGTACCTGGAGGAAACCCACGCATACATGGGGAGAATGTGCAAACTCTGCGCAGACAGTCACCTGAGGCTGGAATCAAACCCGGGTCCCTGGTGCTGTGAGGCTGCAGTGCTAACCACTGAGCCACCGTGTCGCCCCTAAAGGAATTCTAACAGTCTGGAAAGAATAGATAGGCGTAGGAAGGTTTTCCTGGCTAGTAAGTCCAGAACCAGGGAACATAATCTCAGGATTTGGAGTACATTTAGGGCAGAGATGAGGAAAAAAATGTGTTCACTCGTAAGATAGTGAACCTGTGGAATTCCTTGCCACTGAAGGCTGTAGATGCCGAGATACTGAATATACTCAAGAAACAAATAGGTTTTGTTTTGGATTTTAAAGACCACAAGGTGTATGGGAAGAAAGCAGGAATGTGACAATAAGATGGAGGATAAGTTATGTTTAGATTGAATGGTGGAGCAGACTTGAAGGGCTGAATGGCCTGCTCCTGCTCCTGCTCCAGCTCCTAGTTTCTATGCTTCCATGTTTCAACTATCGAACATGTCTTGGTTGCTGTGTAACTTGTAGCTTCCCTATGCTTTTGGCACCCACCATGTAATTACATCTCAACTTCTGCTTGTTTCAGCCATGGGCTGATAGTATTTGACCAGGTCAGTCACAGATGCTGCCAGACCTGCTGTGTTTCTCCAACAATTTCCCTTTTTGTTTGTTTGAATAGACTGGGGTTGTTTTCCTTGGAACTGAAGAGACTGGGGTGGGGGGGGGGGCATGACAGAAGTGTATGCTTCTATTGGGGGAAAGTGGGAATTGAGTTGGATGATCAGCCATGATCATAATAAATGGCAGAGCAAGTTCGACGGGTTGAATGGCCTACTCCTGCTGTTATTTTCTATAAAATTATGACAGTATGGTTAGAGGAGACAGCAAAGACCTTTTAGTCTTGGAGGAGGGAACCAATGACCATGCGACATAAATCTAAAGCAAGAGGTTTAGAGAGGATTTGAGGAAACATTTTTTCACCCAGAAGGTGGTGGGATTTTGGAACTCACTGCCCGTAGGTGTGGCAGATACAGAAATCTTACCTTAAAGAAATATTTAGATATGAACTTGAGATGCCAAATTTTACAAGGTACGGGCCAAGAGCTGGAAATGGGATAATAATAATTTGGTGGTTGTTTCTGACTGGCACAATTGATCAAAGGGCCTTTTTCTGCACTGTAAAACTACACTCTTTGCACACTTTTGTTGATGGCTTCCTGGAATTTTTAGTGATGAACTCTTTTGATTGAAAGCTGGAGATTTTCTGTGACTACTGTTTCTAGTAAGGTTCATATTTGAGAAGGAAACTGCCATCCTTACCTAGTCTGGCCTACATGTCTCTGCAGACCCATAGCAGTGTGGTTGACTCTTAACTGCCCTTTGAAATGGCTAAGCAAGCCATTCAGTTGGATTTCTGCTTGAAAACGAAACAGGAATGAAGCTGGACAGACCACCTGGTACCAACTAGAAGGAGGCATATGGCAGGTATAGACAGTTGAGATCAAGTGAATTCCTCAACGAGTATAAGGGCAGGAGTATAGACAAGAGGGAAATCAGGAGGTCAAAATGGGGACATGAGATACCTTTGGCAAATAGCATTAAGGAGAATCCAAAGAGATTCTGCAAGTGCATTAAAGGCAAAAGAGTAACTGGGGAGACAATGGGGACCCTTAAAAATCAACTAGGCCATCTATGTGTGAACCACAGGTAATGGGTGAAATACCAAACAATTTCACATCAGTATTTTCTGTGAAGAAGGTAATGAAAGTTAGAGAACTTAGAGAAAAAAATAGTGAAATCTTGAAAAGTGTCCACATTTCAGAAGAGGAGTTGCTGTACATCTTAACAAAGGTAAATAAAACCCTAGGTTCTGATCAAGTGTATCCCAGAATATTTTGGGAAGCTACAGAAGTGATTAATGGGTCCCTTGCCGAGGTATTTTGTATCACCAATAGTCACAGGTAAGGTGCCGAGGGTGCTTAGTGTGATGCCATTATTTAAGAAAAGTGGCAAGGAAAAGATAGGGAGCTATAGACTGGTCACCCTGATGTCAGTGGCGGGTATGCTAACGAAGGAGATTCTGAGGGACAAAATTTGCATATATTTGGAAAGGTAAGGACTGATTAGGGAAGGTCAACATGGCTTTGTGCATGGTATGCCGTGTCTCTCAAACTTGATTGAGGTTTTTGAAGTGGTAAAGAAAATTGATGAAGGCAGAGGAGCAGACGTTGCCTATATGGACTTCAGCAAGGTGTTTGGCAAAGTGAGAGGGAAAAGATTTAAAAGGAGCCTAAGGGCCAACTTTCGAACAAGATGATATAGAGTGAGAGGAGGTAGGTTCAAGACTGAGCTGAGGAGAAAATTCTTCTCTCAGAGAGTTGTAAATCTATGGAACTCACTGCCCAGAGTGTAGTGGAGGCAGAATAAATTAACAGATTTAAGAAAGAAATAGATATGTTTCTGATGAAAAGTGGCATAAAGGGCTATAGGGAGCAGCCAGGAGAGTAGAGTTGAGACCAGGATAAGATCAGCCATGATCACGTTAAATGGTGGACTGAGCTCTAAGGGCTGGATTGCCTACTCCTGCTCCTAATTCCTATCTTCCTATGTTCCTATATTGTGCCTTTAAGAGCAGGTCAGAAGTTAGGAATCTCATTTTCTGACTGCCCACCCACAGGTACAATTTTGGAGTAAGATGGAAAAATTCCCACTTACCTGGATGGGTGTAGCTCCAACAATTCTCAGAAACCCTGACTCCATGGAGACAGTGAGGACTGCCGATGCTAGAAGCTCACTTCCATAAATGTGGAGCTGGAAAAGCAAAGCAGGTCAGACTGCATCCGAGGAGCAGGGAAGCCAATGTTTTCCCCTGAAACCCTTCTTCCAAAGAAGGGTTTCAACCTAAAACATTGATTTCGGTGCTCCTAGGATGCAATCTGACCTGCTGTGCTTTGCCAGGCCCACAAGTTTGACATCATGTCGGACAAAGTATCCCACTCGAATGGCATCCTAACTATCTACATTCGATTCCTCCACCAACAATGCTCAGTACCAGCAGGGTGTGCATCTACAAGGTACATTGCAAACATTTACCAAGGCTCCTTAGATTGGTCCTTCCAAACCCACAGCCACTAATATTTGGAAGGACGAGGGCAACAAATGCACAGAAACACAATCACCTGAAAATCCCTTTCAGTCCACTCACCATTCTAACTTGGAAAAATATCAGTGTTTTTTCGGTATTACTGGGTCAAAAACCTGGAACTTCTTCCCTAACTGCATTATAGCTGTACCTACACCAAATGAACTGCAGCCGTCCAAGAAGGCAGCTCACCACCATCTTCTCAAAGACAACTAGGGATAGGGAAAAGATACTGGCCCAATCAGTGATGCCAACATCACATGAATGAATGAAATAGTCAGCCTTATACCTACTGAGCACTGGGATTATGTACATTCAAAGTGGTGTGAATAATAGAATGTGTTGTACCTAGTGAAACAATTGGATGGATGTGCAGCTAAAAAGTAGCCTCTTCTTCAAGAAATATGAAACATCATATATATGTAAAATTGGGTGTATGTGTGTGTGTATACATTAATATGTTAACCATTCAATGCCCATTGTACCTTGATGTTGACCTCAAGCAGCGTCTTCTTTTCGGTTTTAAGGACATAACTGATACTTTTTCAATGTCTTATAGACAATACCCATTGTGCTGGTCTACAGCACCATAAGTGTTGCCCCAACACATTTGTGCACTTGTACGTACTGAATGCACAATAAACCTCAGGTCTCTGTGCCCATCATGGTTGGTTGCTCATTTTTGATGTTTTTCAGCAATATTACTGCAATGTGATCCTCATTATGTTTAATATCAGAACTGAATATTATTTTTGTAGCATTTTGGAACGAGATTTGAATGTTCTACTTTACCTTCAGCAGGACATTCAAAATTTGAAATGAAGTAATAGCTAATCTATTGCAGTAGGAAGCTCAGGGCTGCAAACAGTGCTGGATTTTTTACCTTCCCTCATAAATAGTGCATTCTAAAATACCTGTCTGTTGACAAATCCAAGTCCACATAATTGATACCTGCTTGTTGTTTTCATAAATGGTATAGACCATGTAAGTCTTGAGGTTTGGGCCTACATTTTCTGTGCAGTAGTCATACAAAACAAGAATTGAGGTGGAACAGAGTTTGTATTGTAACTACTTCCTACCACAGTTTTGTCACTTTTCAAGTATAATTACATCAGTATTATTAATTTTATCCTTCCTAAGACTCCCAATGTACCAAATAGAACTAATGGGTGCACCAGTCAGACCAGATTCCTGCAAGATAAGGGAACTAAATTATGCTGCATGAAAGGTCATACTCATTATTTAAAGAATTTGGAAAATGTTCTCAGATATATACTTTTGGATTTAATGACGAGGTAATGGTTTCTTCATCGGAGATAGCTATGTTAATCATTCTTGAGGAAGAAATATTATAATTCATACACTATCAATAAAAAAGTCATAATCAGCTTTAATGCAAATCCAAATTAGTTGACATCAGTGCAACATTGAGACTGCCAGCATTTAAACAACTGCGCATCAAAATTATGCCATAATTGTGATGCACCAGGGTCATGCTGAGGATCTAGTAAGGCATTACACAAATACTATAATAAATTCTTCCTGAGACCGTAGTTCAAAGTTTCTTATATATTTGCTAAATAAAACAATTTGGATAACTAGAATAAAGAGGTCATGAATAGGTTATGGTCAGTCATGTGAATAGAAATATTTGTAATATTAGATTTATGACACTGAAATGTTCCAATTATAAGAATGGTACATTTTAACAGAGTGAAAGTCAGAGCAGAGTAAAACAGTAATTTGTCTGAGTTATCTAAAAATCTATTTTATAGCTTATCAAAAAGATTGTTATACACAGCCTTTACCTTTTCTGGTGAAATGCCAACTTTAGCTATAACTTACAGCCATGTGCTTTACAGTAAGGGACTGTGGGATGGCAGGTCGATTTAATTGTTAAAACTTCAAGCAGAATCTTCATGTCATCAGATGGGAACCCATTACCTTCTGTACCCCTACTCAAATTTGTTTTCCAAATTTCCCAAGGCCATGAATACATTCTCGTAAAGGTTAGAGCGCATCACCAAACTTCCCCAACTGGGAACACAAGGACAGAAGTGTTGGCAAAGCAGGACAAACACAAAGGAGAACCACGGCAGCCCCCAATCACTGTGAGACACTGAGTTAAAGCAAGCACAGGAGAGAATGATCCCCGCCTTGTAAAGCAAGTGGGAGAACAAGTGAAGTACGAAGGATGTACATGTTCTCAAGGATGGATGGTACGTGGCACCAGTCTAGGGCTGAAATCAAAGCCACAACATTCAGGGTGGTCAAGGGACAGAAGCCACAACTGGCAATTAAAGAATGGTGTCAATGAAGAAATGGGAAAAGACATAAAACACTACGTCGAGAATCATATTATCTGCACCCAGAATAATCCAGACATCTATGCCAATAAGGGAGAGGTAAGGCAATACTAGGCCATTAGCAGGATCATGGGCTAACCTCTAAACAGACTAGATCACCCCTAACACCATGTCTAGCAGGAGATAAGTATATCCTGGTCATCATAGACATTTTTAGCAAATGGGTAAAGGAGTTTCCCACTCAAATGATCATAGCTCCTCACTACTGACTGGATGAGGGTCAGGACACTGACTGTTTCGAAACCCTTGGACAATTATCAGAGACTGCCTTTAACTTAGCCTGCAGGGCTCCCCGATAGAAGGGTGTTTCCTTTAATGCGAGTGAACACTACACACCTCCAACTTCGAAATATGGCTATTTGCTTGAAGCACATACATTCCATTAAGCAGGTAAGATGTTTGAGCTTAGGCCACTACCCTGAGGGACTCCTTTAGAGATGTTCTAGGGCTGAGATGATTGATCTCCTACAACTACAACTGTCTTCCTTTATCCTAGAAAAAACTCCATTGCCTTCAATGTTTCTTGTGCTCTTTGGTGTAATACTCAGTCAAGTGTTGGTTTAAGGGCAATCACTTTAATCTCACCTCAGGAACTCCTTTTGCCCTTGATTGGACCAAAACTGTATTGAGATCTAGAGATCGGTGGTTGTGATGGAAACGGCATCAGCAGGCTGGTTCTTGGTAAATGATGTAATATCTGCAAATATAGAAACAAATCAATTTGGAACATAAGTAGACCACTCAAACTCTTAAACTTGCAACTCCGTTCAATAAAATCATGGCTAATCTGTTTGTTCTACATTCCCACCAATCACAATAACGTTTCACCCTCTTGTTGGTCAAAAATCTATCTGTGTCAGCCTCTAAGAGATTCAAAGGTGCTGCTTCCACTGCCTTTCAAGGAAGAGAGTCCCAAAGACTCATGATCCTCTGTGAGAAAATATTTCTCCCTGATCTCATCTGAAATGGCCAAGTCTTTAATTTTTTCAGTACTAGAAAATGCCATAAGAGGAAAGAAGCAGGATGATTCTTTTCGCATGCATCGTGGCAAGATTCCTCAAAATCTTGTATGTTTCAGTCAACTCAATGTTACTGTTCTAAAGTGTGCAGATTCATGCCCAGGCTGTTCAACCTTTCCTCATAAGGCCATCCACCCATGTCAGGGTATTAGTCTGATAAACCCTTTCTGAATTGCTTCCAATGTATTTACATCTCTCTCTAAATACGCTGAATACTTTATTTAGTATTTAAAATAAAATGTCACTCGTGCCCTGAAAAACTGAAGCATTTAACCTGCCTACTATTGTACTCAATTCCTCTCAGAATGAAAGTGATCATTCCACTGGCTTTTCTAATTACTAGCTGTACCTGCATACTAAACCTTTGCAACTCATGCAGCAGGACGTCCAGATCTCTTAACATCTCAGAGTTCTGCAATCTCTTTCTATTTAGATACTTTATTATATTTTCCATACCAAAACAGACAAATTCACGTCTTCACTGTAATTCTGCATTATAGTTATATTCCTTTGCTCTGCTTTATGTCATCTTCATGGCTGACATTCCTACTTATGTTTGTGTCATCAGCAAATTTAGCCACCATACCTTCAGTTCTTCCAAACAAGTCATTTACACAAATTCTAAGAATTTGAGGCCCCAACACCAATTCCTATGGTGCAACAATTATTATATATGGCCAACCACAAAATGACACATCTGTACCAACTCTGTTTCCTGTTATCCAGCTAGTCCTTTATCCATGTCAATACGTTACCCCTTGCACCTTGAGCTCTTATTTTCTGCAGTAACCTTTGATATGGCACTTCACCAAATTCCTCCTGGAAATCTAAGAACAGCACATTCACTGGTTCCTCTTTGACCACAACTCATGGTACTGCTTTAAATAACTCCAAGAAATGGTTAAATATAATTTCCCTTTCACAAAACCATGTTGACCCTCCCAGAATACCTTGAACTCTTTTAAATGCCCTGTTACAACATCTTTAATAATAGTTTCCAACATCTTCCCACTGAAAGATGTTAAACTAACTGGTCAGTACTTTCCTGCATTCTGACCCAACCTTTTTGAAAAAAGATGATACATCTGCTGTTTTCCAATCTCGTGGAACATTTTCTGAATCAAAGGAATTTTGGAAAATTGGAATTAATGCATCAACTATCCGCATCTTTTAAGAATCTAGGGTAAAATCCATCCATCACTTTGTTGATGATTGAAATTAGACCGATTAGGTGGTAATTGGCTAAAATGATTTGCCTTGTTTCTTGTGAACAGGACCTACTTTGGGCAATTTTCCATCTTGCCGGGTAGATGCCAGCATGATAGTTGTACTGAGATAGTTTGGCAAGGAGACGTACAAGCTTTCAGCATTCACGGTGGATTGCTACCAAGGCTGATAGCTTTTGCGGTATCCAGTGCACTCATCCGTTTCTTGATGTCATGTGGAGTAAAGTGAGTCAGCTGAAATCTGACATCAGAGTTGCTAAGATGGATCAGTCTGTCACGGTCTTGCTGCATACTGTGTGTCACTGGCAGCACATTGAAAGTTGGAGCAGAATAATTTTGTTCAGCAGTTTCAAGAAAACTGCTTAATGGCTGTGTACTGTGTAATTTTGCTCGACAGAAATAACCTTTAATCAGCAACAACCCATTTGAAGTACTGACCGCAGATCATTTCTCATCATGGTTAGAGATAGCAAGAACTGCAGATGCTGAAGTCAGAGACAACATAGCGTGGAGATAACAAGGTGTAGACCATCAGAGGAGCAGGAAGGCTGATGTTTCGGGTCTGGACACTTCTTCAGAAATGGGGGAGGTAAAGGCGATTCTGAAATAAATAGAGAGAGAAGGGGAAGCAGATGGAAAGTGGATAAAGGAGCAGATAGGTGGAGAGGAGACAGACAGGTCAAGGAGGCGGGGCTGGAGCCAGTAATGGTGAGTGTAAGTGGGGAGTTAGGGTGTGGGTTGGTCAGTCCAGGGAAGATGGACAGGTCAAGGAGCTGGAGATGAGGCTAGTAGGTAGAAGGTGGGGTTTGAGGTGGGAAGAATAGATAGCTGGGAGAGAGGGCGGACTGGTTAGGGGGACAGGGACAAGCTGGGCTGGTTTTGGGATGCGGTCGGACCGGGGAGCTTTTGAAGCTTGTGGAGTCCACATTGATGCCATTGGGCTGCAGGGTTCCCAAGTAGAATATGAGGTGCTGTTCCTGCAACCTTTGGATGGCATCATTGTGGCACTGGAGGAGACCCAAGATGGGCATGTCATCCAAGGAGTGGGAGGGGGAGTTGAAGTGGTTCGCGACTGGGAGGTGCAGTTGTTTGTCATGAACCGAGTGCAGCTGTTCCACAAAACAGTTCCCAAGCCTTCACATGGTTCCCCCGATGTAGAGGAAACCACACTGGGAACAGCGGATACAATATGCCACATTAGCAGATTTGCAGGTGAACACCCGTTTGATGTGAAAGGCTTTCCAGTCGCAAACCACTTCAACTCCTCCTCCTGCTCCTTGGACGGCATGTCCATCATGGGCTTCCTGCAGTGCCACAACGATGTCACCCAAAGGTTGCAGGAACTGCAACTCATATTTCGCTTGGAAACCCTGCAGCCCAATGGTATCAATGTGGACTTTACAAGCTTCAAAATCTCACTTTCCCCTACCCAAAGCCAGCCCAACTCATCCCCGCCTCCCTAATCTGTCCTTCCTTTGTCCCACCTATCCACTTCTCTCACCTCAACCCCCACCCCACCTCCTACCTACCAGCTTCATCCCCGCCTCCTTGACCTGTCCATCTCTCCTGGAATGACCAACCCACACCCTAACTCCCCACCTACAATCACCTTTACTAGCTTCATCCCTGCCTCCTTGACCTGTCCATTTCCTCTCCACCTATCTGCTCCTTTTTCCATCTTCCATCCACCTCCCCCCTCCCTCTATTTATTTCAGAATCCCCTTCCCCGTGCCCATTTCTGAAGAAGGGTCTAGGCCCAAAACATCAGCCTTCCTGCTCCTCTGATGCTGCTTGACCTGCTGTGTTCATCCAGCTCCACACCCTGTTATCTCAGATTCTCCAGCATCGGCAGTTCCTACTAGCTCTGAACACAGTATGAAGCTGGAGAAGATTTTCTGAAGAAGGCTCCCAGCCCAAAACGTCAACTTTCCTGCTCCTCTGATGCTGCCTGGCCTGTTGTGTTCCTCCAGCTCCACACTGTGTTGTCTTCAACATTTCTGATCGTGAATAGTTTATGGATGACTTAATAACAATGTGGGGGCCAGCCAGGTTCCTTAAATGATTCATGCAAGGTTTGGCGTATATGATGGGTAAAAGCATTGAATTGTTCAAGCAGTCAATGCTGAGACAGAGTTTGCAGGCTGAATGGCCTATTCTTATTCCTATGTTCCTTTGTTCATGTCTTCGATAGCCATTCAGATCTTAGGGCATACAGTGTGCCCCAGGCATTCAGCCACCTCAATCTCAGTAATAAATGCAAGGGCTGGGAGCTCCCACAGAATTTGTACACTATGCCACTTAGGACCCTGAGTTGCACTTTAATAGAGTGGCTGCCTGCATTGTGAATGATTGGAATAGACATTGAATTAGAAGTTGCAATAAAAGATGTAAAAAAGTCTCAAGCACTTTGCCTCCAGATCTCGACGTCTGCTATACCCTTGCCCTCCTGACCTGGTTCCCATGATAGTACCTAGTACATAACATACAATAAATGACTTCTTGCTGCCTGCTGATACCTAGCATGCAGCTTTATTACTTTTGAGAATAGAATGTGTAGAATGGAATCACTAAGAAGAAGGCCATTTGCCCATCTGGTCTGTATGGCTCTTTCAAAGTGCTAAATGCTTCTGGAATGTCAGCAAATGATGCAAATGAACTAACCAGAATGTATCTTAAGAGATATACTCATTTGAATGGAGGTAAATATAGTGCCCCAGCAGTGTACACTCAAGCCAGTGTTATCAGTTGTTTATTTTTATTCCAACAATTCAATTCTGTCCATTCCACTATGTTGTGCTGCACAATATATTGTAACAATTTTTTGACAATAATAGACAATAGACAATAGGCAATAGGTGCTGGAGTAGGCCATTTGGCCCTTCGAGCCAGCACCACCATTCATTATGATCATGGCTGATCATCCACAATCAGTATCCTGTTCCTGCCTTATCCCCATAACCCTTGATTCCACTATCTTAAAGATCTCTGTCTGTCTCTTTCTTGAAAGCACCCAGAGAGTTGGCCTCCACTGCCTTCTGGTATTTTTGATATTGCTTTCAGCTGATTTTCAAAATCACTCTCAGCAGAGTCCTTCTAATTCTGTTTTATGCAAATTGGGTATTCACACAAGTTACATTGCAAAACAAAATAGCTAAAGAGCAACCAGTCATTTTGACCTATAATTTAAATACAGATTTACAATTGCAAGAGAACATTTTTTTCTCCTTTTTCATTTTCTGTGCAACTGTGAATTTCCTTTCCTTTTAATTTCAGGCTTCAATGAGTGTTCATTGCTATATCCTAGGACTCTAGCAGACTGATGTACCTCTGTAGCAAACAAACAATGTTAAGGATGATAGAAAGGAAATTTATACAAATATTAGAAGCAACCAGAAGATTGGCATCATTTTAGAAACCAACAGAGCATGACTAAAATGAATTAAATGGGAAAAAGATAGTAATCTAAGGTAAGCTTTGCGAAATATAACAATAGGTAGGAAGAGCTTCTATAAATAAATAAAAAAGAGAATAGCTAAAGTAAATGTTGGTCCCTTGGAGGATGAAGCTGGGAAGTTAATAAACAAGGAAGTGGCTTAGGTTTTGAACACACATTTAGTGTCTGTCTTTTATCATAAAGACACTAAAACATATTCCAATGATGGTAGGACATTCAGAAGCATAAGAGAGGATGAATCTTAAAACAATTACCATCACAAGATAACCATAGTACTAGGAAAACTAATGGGACTAAAGACTGATATGCCCTCTGGACCCGATGGTCTGTATCCTAGGATCAGCAGAGGTACTGTTGATTGGATGGTAACGTTCCAAAATCCCTTAGATTCTACGAAGGTCTCAGTTGATTGGAAAACCCCAAATGTAATAAAATAAAGAAAGAACAGCAAGTGCTGAAGGGATGAAACAACAAAAACAGAAATTGCTGGAGAAACTCGGAGGCCTGGCAGCAGCTATGAAGAGAGAGAAACATAATTAATGTTTCAAGTCTGAGATAATAAAGTGTGGAGCTAGATGAACACAGCAGGCCAAGCAGCAACTCTCCTTCAGTACTCCCAAAAGTGATGACCCTGACCAAGTAGGTATGTAGGCAACAAAAATACAACTTATATTTATACGGCAAATCTGACATAACGAAAACTTACCAAGACACTGAAAGTAGCATGATAAAACACCAAGCCACACGAGGAGATATTAGGTTGGACAACCAAAAGCTTGTTCAAACAAGTAGGCGTTAAGATACATTTTAAAAGTGCGAGTGAAGTACAGAGACAGAGCAGGAAGGAATTCTAGGGTTTGAGATCTATAGTTACGTGAAGGCATGGCTGCTAATTTTGCAAATGCAAAAGAGGTCAGGATTAGAAAAATGCAGATAGCTCAGAGGGCAATGGGGTTAGAAGCGATTGTAAACAAACTAAAGGGCAAAGCATTGAAGATTTTGGATATTAGAATGGGAATTTAATAATCAAAACATTGCATGATCAGGAGCCAATACAGATCAATGAGTACAGGGGCAGTAGGAAATGGGTTTTACTCTGAGTTAAGACATGGAATAACCACGATAAATTTGCACTCAGCATTTCAGGGATGTTTTTACTGAAGATCTGAAACTCTGTTAATCCATTCTACCAGAAGCACCGTCATTTCACTTTACCTGCCAACAATTCAAAGGTTAAATAAAAACAAACCAGTAAGATGTCAGCAATAAAATGTGATTCACGTACATCAAAGAATATAAATCAGGTTTTCCAGACCTCAATGGCTTCAGTGTCAAACAATGTGGTTACTGTTCTCAAAACCAATGTGCATTAATGAATGAATGACACTGATTTAGCTCACACATATGAACAATAATATTCTTCTAGATGGTACAAAATCATTGCCTGGATAGCACTACTATGTAATTTGGAATTGGTTCAAACCAAGCAAAGCATACAGTCAGAGTAGAATCTTCGTTAGTAAATATCTATTAGCATATTTTCATTTGCTCTCGAGTTGAGGTTCAAACCACATGCCTTATTGATCACCATGGTTGTTTAGTTTTGTTCACTTCTCTCATCTCAGTCCCATTATTAATGAAACCCTCATTCATGACTTCATCACTTTCAGACTCAACTCCGTCAACAGAATCCTTGACTATCCTTTGATCTCTGCCTTAATTAAATGACAAATCATCCTAAACTCCACTGCCTTGAGGTATTTCATGTTATGTCTTGCTATCCTCTTACTTATTTTTTCATGGTTTTGAGCATCGTTGGCTGGGCCAACATTTATTGCCAACCTCTATTTGCTTTTAAGAAGGACTTGGTGAGTTGGCTCATTGAACTATTCCAATCCATTTGCTGTAATAGACCTACAATATCTTTAGGGACAGAGTTCCAGGATTTTGACTCAGCAAAATTAAGGAAGGGCAATTGCTCTAGCCTTTCCAAGTCTGTAGTGGCTCCCTCTTCACACTGCATTGCATTAAAATCCTTTGTTCTAATTGTTCGTGATTTTACCAATGTGCTCCTGCTATTTATACCATTTTGCCCAATGCCTCCATTCTTCTAACTCTGGCATCCTTTTATATTTCTCACATTCTCTACTTCACCTTCAGTGACAGAGACTTCAACCATCTGCTTCTTAAGTATGCTCCTAAAATTCAGCAGATTCATTACTTATCATCCTGCTGTCAAACATTTCCTCAATTTTCATGGCCAGCATTTGGCCTCTTCCCCAAACAACTGCCCCATCACTGTATTGTCTGAAGGAAATACCTTGGGTTATTTTCTACATTAAAGGTATCATATGAATAGAAATTGCTGCTGTCATTTAGAGACAATATAGGCCAAAAAAAGTACTCAATCTGCCTTATGCTTTTCAAATAGATTTCTAAAATTTAAAAAACCAGAAATTAAATGATCCAACTCAGTTTATCTGGTCCATTCCATGATCTCACAATTGCCTGTGCAAAATGTCCCTCAGCCATATTGACAAAATGCAAATAAAAGATCCAGGCCGAAACAGGGTATTAGGCATTTTGCATTTAGGATTGGAGGATTAGAATTATAGTATCCCTACAGTATGGATGCAGGCTATTCAGCCCATGAAATCCACACTGACGCTTTAAAGAGCATCCCACCAAGACCCAGCACCTTCACCTTGTCCCTGTAACCCTGCTATAACCATGGCTAATCCACCCAGCCTGCACATCCCTGGACACCATGGGCAATTTAATATTGCCAATCCGCCTAACCTGTACCCCTGCTGGTGGGATACAGGGAGATTGTGCAAAATCCACATAGACAGTTGTCCAACGGTGGAATCGAACCCAGGCCCCTGGCACTGTCTGATGAAGAGTCTAGGCCTGAAACGTCAGCTTTTGTGCTGCTAAGATGCTGCTTGGCCTGCTGTGTACATCCAGCTCCACACTTTGTTACCCTGGCACTGTGAAGCAACAGTGCTAACCACTGAGTCACCATATTGAGTCACTGTGCTACCCTTAGACCTGGTTTGATGCCCCCTTTATAGCATTTGGCAAGATAGTCAGGCAGTCATTCTAAAGGTATGAATTTTAATGTGAAGCTGATCATTTGTGCCATTGAGCTGCCTCAGAGGCATGTGCAGTGTTTGTCTTGTGTGAGTGAGGTTTCATACTTCAATGTAGGGCTCATTCCATGTGAACACTCCTGGGTCTTTGAGGATGTGACTAGAAAAGTCGATGAGGGTCGAGCTGTGGATGTGGTGCATATGGACTTCAGCAAGGCATTTGATAAGGTTCCCCATGGTAGGCTCATTCAGAAGGTCAGGAGGAATGGGATACAGGGGAACTTAGCTGTCTGGATACAGAATCGGCTGGCCAACAGAAGACAGCGAGTGGTAGTAGAAGGAAAATATTCTGCCTGGAAGTCAGTGGTGAGTGGTGTTCCACAGGGCTCTGTCCTTGGGCCTCTACTGTTTGTAATTTTTATTAATGACTTGGATGAGGGGATTGAAGGATGGGTCAGCAAGTTTGCAGGCGACACGAAGGTCGGAGGTGTCGTTGGCAGTATAGAGGGCTGTTGTAGGCTGCAGCGGGACATTGACAGGATGCAGAGATGGGCTGAGAGGTGGCAGATGGAGTTCAACCTGGATAAATGCGAGGTGATGCATTTTGGAAGGTCGAATTTGAAAGCTGAGTACAGGATTAAGGATAGGACCCTTGGCAGTGTGGAGGAACAGAGGGACCTTGGTGTGCAGATACATAGATCCCTTAAAATGGCCACCCAAGTGGACAGGGTTGTTACAAAAGCATATGGTGTTTTGGCTTTCATTAGCAGGGGGATTGAGTTTAAGAGTCGTGAGATCTTGTTGCAGCTCTATAAAACTTTGGTTAGACTGCACTTGGAATACTGCGTCCAGTTGTGGCCGCCCTATTATAGGAAAGATGTGGATGCTTTGGAGAGGGTTCAGAGGAGGTTTACCAGGATGCTGCCTGGACTGGAGGGCTTATCTTATGAAGAGAGGTTGACTGAGCTCGGTCTCTTTTCATTGGAGAAAAGGAGGAGGAGAGGGGACCTAATTGAAGTATACAAGATAATGAGAGGCATAGGTAGAGTTGATAGCCAGAGACTATTTCCCAGGGCAGAAATGGCTAACACGAGGGGTCATAGTTATAAGCTGGTTGGAGGAAAGCACAGAGGGGATGTCAGAGGTGGGTTCTTTACAGAGAGAGTTGTGAGAGCATGGAATGCGTTGCCAGCAGCCGTTGTGGAAGCAAGGTCATTGGGGTCATTTAAGAGACTGCTGGACATGCATATGGTCACAGAAATTTGAGGGTGCATATATGAGGATCAATGGTCGGCACAACATCGTGGGCTGAAGGGCCTGTTCTGTGCTGTACTGTTCTATGTTCTATGTTCTATGTTCTATGCCATACAAACTAATCCTATATTTCCTTGTTGCTAATCCTTAAACCAGTGAAAGTAATGGCCTCAATTATAACCTCCTCCTGACAGGCAGAGACGTGTCTTAAAATGTCCGACTTGAGTAACTGGAATTCATTTATAGTGGCAATTTAAACCCTGAACAAAATACCTGCTAAAATTTCAAGAGAAAATAGTCAGCATGCAAAAGACATGCCCAATAATAACATTGGCACCATGACGTATTCTTAATCTCAGGAGAAATATCATTGCCCAGTAAAGGCACTGGTATAACTTTCTCTACTGTTAATTTCTTTGTGCAACAAGATGAATCAGCGCGCTTCCTCCAGACCTCACAAGGAAGCTGAAATAGCTCTACAGAGGACAGTATTCATCACCAAATCACCATTCATTTACATGTGGAGAGTCCTTGACACTGATCCAGCTCCCTCAGAGGCAGATCTCAGTGCAAACATGATATCTGATACTCCTGTTTATATCTGTCAGCCACGGCTCCCTGATTGAGCCAGACTAACTGCCACAATCAGGGGAATCATATTCTATGAGATACAACCAGCTGATCTCATTGCAAACACTACAGGAGACTTTAAACTTGCCAGCTCCAACTTCCATGAGCAGGTATTCCTTCTCAATACCAACCCTGAGTTTTCCTCCATTACCATTCCAACCATAACATGTACTCCTGCCTCTCATGGCACCCCTCCCTACTCTGTCCCACCAAAGCCCCGGCGCCAACTGACTGGACTCCTGTAAAATTTTAAGCACTTGGTCCAGCCAATGCACCAATGTTCATGCAGAATTGTTTAAATGTGACTCTACCATTGAGAGTGACAGGACATTCATGATCCATCCATATACCCTGTTTTGCTGTGTGTTACACACTTCCGGGTTCCTTCCTCTTGTCACCATATTAATACCAAGAATTTGAGAATTTGTCTTCTCAAAATCTGTGCTGATTTTGTAAAAATTCAGCATAAATGTAATAAAAATAATTCCACTTCAGGAACTCAATGTTACTTAAGTTCCTTCAGTAACTTAATGACAACTTTTCATATTGAAATACAACCAGTCAGGTTAGGAATAATTTAAAGTGTTGTAAAAGGCATTCCAGAAGATTCCATGGCTAATCCAAACTAATTAAATGCCCTGTAATTGACAATCAGGCAGTCTCCTGAAGAATGATGTTTCATCAACCTTATTTGGCCTGCACACAATGTGGAAAGGACAGAAAATGAAACTATTCTTTCCAACCAGTACAATGATGTTTGTTTGGACAATAAATGAGAGAGATTAAATGCCCATGTACATCAGCACAATTGCAAAAGCTGACATACTGTGATATCTTCTAAATAGAAATAGTTTCTAAAGATAACAAAATAAAGCATTTGACATACTCATCAATTAAAATTGTTGTGATCAATGTGGAACAACCTTCCCAACAAATCAATTATTTGGCTACCTTGCAAAGTTAAAACTATCATCCAGAAGGGTTATCATATTTGAAACATGTAAGCTTATTTTTGTACAATGCATGGTCATCTTTCCTCATTGTGAAACATTTAACACATCAATCTTGCTCAACAAAACTACAGCCTCAGAAATTACGAGCTAACCCTTCCTGTTTCATCAGATTCTCAGAAATATTAACCACTACAATGTGTCTCAAGAAGTGAATCCAGACGCCTCAAGTTCAAGACCATATCAATAAATCCACAAGTGTTCTGGCTCTAGCCAATGATCTCATTTACTCGAGATACAATGAGTTTGTACTAAAATTACATAACACGCACAACAGCTAGTAAAAATATCTGTTGTCTTACATTACCATGTGCATTTCAAACTGTTTTACAACCAACTCTATAGATTTTTAAAGTATTGTAATGCGAGAAAAAGAAGCAGCTAATTTGAGTACAACAAAACCAGTGATGTAATAATGACCAAAAAATCTGTTTATGTCATGCAGATTGTGGGCTAAGAACTTGCCAGAAGAACACTGGAATAGCTAATTGGTATGGGATCTTTAAGTTCACCTGAGAGACAAACACAGGGTGTGGATTTAATGTAATGAAAACTGGGTTTTTGATTCATTCATTCAGAAGACATGACAGTCATTAACAAAACCTGAATTAATAGCGATCCCTAATTGCCCTCAGTGAACAACCTTGAACCTATGCTGTCCATTTTGATGTAGGTATACCCAGAAGCTGTTAGGGAGGGAGTTACAGGATTTTGACTCAGAGACTATGAAGAATGCTGATGTAGTTCCAAGCCAAGACGGTCTTTGGTCTGGAGGAGAATATGTAGCTAGTCGTGTTCCCATGTCCTTTTTCTTCTGGGCAGTAGAGATCACAGATTAGGAAAGTGTTTTTGAACAAGACTTGGCAAATTGCTGCAGCAAAACTTGCATGTGATAGTGCATCAGTAGTGGAGCAATTAAGTGTTTCAAGTGGTGGATGGGTTCATGATCAAGCAGGCTGCCTCGACCAGGATGATATTGACCTACTTGCCTCTTGCTGGAGTTAAACTGAGCTAGGCAAGAGGAGACTTGTGACTTGTGCCTTATAAATCGGGGATAGAGTTTAGTAATCAGGAGATACCTTATTTAATGCAGAATTTGAGCCTCCAACCTGTTCTTGAAGCATAGTTTGACTGGCCCAATTAAGATTTTGGTCAATGGTAATACTAGTACATTGGCTTTAGGAGATTCATACCTATAATGCCTTTGAACATTAAAGCTGGTGATGGTCATTACTTTTGTTACCAGCACACCCGGGATAGCTTCAGAATCGTCCACTAACTGGGAATTTTAATTAACATATTAATCTCCTGCTTTTACTTTTTGAGTATTGTAATTTAAAAACAGCCAGCACAGCTTTGAACAAAGTAAAAAGTTTGTTAATCAAACCACTATTGCTGAAAGTTATCTAATTAATACAGTTATTGGCCAAACTGAGACAAGAAAGACTAGGTTGCTGCGGTCCCGCTGTCTTTTTAGAGAGAGCTGACTGGTGGCTTAACCTAAGGTCACTATGCCTCAGACAAAGCATGAGGTTGAGAAAGTGAGATCTTCATGGTCTCTGCAGGTGTGAGCTGTCCATATGGCCTGCATCCCAAACCAACCCTCTAGCCAAATAAGCTAACATAAAGATACCATTTACATATGAAGATGCCAATGAGATCATCGCTGCTCTTGTACTGGCCTACCTTACTTGAAAATTCTCATCCTACCAAAATCATGTTGTCATTGCAAAAATCAGAAGGTCGATGAGAATATAACTTTTCACCTTATCGTTTTTACTTTTTATTCTCAGAATGCAATTTATCCCCTCTACTTTCTTTTTTTCAACCATATGATGAGATAAACCACATGCACTTTGTCTGTCTTAATCATGATTCATTGCATGTGTACTTAGGGGAGGGTTAACAAGGATGGTTTAAATTGCGTATTGGTGATTTACAAATGCCAGGGCATGGTACGCTATGGACCAAGTGCTGGAAAATGGGATAAAGCTTTGTTTGGTGCTTGTTGGTCAGCAGAGAAATGGTGGGCCAAAGGGCCTGCTTCTATCCTGTATGACTGTATGACGATGACTCCAAACCCTTCCTTTTTCCTGCTTAAGTTAAATGTGCTACAATAAACAGAATTGTTCTTTCTGTTACTGGCAAAAACTGATATGGGTAACAGTTAGACATGCAGTTTATTTATTTTGATAATTTCATTGGGACACAAGTAAAAGCTGTTCCCAATGTTAATGGTACATAGACTAGTCTGTTAAACTGCTGACAATCAGAAAGTAAAGTGGAAAACCAGATGGCAATCTATCACATAATGCTAATTTTTTTTGCAACATTACAAATGTCTTCTGCACCACCTCACCCAACCAAAGAATGACAGGAGAGCGCAAATTAGGTGGTATGTGTACTCTAATTGGTAGGGGTAGTGCCAGGGAGAATGTACCCATTATTGCTGATTGACAGCTAATTGTCAGGCTTTGTAAATTTTAAACCAAGCAAGGTGACTCTGTCTAATCAGGGCATTGCTCTGAGAAATGAACCAACAAATGGCTGTTAAATATTTATTGAGTTGAAAAGAACCAGGTCCTGCAAATAAGATGTGTAAATTTCGTACGTGTAAGTGCACCATACTGGGAGCCCAACTGACAATCCTACCTTGGGGTTGCACTCAGGAGTATCCAGGGAGTGCTGTCCAATTGCATAGTCACATCTGATGTTCATCATTGTGTTATGAGTTTTGCAAGCGTAGGCTAGTTAGATGTGGTTAAAGAGTTAGCGGTCAACCAATTTCGGTTTATCAATTGGGCTTGCAGTGTTGACATGCTAAATCAATATTTTGCCACACCATTTTTCATGGAGGACACTGAAACTATCCCAATAGTAACAGGTAATGCAACGTTAAAACAATCACCATCACTACAGAAAAGTACTCAGCAAACTATGAGAATTAAAGTCAGACGAGTCACCAGGGCCTAATGGTCTACATCCTAGGATATTAAAAGACGTGGCAGCAGAGATGTAAAGGCATTGATTATAATATTCCAAAACTCCCTGGATTTTAGAAAGGTTCAAGTGTATCGGAAAAATGCTGATTTAACACCCATATTGAAAAAGAGAGGCAGGTAGGAGACTACAGACCAGTTAGTTTAACATCCGTCATTGGGAAATTGTTAGAATATATTATTAGGGAAGTAATAAAGGAAAAAAAAATACATCCGAGAGTAAATCATGTTCGACTAATCTGCTGGAGTTCTTTAAAGACGTAACAAACACAATAAAAAATAAGGGTTCTGTAGATGTAGTATATCTGGACTACCAGAGGATTTTGATAAGGTGCCACACAAAGATTAATACACAAAGTAAGTACACACAGAATTAGGCGTATTGCATCAGCTTGGATAAAGAACTGACTTGCCAATGTAAAGCAGAAAGTTAGGACAAATGGGTCTTTTTCTAAATGGTAAGCTATGACGAGTAAGGAGCCATAGGTTTCAATCCTTGGGCCCAAACTAATTACAACGTGTATTAGTGCACAGGTCGCAGCTTTAGCATGTGCCAAATTTAGTACCAAAGCCAAATTTGCAAGCTGCTATAAAATAAAGTAAGTTGCAATGAAAAAATAGGAAATGTACAAATGAATAGGGATAGGTTAGTTGAATGGGCTAAAACCTGGCAGTTTAATGTGAAGAAGTATGAGGTTATCCACTCTGGTTGGAAGAAATGAAAAAGCAACTTGTTGCATGAGGGGAGAGAATCTTCAAAATGCTTTGGTGCAGAGAGATCTGGGTGACCTTCTGCATGAATTGCAGAAAGTCAGTATGTAGGTACAATAGATAATAAGGAGGGCAAATGGAATTTTGGCATTCATTGCTAAAGGAATAGCACATAAATGTAGGGGTGTGTTGTTGCAATTGTACAAGGCATGGATGAGACTGCACGTAGAATACAACAAACTATTTTGG
Organism: Stegostoma tigrinum; assembly: GCF_030684315.1. Taxonomy (NCBI): domain Eukaryota; kingdom Metazoa; phylum Chordata; class Chondrichthyes; order Orectolobiformes; family Stegostomatidae; genus Stegostoma; species Stegostoma tigrinum. The sequence goes on from NC_081358.1 coordinate 83,066,700, forward strand.
TCCCCTAACCTGAGGAAGGATGTATTTGAATTGAAGGCATTTCAGAGAAGATTCATTAGATTAATTCCAGAGATCAAAGGCTTATCTAAAGAGGAGAAATTGAGCAGTTTAGGCCTATACTCACTTGAGTTTAGAAAAAGAAGAGGTGATCTAATTGGGGGATCTAAGATACTAATAGGAATTGACAAAGTAGATGTAGACGTTTCCTCTTGCAGGGCAATCTAGAACAGGCGGTTTCAGGCTAAGGTGTGACAAATTTAAAACAGGAATGAGGAGCAATTATTCCTCTCAAAGAGTTGTGAATCTATGGAATTTACTATCCCAGAGTACAGTGGTTGCAAAGACACTGAATATATTTATGGAGAAGACAGACAGATTTGGAATCAATAAAGGGTTCTAGAATTAATGAGAATAGGCTGGAAAGTGGAGTTGAGGCCAAAATGAGATCTGTCACAACTATATTCGATGGCAGAGTTGACTGAAGGGGACTGAATTGCCTATTCTACTCCTTGTTCTTGCCCTCTCATGTTCACTCACTAAGCACACCCTTGAATTGGTATTGCTGCAAAATGTCGTGATGAACAATTTTGACAAAACGCGTCCTTTTAGACAAATACTCAAGCTCTTTACTACCCATGCAAATTTGACTTCTGTATAGGTAGGGATCATCCATATATCTCCTTCTCAGAAGGAACAATGCTCTAAACTAAAATGCTGACACACTCATCACTAAAGTTATTGATCATTCTTTGATTCACACTAAGAAGCTATTAGAATGAGCATATCCATGATATCAGCTTCCAGGAACTGTTCCAGAACTCTTTGTATTTGTTGAATATCACATTGCTTACCTATAATGTTTAAAAGAGAGAGAGAGATTGCTTACAATGGTATGACACAAGCAAACAATAATTTATTTCCTTAGGGAATATCCTTCTATTAGCCATGTTCTGGACATTCAGGAATCATGTCCACCCCTCCAACATATCATTAACCCTGACA